>NC_083342.1:66224284-66536412 GCF_019175385.1 Lycium barbarum
TATTTTAAAAGGGCATCTTAGTTTGCAACAGAGTTTATTATGTGATGGTGAGTACTTTCATGTGCGTTGTTCTGCCCATATTCTGAATTTAATTGTTCAAGAGGGTTTGAAAGCAGCTAATGATGCTTTGTTTAGAGTTAGAGAAAGTGTGAAGTACGTCAAAGGATCAGATGCTAGAATGAGAAAGTTTGAGCAATGTGTTAAGCAAGTGGGAATTAATACAAATTTGGGTTTACGTTTAGACGTGGCTACCAGATGGAACTCAACATACTTGATGCTTGAGAGTGCACTACAGTATGAAAAAGCTTTTTCCAGTCTACAGTTGGTTGATAGAAATTACTCTCATTGTCCTACATCTGATCATTGGAGAAGGGCAGAAAAAATATGTGAATTCTTGGAACCTTTTCATGAAATAACCAACTTGATTTCTGGTTCAAGTTATCCGACCTCCAACTTGTACTTTATGCAAGTTTGGAAAATTGAATGCATGCTGATGGAGAAGGCACAGAATCCAGATGGAGTTATTAAGGAAATGGCTTCAAGAATGTCCAAGAAGTTTGATAAATATTGGAGTAAATATAGTGTAGTGCTTGCCTTTGGAGCAATCCTTGATCCTCGCTTCAAGTTGCAACTTTTAAGGTATTGCTACTCTAAGGTAGATGATGCTTCTGCACAAGAGAAGGTTGAAACTATGAAAAAAAAATTGTACAAGCTCTATGAATATTATGCAAATAGTCAAATTGGAGCAACTACTTCTACTATTTTGTGTAAACCAACTCAAGAAAGAAGCCGATCCAAACAAAAGGAATCCAGATTATTTGATGTAAGTAATTTTTACTTTATTCTTGATGAATTCTCTTATTCATTTTGGTGTAAGTGATACTTTTTAATCAAGCAATTATATTTCCTATTTCTTCCTCTTCTTTTTATTTTTATAATCTGCATTTCATATTATAAATTAATAGGAATTTAAAATGTTCGAGAGTGAATCTTTTTGCAATGCTGGAAAGTCAGAATTGGACCTTTATTTGGAGGAACAGAAGCTGGATTATGAGAAGTTTCATGGGATGGATGTTATTAAGTATTGGAAGGAAAATGAAAGGAAATATCCCGACCTTTCAGTGATGGCACGTGATGTACTCAGTGTTCCAATTACTACTGTAGCATCAGAATCAGCGTTTAGTATTGGTGGTCGTGTTGTTACCAAGTACAGAAGTTGTATCCATCATGAGAATGTCCAAACTCTTGTTACTACAAGAAATTGGTTGCATGGATTTACTTGGCCTAATGCTGGTAATGTTTTCTTTGGTTAAATTACTATTGTTTTTCTTAATCTATTTGTTAATGGTTAACTAATTAATATTTTGTATGTGATGTAAAATATAGATGAAGATGAAGCTGTTAAGGAAACGATACCTCATGTTGATTCAAATGTGCTCGATGGTTCTGGTCCTTCTGGATATGTTACAGCTGCAAGTTGAAATGAAGTTGTTAAGCTTTAATTGACTAGTTTTTTAATTTTAACTCGTCAAGATTTTATTTTTGTGACTGGGCAGAATTCTAGTGCAAGATTTGTATGTTTTTTGGATTATCAAACTGTAGAAGTTTGGCTTGCTAAATGTTGACCAGTTAGTTACTATGTTTCTGCTCATTCTTTTGCTTGATGTTAATTACTATTATCTTATATAATACACTTGTTATTAAACTGAAGACCTATAATGGTTGGTGATTTTCCAGTGGCTATCTTGCTTACTGCTTGGTAATCACGTAAGATGGTAGCAGTTTTGAATTGATCATTTTTATGCAATTTGTACTGTGGCTGCAAATGAAGACAGGTTGTGACTTTTTTTTTCCGTTTTTGATGTCTCAGTTTACTTTCAATTTCTATTGAAGGGCCAACCCGTCCTAACCTGTGGCCCGCTTAGGGCTGGGTTGGGCTGCCAGTTTGAAGGCCCTTCAATAAAAAGGGCTAGCCCGTCCTAACCCATTTAACTCCCTAGCCCGTTAGGGTAGGGTTGGGTTGGGTTGGGCCAGCCCGTTTTGACAGCTCTACATGAGATGATACCCCGGACGCGGGAAGCCTGGACGCAGGCTAATGTTACGATTATCACACCGATCTGATATGGACGGACAGTTTATGCATTATCACACCGTACCTATATGGGCGGGCAGCTTATATATTTGTGCATACATGACATGATGATGATTATAAGTAAGCCGGCATGCATTATTTCTTTTACGCTTGACAGTTGGATACAGCTATTCTGTATTGATACTCATTTCATGTCATTGTTCTATTTCATTTTTTATGCCTCTCATACTCACTACAATGTTCGTACTGACGTCCGTTTTCTTTGGACGCTGTGATCATGCCTACAGGTAGACAGGGAGGAGAGCTCGACCCAGACCAGTAGTAGTTGTCAGCTGATTGAAATCACTCCTTTGTTCGGAAGTGCTCATGACGATTCTTTTGTGTATATTCATGTTTATGTATTTTTGGGCATGGCGGGGTCTTGTCCCGTCCTTATGTATAACACTCTAGTAGAGGCTCGTAGATGCGTAGTGTGGGTTAGATGGTCTCACGAGATGCTATTATATGTATATATTATTTTGATGGCCGAGAGGCATATGTATATAAAAGTTATTTATGTTTCCATATAAAATATGATTTTCCTACAATCTGAGTATAAAGCTGATAAAAGAGCATTAAATGGGAAAGATGAGTAGTAGAACTAGTGGTGCTCGGTGGCTAGCCCCGGGTACCTGTCACGGCCCCTAGCTGGGTCGTGACAAAAGTGGTATTAAAGCGGTTCAGTCCTAGAAAGTGTCTACGAGCCATGTCTAGTAGAGTCTTGTTTATGGTGTGTTGCGCGCCACATCAATAAACAAGAGGCTACAGGGCATTTAGGAAAAATAACCATCCTTCTTCTTATGAAATCGTGCGATAGAGCTATGTATAAGACTTTATCCTCCCTAATAGTATGTTGTGATTCCAGAATGCCGCCAAAGGGAAAGGCTACTGCCGCCAAGAAGGGAAAGACTACGGCAAATAGGCCGGTAGAAAGAGAGCCTCCGATGAATATAGAAGAAGGAAAAGAAAGGACGAGCTCCAGCTCCAATTCCTCTATCGGTTGCTTCGGGTCAACAAATGACCGAGGCCATACATCTATTAACACAATTGGTCGCCGCACAGGAAAAATGACAAAATGCAAGTTCAAGTGATCGGGCAGCAAGTACCAAAGCCCGTGATTTTATGAG
The DNA here is from genome assembly GCF_019175385.1 of Lycium barbarum. Taxonomy (NCBI): domain Eukaryota; kingdom Viridiplantae; phylum Streptophyta; class Magnoliopsida; order Solanales; family Solanaceae; genus Lycium; species Lycium barbarum. Next base: position 66,227,543 of record NC_083342.1, read on the forward strand.
TCTAAATCCTCCAAAGTTTTTTGGGTCAAAGCCGAATGAAGACCCGCAAGGTTTCATAGATGAGGTATTGAGGACATTGAAGACTGTCCATGCCTCCGAAATTGAATCCATGGAGTTGGCATCTGATAGATTCCAGGATGTGGCGGTTTTATGGTATAACAACTGGGTATTATCAAGAGGAGAGAATGCGCCTCCTCCGGTTTGGTAAGAATTCTTGGATGCGTTTATTTGTCACTATTTTCCACTCGAGGTCTACCGAGCTAGAGCTGATAAATTTCTATATTTGAGGCAAGGAAATATGAGTGCCCGGGGAGTATATCATGCAATTTAATTCCTTGGCTAGATATGCCCCGGCTATTGTGGCCGATATGGGAGATCGGGTAAATAGATTTGTAAGTGGCCTAGGGCCACATTTATTCAGAGATTGTTTAACGGCTTCCTTGCAAGATGGGATGGATATTTCCCGAATACAGGCCCATGCTCAGAATTTAGAGAGGCGATAACAACCACAAAGAAGTGACCGCGATAGTGATCGAAGGCAAGGCAAGAGGGCTAGATCTATTGGAGCAGGTAGTGGTTATAGAGGGGGATCCAGACAGACATATTCTGGGTACTCAGCCCAGTCGGTGACCAGTGCACCCCCTCGATTTACAGGTAGGAGATTTGATCGCTCCTTCCGTTCAGGACAGGGCCAGAGTTCGAGGACTCCAGATTCCCAGTTCAGGGAAGATTATAGTCAAAGGAGACCCCCAGTACCGCGATGCAGTCAGTGCGGTAGATTGCATTCCGGACAGTGTCGCCAGGGTTCGGACGCTTGCTATACTTGTGGCCATGTTGGGCACATGATGAGAGATTGCCTGTCGATAAGTGGTAGGGTTGGAGTTCAGCAGCTGGTTCTTCCTCAGCACACCCAGCAGGACAGATTCCCTAGATGTCAGCAGGTCGAGGTAGAGGTAGAGGGGCAGCATCTACTTCAGGTGCCACTCAGCCCCGTGTATATGTTTTAGCCGGACGGCATGATCTTGAGTCCTCCCCGGATGTGGTTACAGGTACATTGTCTATATCTTCCCGTGATGTGTATGCATTGATAGATCCGGGTTCTACTTTTTCTTATATTACTCCATATGTTGCTGGTTGTATTGGGGTGAAACCTGAGCCAATCAAACCTTTCGAGGTATCACCTCCGATTGGTGATCCCGTGATAGCAAGACAAGTGTATAAAAATTGTGTAGTTGTGATATGATCGCCAGACCACAGCTGATTTGATTGAGTTGGAGATGTTAGATTTCGATGTAATTATGGGTATGGATTGGTTGGCCTCGTGCTATGCTAATGTTGATTGTCGATTGAAAGTGGTGCGATTTCAATTTCCGGGAGAGCCCGTGCTTGAATGGAAGGGTAATGCAGCATCTCCAAGGGGTAGGTTTATTTCCTACCTTAAGGCAAGGAAGATGATAGCCAAGGGTTATATTTACCATTTAGTTCGGATTCATGACACCGAGTCAAAGCTGCCAACTCTCCAATCAGTTCCGGTCATGAATGAATTCCCAGATGTGTTTCCAGAAGAACTTCTAGGCCTTCCTCCGGAAAGATATATTGACTTCGCCATTGATGTGTTGCCGGACACCAAGCCTATTTCTATTCCTCCTTATCGAATGGCTCCGGCAGAATTAAAAGAGCTAAAGAGGCAGTTTAAAGACATGCTTGAAAAGGGGTTTATTAGACCCAGTTCATCACCGTGGGGAGCCCCAGTCTTGTTTGTAAGGAAGAAAGACGGATCTCTACGAATGTGCATCGATTATAGGCAGTTGAACAAGGTGACGATAAAGAACAAATATCCTCTTCCGAGGATTGATTATTTATTTGATCAGTTACAGGGTGCCAAATGGTTTTCAAAAATAGATTTGAGATCGGGTTATCATCAAGTGAGAGTTAGAGAAGCGGATATTCCCAAGACGGCCTTCAGAACGAGATATGGTCACTATGAATTCCGAGTGATGTCGTTTGGATTGACTAATGCTCCGGCCGTGTTTATGAATTTGATGAACAACGTATTCAGGCCTCTCTTGAATTTATTTGTGATAGTATTTATTGATGATATTCTGGTGTATTCTTGCACGGAATCAGAACATGCAGATCACTTGTGAATTGTTCTTGGCATTCTTCAAGCCCGAGAATTGTATGCAAAATTTTCAAAGTGCGAGTTCTGGCTAACTTCTGTGAAATTTTTGGGCCATGTTATCTCAGATGATGGCATTCGAGTCGACACTCGGAAAATTGAAGCTGTGAAGACTTGGCCGAGGCCTACAGAAGTTCGTAGCTTTCTGGGGTGGCAGGTTATTATAGAAGATTCGTAGAGGGCTTTTCACCTATTTCAGCTCCATTGACGAAGCTAACCCAGAAGTCAGCCAAATTTCAGTGGAATGATGCTTGTGAGCGCAGTTTCCAGGAGTTGAAAGACAGATTGACCCCAGCTCCGGTCTTAACACTTCAAGAAGGGTCAGGTGGCTATGTTGTGTATTGCGACGCTTCCGGTGTCGGATTAGGATGTGTATTGATGCAGCATGGAAAGGTTATTGCATATGCATTGAGACAATTACGGAAACATGAAAAGAATTATCCGACTCATGATCTCGAATTGGCTGCGGTTATTCATGCCTTAAAATATGGAGACATTATTTGGATGGTGTGCATGTTCATATTTATACATATCACAAAAGTCTTCAGTACATTTTCAAGCAAAAGGAGTTGAACCTGCGACAGAGGCGGTGGTTAGAATTGTTAAAAGATTATGATGTGAACATTTTGTACCACCCCGGAAAAGCGAATGTAGTAGCTGATGTGCTTAGCCGCCGATCAATGGGCAGTTTATGTGAAGTCCCTCCGGAAAAGAAAGAAATGGTTCATGAGCTCCGCCAACTAGAAAATCTTGTAGTGCGTGTAATCGATTTAGGTAATTTGGGGATTAGTACCAATGATCCCACAATTTCATCCTTGGACATGGAAGGGAAAGAACGGCAATATGAAGATCCTAAATTGTGTCGTTACAAAGACATATCTCATGGAAAAGAAAAGTCTTCATTTGAAGTTCCTATGGATGGAATTCTTAGATACCGAGGCAGGCTATGTGTGCTGAATGTAGCAGAATTGCGCCGACGAATTCTAGAAGAAGCACATTGTTCCCAGTATTCTATTCACCCGGGTGCAACTAAAATGTATTATGATCTTAAGATGATGTATTGGTGGGATGGCATGAAGAGAGACATAGCCGAATTTGTAGCACAGTGCCCAAATTGCCAACAAGTAAAAGTTGAACATCAGAAGCCAAGAGGCTTATTGCAAGCAATAGAAATCCCTACTTGGAAATGGGAAGTGATCAACATAGATTTCATCGTGGGATTACCTCGTTCCCGTGGCAGGTATGATTCTATATGGGTGATTGTGGACAGACTCACAAAAGCAGCCCATTTTCTTCTAGTTAGAACCATGTACTCAGCAGAAGACTATGTGAGGTTGTATCTCAAGGAAATTGTGCGACTCCATGGTATACCATTATCTATTATTACAGATAGAGGAGCACAATTTACAGCCAAGCTTTGGAAGTCCTTCCAAGAAGGTCTAGGCACCCAAGTGAAGCTTAGCACGACTTTTCATCCGCAGACCGATGGACAAGCCGAGCGTACTATTCAGACCTTGGAGGATATGCTACGAGCATGTGTGCTGTATTTTGGTGGAAGTTGGGACGATCATTTACCGCTAATCGAATTTGCATACAATAATAGTTATCATTCCAGCATTCAAATGGCTCCATATGAAGCTTTATATGGAAGGAAATGTAGATCCCCAATCGGATGGTTTGAAATAGGAGAAGCACAACTAGTAGGCCCTGAATTGATTCAGCTAGCGTTGGAAAAAGTTAAGGTGATGCGAGATCGATTGTTAACCGCCCAAAGTCGCCAAAAGTCTTATGCAGACAATCGCCGACGAGACTTGGAATTTCAAGCTGGTAATTGGGTATTTTTGAAAGTATCGCCAATGAAAGGGGTGATGAGATTTGGTAAGAAAGGGAAGCTAAGCCCTAAATACATTGGACCCTACAGAATTATCCGCAAGGTGGGTCATATAGCCTATGAATTGGATTTACCTTCGGAGCTTGAATCAGTCCATCCAGTCTTCCACGTTTCGATGCTCCGCAAGTGTATTGGAGATCCCACAAAGATTGTCCCGATAGATGATGTGCAAGTGACAGAAAGGCTAACCTATGAAGAGGTGTCTATTGCTATTTTAGTGTCACGACCCAGCTGGGGCCGCGACGAGTACCCGGGGCTAACCACCGAGCACCGTTCGTGCTATCATTTTCTTAACCCATTTAACAATCATTCATCGATTCCTTGTTAACTTTAAAAAGGATCTGGTTTTCATTACAAAATATAATGCTCTAACAGAAGAACATATTTCCATATACTCATACACATACGTACTATCCACGTCATGGAACCACATAACCCACATCGAGTATCTACGAGCCTCTATTGGATGACATATACCAATATACATAAAAGGATCAACCGAATAGCACCTCTAAAATAGTGGAGTGCTCCTGTAAATCTGTAGATGGCTTCTACAGATCTGCAGCGTCTCCCTGTCTACCTGTGGGCATGAGCACAGCATCCAAAAAGAAAAGGATGTCAGTACAAACATTGTACTAAGTATGTAAGGCATACATCAAGAAATAAAGGAGAGAATAAGAACATAAAGTAAGTGCAAGAAGATAACCAGTAACTGCTTGCCTCTTAAGGCGGATTCATGCATGCATACTCATAAACCATCGTATCATATATTGCTGCGGAACGTGCAAACCGATCCATATATCATCATATACCAATATAATGCCGTGGATCGTACGGCCCAATCCATCACCCATAAATCCCGCGTCCGGGATAAGATCATAATATGCCAGCTGACCAGGTGGCTATGCGTCTATAGCGCCTCACCTTTCCCCATATCCCCTGAAAACATATACATATCATATACTTATATAATATACATAGTATGCATGAGAGCCCAAGAAAAAGCTATGGCTCTATCGGAGTGACGTAAGGTCGGTAGCCTCTGACTATATTATGGATTAATCATGATCGTCATGTCTCACCTTGAAGGAACAATTATTATAAGGTGGGACTATCAATGAAGAATACAGATATGAATAATAACATCAAGAGGAAACGTAAAATAGGGTCATAATCTTATAAGAAGTCAATCCATATATTTTTGGAATCTTAAAGAAAAATGTAGTCATCATTCATGAGTAAAATCGAGAAGTGAATAGATGGCTCAACGTTCTCATGTCGTCTTTGAAATCGTGAACTTGGAACCTTTAAACATAAAATCATTCTCATCATAATGATATTCTCATTTTTGACATCATCGGTGTCATGGAAAACATATCCATCATTTTTATCATAAGAGCTCACATAATCACGAACTTTGGTTTGGAGAATACGAATATCTTAGGAAAACACTTATGGATTATCAGGAAGGAAATCATACCTTGGAATCTTAGGCTTTTTAACTTTTGATAACAAGGAAAATATGGAAACATTTATGAAATCATAACCTAGGGATCATGCCTTTGAAAGAAGGGACGAGCCTTAACATACCTTGGACGTTTACCATTCTTATCGCTTGCTCGCTTCCCTTATGATGAACTCGTATATACCTTCAAGAGAGTTCATGCCGTCGTTAGTTAAGCAATTATAAAAACGGGCTTCTATTTCTAGGGAAAATTGGGCAGCATCTCCTTTGTTTCTATTACGTTTCTCATATTCTATTTCAGTCCCCAAACATTCACAACAATAATCACAATATAGAAACCAACAATCATCGCTTATATACATTTAGCAAAATCCACCAATTTCCTCCAATTTCTCCACATTTAGTGGTTTTAGCCTATCATCACATCTCCTCATACGTCACACTTTTCCCATGGTGTAAACTTTACTTATAATGTATTCATGGTCACAACATATCAACATTCATGATTTCCATCCAACTACCATTCAATTGTGACACTACTCATCCTTTTAAAAACTCATTTTCCATGTTTTTCTACAATCCAAGCATCTTAGCCTTCCAATATCTCAAACAACATAGTAAAATCATGAAAAATACCTTAGATAATGGTGGAACAAGATTTGAATGGAATTCTTCCTCTTGCACCAAAGTTTCACTTCGCCTCCTTAGGGTTTTCTTGAAGAAGATGAATCCTACTTGAGTTTCATATGCTTTGCTCCATGGATTTTATGTTGTTGATCTTCAATTCCCCTTGAATTTTTCTTATGGATGAATGTTATAGTATTCTCTAGAGGGTTCTTGAAGTGAAGAGTGGAAATGAAATGAAAATAAAATTGGAAGGGTCCCTTATATTTAAAATTGAAATCTGGCTGACCTACATTATACGGACCAACATACGGTCCGTATAATTTTACTGACCGTATGCTGGACCGTATGTTTGGTCCAGTGAGCTATATTGTGCTGGGACAAATCCACGGTTGGACATACGGTCCGTGGATTTTATACGGCCAGTATGTCTGGCCGTATGTTTGCCCAGTTTTTCGAGACTTGTTCTCGTCGACTCGTTTGATCTCCGATCCTTATGGAACCTTCTTAGTACTTGCTTAACACCTCAATACCAATATTAGGGACGTTATAACATGTCTCTAACCATCATTATGCCATCACAAAATCGTTACCCATTATTTTCATCGGATACACAACCTATGGTTTCCTTTTCCTTACTAACTTTAGTTCCTCATCTCAGATGTCTTGAGAATCTTAATTAGGGCCATTTATATCATTCCTTGCTCATCAAAACATCGCATATGTTATGTCCTTCGCTCACCCATTCACTGTACATGTACGGAGGATTTCCAAGGTGTAATATTTAGACAAGCAAGTGCGAAGACTCCGAAATAAAGAGGCAGCTTCAGTTAATGTCTTGTGGCGAAACAATAACCGGGAAGAAATGACTTGGGAAGCAGAAGAGAGTATGAAGTCTAAGTATCCGCATTTATTTCGACCCCCAGAGGAGATTCAAGATGAAACGCCAACGATATGAGGTATGTATGGTTATTTTTCATGCTTTTGGTCGTGTGTAGATATGTCGATGTTGTGATGTAGCCCTGTGAGGCGATGATATTATGGGTTGTTGTGACAGGTTGGTAGTGCCAAATTACAGGGGAAACTTTGGCGAAATTTTCGCAGAATCCCGAGTGTTTAACATTCGAGGACGAATGTTCCAAAAGGGGGGAAGAATGTTACACCTTGAAAATTTCCCCGTGAATGTACAACGAATAGACTAACGAAGAATACTAGTATATGGTGTTTTAATGAGAAGGGAATGACGTTTGACGACCCTAAGTAAGATTTCAAAGGCAATGGGAACAAGAGATAGGTTATGCTCCACAATGACTAATTATAGGTTTTTAAGACTTGAAAGTTACATATTTGCACTTTGGCCCAGTTGGTCGTAAAATGAAATAAAAACTGTAAAGTAGTATACGGTAAACAACCATGTCGTATTCCAACTCACAAAACTTCAACTTTCTGTCAAATGTTCAAATGGTTAAATACGACTTGGAATACGGACCGTAAATTGAAATACGGCCCGTAAACTGCGATCGTAAATCACCATGATCCTCAGCATACCTTTCTGGTTTTGATATGCTTAAATACTACCACGATATACGCGTAAACTGGAATACGGACCGTAAACTGGTTTACGACCACTGTGCACTTCAGTCACTGTTCATTCCGGATTAGATTTTAAGACATTAAAAGGAGACCTAACCTCATTCAATTCATTTCAACTCCACGATATTTCTCTCTAGAAGCCTCTAGAATACTATCTACTCTTCATCACAAGAAAACCAAAGGAAATCCATCATCAATAACACCAAATCCATGAAATAAAGTGTATGAAACCTAACTAAAGTTCATCTCTCTCAAGATAACCCAAAGGAAGTGAAGTAGGGTTTTGGTGCTAGAGGAGTAATCCCATCCAAAGCTTGTTCAACCATCATCTAAGGTAAGTTTCATGACTAAACCATGTTGTTTAAGGTATTGGAAGGTTAAGATACTTGAATTGTAGAAAGACATAGGAAATGGGTCATTAATGAGTGAATAGTGTCATGGTTGGAAGGTAGATGGGTTGAATCATGAATGTTGGTGTGTTGTGATTATGAATGCGTAATAAATGACATTTAGACCATGAAATAAGTATTATATACGAGGAAACGCGATAGTAAGCTATAACCATAAAGGTGGAGAAATGGAAGAGAAATGGCGGATTGGGGTCAATGTATACAAATGACGATTGTTGATTTCAATATTGTGAATGTTGTTGTGAGCATATGGGAGTTGATATATAATATGGGAAAGTAGTATAAATTATAGAAGTGCTGTCCAATTTTCCCTAGAAATAGTAGCGCGTTCTTATAGTCGATTAACTAACGTAAATGTGAATTCTCTCTTGAAGGTAGAAACGTGATATCGACGGAGAACAAGTGAACGATAGCTTAGTTAAATGTCAAAGGTATGTGAGGCTAGTACCTTCTTTCTAATGGCATGAATCTTCAGGCATGATTTTCTTCCCTCTTCGTGAGTTCCTATATTCTAGAAAGCTAAGAGCCTATGTCTATGAATAGCTATATAAGATGAAATATATGACATGATGATTCTATAATGTTAAAGATGTTATTTGTTTCTTACACTCACCTTATATGCTAATTCCTTCAAGGTGAGGCAGAATGTCAATGATTACTCCATAATGAAATCGGGGGATCACGACCTTACGTCACCCCGATCGAGTAAAGTTTTCCATAAGCCTTATGCATGTATTATGATAAGTATGTTACGATAAGCCTATTATGATGAGCATGTATGATGATGATATAACACCGCGCCTAGTTGGCCGGGCAATCACTGCTAAAACGGGCAGCTATACGATACACCATGGCCAAATGGCATGGGCAGACACTACTAGTGGGCGACATGAGATAATACCCCGGACGCGGGAGGCCTGGACGCAGGCTAATGTTACGATTATCACACCGATCCGATATGGACGGGCAGTTTATGCATTATCACACCGTACCTATATAGGCGGGCAGCTTATATATTTATGCATACATGACATGATGATGATTATGAGTAAGCCAGCATGCATTATTTCTTTTACGCTTGACAGTCCGATACAGCTATTCCGTATTGATACTTCTTTCATGTCATTGTTCTATTTCATTGTTTATGCCTCTCATACTCAGTATAATGTTCGTACTGACGTCCGTTTTCTTTGGACGCTGTGATCATGCCTACAGGTAGACAGGGAGGAGAGCTCGACCCAGACCAGTAGTAGCTGTCAGCTGATTGAAATCACTCCTTTGTTCGGAAGTGCTCATGACGATTCTTTTGTGTATATTCATGTATATGTATTTTTGGGCATGACAGGGTCTTGTTCCATCCTTATGTATAGCACTCCAGTAGAGGCTCGTAGATGCGTAGTGTGGGTTAGATGGTCTCACGAGATGCTATTATATGTATATATTATTTTGATGGCCGAGAGGCATATGTATATAAAAGTTTTTTATGTTTCCATATAAAATATGATTTTCCTACAATTTGAGTATAAAGCTGATAAAAGAGCATTAAATGGGCAAGATGAGTAGTAGAACGAGTGGTGCTCGGTGGCTAGCCCCGGGTACCCGTCACGGCCCCTAGCTGGGTCGTGACATGAACACGTATCCATAATTTGACTAGTTAATTAATTAGCCTCCCACTAAAATTCAACACTTTAATCAATCTTCCACATAATAAAATTCTTGATCTCAATTCAGTTAAATATTAATCACCTCTAGTCCATAGCCTCTTTATAAAAACACAAAATATTATTTCCAGGCCTTGTTGTCACACTTTTCTGTCATAAATCATTTTGGGACTTCATCCTTTTGTACACTGAGCTCTTGATTTGCATGCTTGAATATGACTATTCCTTAGGGCTCGGGTAAATTTGCTCATGTTGGATGGTTCAATTTCCTAGTCCAAAAATACGGAATATTATAGCTTGGACCGTATTTGATTCAAATAAATCTTGAACCTTGACGAAACTTATTTTCCTCGATTCGTTTAACTTCTAATATTTACAACACCTATGTACCATCACTCTAAACACTTATAAGCTTGGGGGATAACCTCATTTCCATTACTTATGTCAGTTAACTAGCACGATTTCCAACGCATGAAAACACAGGATGTAACATCCTTCCCCCCTTTAGAACATTCGTCCTCGAATGTTAAACTAGTCTTGTATACTTATGATGAATCAATTACTCTTCTATCATGCTGTACCCCTCCTTGCTTAACTTAATACCATTCTCTACCTGACATCAGTTATTATTGAATTTCCAAAGAAAGTGGTCATAATTTAGCTACTTCCGTAATTGACTGCAACTTACTATATCCATCTACGCTTGAAGCTTAAGTCGAGTTTTTCTTATTGTGGAGTCATCTTTCCAGTAACACTGTAGAATAGGAGTTGTCTTTCCCTTGTATAGGTTTACCATCGCATATTTGTTCCTCTTGTTCTCTCTTCTAACTCTTATAGGTCTACTTCCACTCTTTATTTAGGTCGCATAGTCCGCAGCGTACATTCTTCTTGGAGTCATCATTTTAATCCTCTGACATGCACTATCTATAACATTCCCTTCGAATAGTTAAAAATGAGTTTCCTTCTTAGTAATGACTCTCGGTTGCAATACTTCCTTGACATCGCAGGTATATGCTTTCAAGATATATAAGTGAGTCACTCTCCTGATATGATCCTCCTTGATACTTGGACTAGTCGATCCTTTTTCTTGCTCAATAGTGGTATTAAGTCTCACATGGTTTGCAAATCTCTCCCACTTCCTTTGTTCCATATGACCATGATAATGGTATTGATTCATATCTGTAGAGTCTAGGTAAATTCAATCTGAGATATCCTGTTGTAGGTGTCCGTCGTCGACTCTTTTCTTTGCTTTATTTGTCCCCTGATTATCATATCTTATATCCTGCTATAGAAAACTTTATGTCCCTTCTTATTTGTCACATATAATCGCAATATCATTAACAAACGACTCTACTGTCAATTCTCTTCCCTCTATTCCAGTATAACATCACTATCCTTTACAATATTCCTTGAGTTATTTGCTCCCGATGTCATGTTGTTCAAGGTCTTCACGAATGATTTTCAGTATAGTCTCAGATACCCGCTCGATTCTTGTTCATTTATTTACTAGCTATTAGACTCATTTTTGCATAATTCTCATTTTTTTTATTTTAGAGTCTATATCTTTCACGTCTTAGGATTCATCGTTTTAATCTCTACACTTGTATTTTTCTTACTCGCTTCCCCTCTTAAGGGTCTTACTTATACCATTCTCAAATCGGTTACCTCACTTCTAATCTTGAGTTCATATATTCCTTTCCTCAATTCCCTTAATATACTGCATCATATTCATGCCATTTCCCATAATTTATACCTATGGTAATTCATGTATGAATTCTTAACATACTCATCTTGCAATTATGTAAGCAAGTAATACAATCATAGCAATCCAAACAAGGATGTATTTTACTTAGCTCAACTGTTAGTTATGAGTCAATGTCTACATCCGCTCCAATTAAGAACTTCTGTCCCATAGGGATACTCGAAATAGTAGTATGTCTAGCTATCCGTACCACCTATGTAATGTCACTTATCCCATTCTTCGATACTCAGAGTTCACTTATATAGTCATTTTTCCCTTTTCTTCCCATCTCAAGTTATTCCTCTCTTTCCCGTAATCGACTTATAGTAACCATAAATGCATTTTCCCTTCAATCCGGCATCTTTGTTTTCAAGGATCTAAGTCTCATGCGCAGCTAATACCTCTTATGCCGCATACTCTTTTACTCTTGTGTTGCACTCAACATTGATTAATCATATCGTATTTGCCGCTGATGATAGCCTTGCTTTATCGCTTTATCGTCGTACGGTAAACTCGTAACTCGTGGCCACATTTTTCCTTCCAACTTATTCCTTTATATATTTTACTCATTCTGTCTTGGTATAAGATATTCGTTAGAGATGCATCTTCCTTTTCTCATAATACGACAACTTTTTAAGCGCTGGTACTTCGCACATTTCCTTTTATTTCTGTACCCATACTTATTCGTTTACATTCTTTCCTCCTCAATTTATCGTATTACCTCCTTTTTTATAATCAATCCTTTATTCCTCGCACAAGGAGCCCTATTCTTAACTCAGTACCACTTTGTCCTTTAGAATATATTACTTCTATACAATCCATTCTTCACTTCTTGATATGACCACACCTAGCTCAAGGCCATTCACTAGGAGTAAAGCAAGGGAGCTCCATGAGATGCAAGCCATGTTCATGAAGAAAGGAGCCTTGGAAGAGCTTGGAGAAAAGATGGCCAAAGCTTACAATGTTTGGGTATTTGCTTGGGAAGGCCTAGAAGACCAAGATTTGACCTCCTCTCAAAGTGGCTAGATGTTAAAGAGGGGCATTTTTGCAAACTGTGGGCGTTGGATGCAAAACATAGCCAAGAATGCAATTCTAGGTCAAAGATTCAAATTGGAGGCCACATTTGCAAGTTATGACCGTTGGATGAATGAAGACCCATGTTTGGGGTTAATTTTGCAAAGTGCCACTTTTGGGCCTTTGGTGTAAAGCCCTAGACTACAAATAGAAGACTTGTCTTATTTTCATCCTTTAGCTTGAATTTTGAAGAACTTAAAGTGTAATAGATTGTTAGGTTATCTTAATATAGTTTGGTTAGTTGTATAATTCTAAGTGTGATTCTTAGTTGCAAAGTGAATTGCTTATCTTCCATTGGAATCATTTGAGTTGCTCATTTGTGGCCTTCCAACTTGGGTAATTCTAGAATTTCAAATTGCTAAGGTTCATTGGTGGAAATCCCATTAGGAGGGTTTAGGTTTCACATACCTAAACTTTCCTATAGATTTCTTATCAATTGGGTCTAGTAGTTATCCAATTATCCTTCTTCCATTCCTAATCTTTCCCATTCTTATTTTCCTTTTTCTTGTTCTTTAAGTTTTTAGAGTTTCCTAGGTAGAATCTTATCATTTGGTATCAGAGCTAGTTTAGAAGAGTGTTCTTACATTCTTCAATACTTGGTTCAAAGAAAATTCAAAAAAAAAATATATATATATATATATATATAAATCCCAAAAAAATCCATATTCTAAAACCCCAAAAATTTTGTTCTTGTTTCTCGAATTTGAAGTTATGTTTGAGTTTGTTAATATCCAAAACCCCTAAATCCAAGAGATGAGTTCATTTGGTTAGGTTTGGAGTGAATCACCATTGTTGAGCTTTGAAGCTTTGAAAAATCAAAAAGTGGGTTTGGTGATTGAGTTGAAATTGGAGCTAATTGATTAGTGGGCTTTGCTCTCCATATCAAAGGGAGCTTGGATCTGAAAAGTGGAGAAAAAAGGAGTTGATTTGGTCCTAGATTGCATTTGGGTGTTCTTGGTGTTCATAAGAACATTCATATCTTCATATTAGAGAAGAAGACCAAAGAAGAAGGTTTGATCTAAATTTTCTTCCTAAGGCAAGTGAAAATTTGTTTGTTGGGCCAAAAAGGGCAAATCCTAGGTCGTGTGGGGCCGAATACGTCAGCAGATCCAAGAAATTCGACCCAAAGTTTGAGAAAACGAAGCCCAGCAGTGCTTGTTCTAACCAGGCGTTGCACGACCAAAGCACAGCACGGGCGTGCGTTGTACATGCGACGCATGGCCATCGCACGTGGCCAAAAAGTTTTCGGAAAAATTTGATTTTCTGGAGAGCGTGTGTTGCACAGATTCAGAGAGGGGTATTTTGTGTGATCCTTGTGCGACGCATGACCATCGCACGACTCTGAAAAATTTGAAAATTTTCTAAGTGTTAGATTCAGAGAGGGGTGTTTTGTGCGCTGGTTGCGCGACACACATCCAACGCACGACCATCAGATAGTTCGTCTAAGTGTCCCAAAACGGTTTGATTCCTCCACAACAATTCTAAGGTGATCGTTTCTTGATTCGACTATTATTTTGTCATTTCTAACTCATTTCAATTTCAAATTTTTCTTAGAAGTGCTTGTTTGATTGTGTCCCTAATTCTTTGGTAGGGAACAAAAAAAAAAGTATAGAAATCAAAAAAAATTTAGTTGTTTCAAATTGATATCTTAGATCAATTGGGGCTTCACGGCCGCGTTTTCAAGTTATCACCTATTTGGGCCCGAAATTTTATTTATTTTCCGTTTTAGCATTCAATTTTCGTTTCTTGTGTCTCTCAACTAGTAACCATTTGGTAGTTGTTCCTACTTGTGTTTACTAGTTCTTGTGTCCGCATTTCTTTCAAGGTTTTCTTCGTTTTATTTCGTTGAAACTTTATTGGCTTTTGTCCGTTTGCTTTGAGTAGTCCTTCATTCATCTTAACAAGAATCAATTCTATCACAAAGTATAAGCAACCGTGTGAATTTGATTGGTTAAGCGATTCATCAACAACTTCGAAGGCGCACGGGAGTGTGGTAAGGTTTGAGAGCTCAATACAAGTGAAGTGAGGCTTTAATTACTAATCTTGTTTGCTAGTTTTGTAGGTTGAAATGTCGGTTCACAATACGCAAGACCCCCCTAACATGGAGGTAGTACAATTGTTTCTCCAAAGAATGGCGGCGATGGAATCCAAATTAGAAGCTAAGATAAATGCTATGGATGAGCGGATGGTGAGTATTGAGAAAGTTCAAGCGGATGGTTCGAGTAGAATGGGCACTCCTCGTTCTAGCAATGAAGGTGATTAGAATAGAACACAAGATACCACACCAACCATTACCCCGGGACAAGCACATACCTTCTGCGACCCCAACGCCACAATCACCTCCACCCAAAGAGTTCCACCACCCCAAACAACCAACCTTCCACCCCAAACATCCACATTCCAAAACACCAATCGACAAACCTATCCCCAAGTTTACCAAAACAACCCGAATGAGGCAATGCCTCAAGTAATCTTACAACAAGAATCCCAAGCTCCACCCCAAGCCCAAATAAGAGATCCCTTTCTTAACCAAAACCAATACCAATACCCATGAATGAAGAGGAGTATGACGATTACCCATAAGATAGGTGGTGGGATGAAAACCGACAAGGAGGAGGGCGTGGAGGGATGAATAACTGGGGGAGGGGAGGAAGAGGAGGTTTTGAGAGGTTTTCGGGCTATGACCCTAGATTCCAAGGTCATGTAGACTTAGGGAGGGCCCAAGGTTATGAAGACAAGGGAAGATGGCAAGATAATGAGCGGAATTTGAACACCATCAAGGGGAACCTTCCTACGACCCAAGGGGGTAGCAATCCGGAAGAGTTCCTTGAATGGAAATTGCAAAGTGAGCACATCTTCCTCACGAACAATGTATCTGAGGCCTTGAAGGCAAAATATGCCCTCACTCAATTTGAGGGGTACGCTTCTACTTGGTGGGAATCCAAGAAGTTACACAGAGCTCAACAACACATCTATGATCTCCCAACTTGGAACGACTTGATTGAGCTCATGGAGACAAGGTGGCTTCCACCCACATACCACCAAGATGCACTCAAAAGGTTGTACATGTTGAAGCAAGGGTTGAAAAGTGTGGAAGCATACTTTGATGAGTTTGAGGATTTACGGATGAAGTCCAAGATAGAAGAGCATGAAGAGTACACTATTATAAGGTTTGTAGCCAACTTGAATCGAGACATCTCTAAACTGATGAGGCTCAAAACCTATAATAGTTTTGAAGAGGCATTCCATGACACATCCAAGGTTGAGGCGGATCTAAAAGAAGAGAGGTCCTATCAAGACAAAAGCAAATCATCTTCAACTTTGACCAAAGGCAAAGATAAGTGGAAAACTTCCACTTGGGAAAAGCCTAAGACCAACACCCCAACACCTCAAGCCAAGTTCAACTACAAAGCTAAGGGTGATGATAAAGCTAAAGGAGGTAACAACTCTAAACCCAACTATAATCATCCTTCTACCGTCCAATGCTTTAAGTGCCAAGGAAGAGGGCACTATGCAAGTGAGTGTCCCAATCGGTGGACTATCACCATTGTGAGAGATGGGTATCGGACCGAAGATGAAGATGAGAGCAAGAATGGTATTGATGACGAGGGAGAAAGAAGTGAGTGTGAGGGTGATTCCGATGAAGAGGTTGAGATAAGGTATGAAGAGGCCTTGAATCATGCTATTGTGGCTAGAAGAGCCATGGGGGCTCTAGCTAGGGAAGAGAGTAACCAAAGGGAGAATTTGTTCCATGCAAGATGTAAAATTGTGGATAAGATGTGTTCCTTGATTATTGATGGTGGGAGTTGCACGAATGCCGTTAGCCAATTTTTGGTTGAAAGTATGAAATTCCCCACCCGCAAGCACACTAATCCCTATAAACTCCAATGGTTCAATGAATGTGGTGAGATGAGGGTCAACAAGCAAGCCATCATTAAATTTAGCATTGACAAGTACCAAGATGAGATTTTGTATGATGTGGTACGCATGCTGTTATATCCCGTATTTTTGTACATTGGAATATTTTTAAGCTAATCGAGATAAGTTAAGGACAAGATTATTTTGGGATATGGAATAGAGACTTTTAACCCCCGATTTTAATTAAGTGCACGAAATGCGTATAAATTTTAATTTTTATGGAAATAGTAGTGGAGATTAGGGATTAATTAACCATGATTAGATTATTAAGTGAGGGATTAGAGATTAAATCAGACCATTAGTGGGCCAAGTGGACCCCACTATGGCATGGCCAAATCTGATTGGCCCATGCCATAAGTGGGGCACGTGTCCAGCCCTTGGACAACATATAAAGCACTAATTTGATGACTCATGGAATGGTATTCATCCACAATTCATCTTCAACAAGTAAAGTTAGAGATAGAGAGAATCCAAGCCATGAAACCCACGGCCATGGATGAATTAAATTTAAGCTCACAAAATTAATATCAAACACTAATTTTTTAAGGTGTTCCACTCAAATTGGAAGCCATAGAAACGTGAATTTAGCCATTTGGAGCAACAAGAACACTTGTTCTCTTAGTCCACAATTCCAGCAACATTGAGGAGATAAATTGTTAAGGTAAGGTTTGATCATTTTCTACACGTTTTAGTAGGGATTTGGACTTGTTACAATTTGGTAAATGTGAATTGGATATGTGGAATTATGTATGTTGATGTTGAGGTGTTGTTGAAGCCGTGTAGGGGGCTGTTTTTATTTACAAATGGTGAATTAATTTTAATTAGTATTGTGGTTGTTGTTGACATGGATTATGTGATGAGTATGACGAAACTAAGTGATTAAAGTTGAAGTTGAATTTGTTTTGTGGGTTGTTGTAAGGATTTATTATGATGTTAATTATTTCATGCCTATGAACAAATGATGTAGTTGTCGTGTGGTTACTGGTATATTTCACTAAATTAGATGAAAATATTGTATGAAATAACGTATAAGAAACGTATGTGGGTTGCTTGGTGTATTCGTGGGTGTTCGTAAGTTTATCGGGCATCTTTTTATGTTATAACTAGGGGCTATCTTGGGCATGTCGTTATTCTTGTTGAATTGAAAGATTACTTATAGTTAAGATTATACATTATGTTGTTATATTGGTTGGGCTGTTATAGGGTCGTTTCGATGAAAATGTTATGATTATGGATCGTTAGGAATGACTTGAATATGTCGTAGTCGTAAGTAGATTATTATCGAATGTTGTAACGTATGGGTTGATTGGAATGTCGTACGGGTTGTTCGGGGTATTCTCGAACCTTGTCTTGATTAGTCTCAACATAGTACTTGAACGTGTGGTTATTGATGTTGACCTGGTTATTGTGTAGTTGGTTGAATATAAAGGAAACGTCGTCTAAGTTTCTAGAAACGTGCTACTAACGTTGGAATACGTTTTGAACCTTCCCATAGCTTAACCATAATTCTTCACATCTTAATATAGGTTGAGACACTTTGGGCCGCGTATACATATTGTGTTACGGATAAGCGCTAAAGGTATGTAAAGTTGTCCCTTCTTTCTTTGGCATGTCTTAGATTTAAGTGACAAATGATATGAGCTTTGGGGTAATTCTATTCATAAGTTTCGAGTGTGATTCATGATTCTTATTCACTTCTTGATGTTAGAACTCCTAAGGTAACTGAGCTATTGCCCCTCGAGTCCTCTATACATTGGTATGTAAAAGTTCCTATTCTTAAAGACTCTATAATGATTAATGTCCTTGACTTCCAATAACTGTTTCGCATTATCTTGATACATGGACATATGATTCCTGAGGCTCTATTTGAGTGTTAGTTAGTCTACTTATCTATTGAGTCTCAGATGATGATTTAGTTGCATATGGTTACTCACTACTCTGCACGTGCATACTGTTATTACATCTTTCACTGAGTCCCGGACCGGGTATGTTATCATGCACAGTTTCCCTAGATTATTCACCGAGTCCCTTACTAGAGGGCCGGGTACGTTATATGATGATATGATAATGTGATGATACGATGATATGTTTATGGCACCGAGTCCCATGATGGGCCGGGTACGGTATACGTGTACATGACTTTATTCACCGAGTCCCTTACTAGAGGGACGGGTACGGTATATGTATATGATAATGTGATGATATGATTATGGCACCGAGTCCCATAATGGGCCGGGTATGGTATATTATAATGATATGCATGATTTTGTTTCGTAAGGCACAGGTACAGTGATTTCTTGATTATTATACTTGTCTCCTGGAATCTCTACTTCAGTTATGATCCTTCTTATTATATTTCAGGCTTTATATACTCAGTACATATCTCGTACTGACCCCCCTTTCTTCGGGGGGATGCGTTTCATGCCCGCAGGTGCAGATACTCGCTTTGGTGATCTGCCAGCTTAGGACTTCTATTCAGCTGTCTTGGAGTGCTCCATTGTCCCGAACCCTAGACTTTTGGTACAGATCCTTTTGATGTACATATATGTTTATCTAGGGGTACGACGGGGCCCTGTCCCGTCATATGTCACTGTTGATACTCTTAGAGGTGTGTAGACATATGTGTGGGTTGTATATATATGTTGTTCAGTTGTGCCTGTATGACTTATATTTTGGGACGTTCCCATTCGTAGTGGCGGCCTTGTCGGCTTGCGTATATGCATATTTTGGGATGTTGTATGTAGTGGCAGCCTTGTCGGCTTGCGTATGTATAGTTGGGACGTTCCCATACGTTATGACACCTTTGTCGGCTTGTGTACTATGTTATCTTTTGATGGTTGTGACTCCTCAGGAGACAGGTTGCCTTGATATGTATATGTGACAGTCCCGAGACAACGTTTCATTTTTATAGGTTCCATATTATGTTTGGTTGTGGATTGATTATAGATAACAGGTGTGTACACGAGTGTCCAGCTCGGGCACTAGTCACGGCCTACGGGGTTGGGTTGTGACAAAAGTGGTATCAGAGCAGTTCATCCTCGGAGTGTCTACAGACCGTGTCCAGTAGAGTCTTGTTTATCGGTGTGTTGTGCACCACATCTATAAACAGGAAGCTACAGGACATTTAGGATGTTATCTTTTCTTCATACTCTAGATCGTGCGATAGAGCTATATTATCCGGATAATCCCTCCCTAACAGATTATTATGTTTATAGCTATGCCTCCAAGGAAAGCGACATCTGCCCAGAAGGGCAAATCGGTAGCGGGACCCGCCACCTCCAGAGGAACTCCAGAGGAACTCAGAGCAGCAGCAGCTGCAGATCAGGGGGCGGCTCCACCGCCAGCTCCCGAGTTTCCAGTACCCGAGCCCCCAGCTCCTCAGCCAGGGGCGGAGGATAGAGCTATGAGGGATGCAGTTCAGTTGTTGACCAGATTAGTGGCAGGGTAGGCTCGCAAGCATGGACTAGGGGTTGACCGTGCGGATAGGCATGATAATTTGAGGGCTCATGACTTCTTAAGTTGTAAGCCTCCAGAGTTTTTCGGGTCAAAGCCT
This sequence comes from Lycium barbarum, assembly GCF_019175385.1. Lineage (NCBI taxonomy): Eukaryota > Viridiplantae > Streptophyta > Magnoliopsida > Solanales > Solanaceae > Lycium > Lycium barbarum. The sequence continues at coordinate 66,247,652 of NC_083342.1, forward strand.
GAGGATGATCCTGTCACACCCCGACTTTACTAGGGTGTGATGGGCACCCGACCCTATATTTGGAGCCGAGCGAACCCGCTGACTCTTATTACGTGCATAATATCTTTGGACTCTTAAATCGAATAAGAATGAAATACATAGTAAGCTTTCAGAATCTTTCTTTTCCCTCGTACTCAAATCAAATGGAATCTGTAATCACATGGACTTTATAACATAACATAAGATGACAGATCGGCGGGTGGAGCCGTTTACAATACCGACACTCTGTACCCACGACTCTGTCTGCAAAGTCTCTAACATTAATCAGACATCATAGCACACATACTCTGACTCGGCAGCACTCCAGGAACAAGTGGAGCTTGCCAACTCCGCTGGAACGTCTTCTATAATAGCTTCAGCTCATCTGGGTGTACCTGCGTGGCATGAAACGCAGCCCCCCGAAGAAAGGGGGTCAGTACGAGCAATGCACCGAGTATGTAAGGCATGAGTAGTAACATAGTAAGAGATGTAATTATGAACAACAACAGAATAGAGATATAGAGCATATCATGAGATAAAAGGGTAACCTGTACATCTGAGTGCCTCTTAGGGCGGATGCCATGCATGCTTAGCTTTCCTTTGAAAACATTTATTTTTCATATATATAGAAAATAGAACATGTCATAGCGCCAAACAACGTCAGCTCCCCCACATATATCCCGCGTCCAGGCATCCCGCGTCCGGGATGATAAGTTACGCCAACTGACCAGGTGGCAATGCGTCTATAGCGCAACATATCTCCCTTTTCCCCATCTTCCCCATATACATATATGTATACATATATCATATAAGCAACATGCAGGAGAGCCCAAAGAAAGTCATGTATCCATCGGAGTGACGTAAGGTCGGTAACCTCCGATTACATTATGGAATAATCATCATGACTTTGTCTCACCTTGAAGACTAGCAATGAATAACAGCGTACATAAACCGACACCTGAAGGCTCAGAAACAAGTTTCGGGTCAATCTGACTTAGTATAACAAATTTATGAGTGTTTGAAGTACAGAACCTTTTACGAACGTTTCAGAAGCTATTTTTGGAAAAATCAAGCAGTAATCGTACCAAGTACCTTTAAACATGAAATCATTCTTATCATAGTTATCATAGAAATATTCTCATCCTCGACATCATCAATATCGTTGTAAAACATATCCATCGTTTCTGTCATAAAAGCTTACAATACCATAGACCTTTGTTTTGGAAAAATACGAACATTTTTGGAAAACATTGATGGGTTATCGGAAAAGAATCATGCCTTGACATCATAAACATCTATCTTTTGAAAACAAGGAGAATATGGAAACAATTATGAAATCATAACATCGGGATCATGCCTTTGAAAGAAAGGGACGAGCCTTAACATACCTGTTCCACGTCCTATTATCTACGCTTAATTGTCCAAGCTCGTTATCGCTAGTCTACATTCAAGAAGATTGATGCAATCATTAGATTCATCACCATATACTTGTCTTAATGCTTCAAATGAATTCATTTATAATCTGCCGAAATTTTGGCAGCATCTCCCCTGTAAATACACCATCCCCGAGAATCTAACTCGGCCCAAATCATCAATCAACAATCCGAGAATTCAACTCGGCCAGACTATCAACAACAATACCATCAATCATACCAACAACATCAACAATCAGTTCAAGACGCATTATAACATTAACAGCCTTTGTCATATAATTCAACGACATTTCATTTATATTCAATTCAATTCATATAATATTCAAAAAGACTCAATCAATATACTACTTCATCCGACACCTTCCAAATTCAACAAAAACAATAACAACCTATTTCCTTCTTTCAAATTCAATCACAACAACCCAACTTGCAATCTTCCAACACACGTCTCATTTCCAAATTCATGAATTATATTTACAACCCATACATTATCTAATTTATTCTTACAACTATAAGAAACCACACTAACGTCACATTAACTTCCACAACGACACCACAACGATTACAACTTCATTTCAAGCCATTAAATCCTCATTTTACATCATGGAATTCACAACCACAATAATCAAATTACTAAATAAAATCAATTCATTTGTTCTACACCATACAACTATATTCGGCCAACACCCCATATTCATATTTCATGAACTTCATCCATTTCTACCTTCTATAATATTCACAAATCATCCATAAAACATGTAAGGGAAGGTTGAACACATACCTTTCTCCACTTATCTCTTCACTCGGCTAGGAGCACATATTGCACAAATGAATGATTTAATTGCTCCAACAACCCCTTCATGTTGACAAGGACCTTCCAATTGCTTGGAATACAAGAAGAAATATTTTTTTTGTAATTGATTCCCACAACACCAAATTCGGCCAACCATGGCCGAACCTCCCTCTATCTTCTTCTTTTTCTTTTCTCTCCAAGCTTCTTGATTTAAAATTGATGAATAGAGTGGCCCTCTCTCATATATATATATATATATATATATATATATATATATATATATATATATATATATATATATATATATATATATATCATCCACACAAGGGTGGCCACATGTCCCCTTCTCTATTTTTCTGGAAGTTTCTTGAAATTAAACAAAGAAGACTAAGTGTCTTCTTATGTATGCTTTAGTCCCCATTAAATAAAAATGTGGACATATACCACACATGCCACACGGCCAACATGGCCCTTCAAGAACCTTCATGAATATTTTGTAAAATTTCCATTTTGCCCCTAGCCTTCCGTAATATTACCATGGGCCACTTTGTGAATTTTTCCCTTTTTGCCCTTAGCCTCTCTCAATATTTCCATACTAATAATGTTCATAAATAATATTCCTAACCAACTTGTACATTAAAATAATTTTGGAAGATGGTCATTCCCTTAACTTACCACGACTACCTTGAAATATCCGAACGTACAAAATAAGGGATATAACATCCTCCCCCCCTTTAGAACATTCGTCCTCGAATGTTCAACTGATCTTATGGGGTGTCACAATACTTCGGGAGGGTCCCTCTTATAGTCGTTCTTCTCTTTATGCCCATTCCTTATCCCTTACCCTATTCTCCTTATACTCGAGCTCCTGGGTCCTTACACGAGTCCTCATTCCACGTCATGGGTTTCTTAATCCACTGCGCCATCTCATTATCCTTGTCCTTTCCAGGTCATTTCTTGACACAAGTATACTTGTCTTTGATTTCTTTGTATTGACGCTCGTTTCGTCCATCGTCATTTCTTGTTGGCTCTTCGGTGTGGATCCCCTACAAACATGATTGAATACCGCTTCACGTCGATGATTCATACAATTTCATAGCGTACATTCTCATGCTCCGTACAATTAATGGTCTATGAACTATTTTCTAGTGTCCGATGAACTCTTTTGTTTCATTCATAGGCACTGCGTTCTTTCTTCCTTTCAAAAATTCTCAGGCTACCAATTTTGATACTTTCGTTATAATAGTCGTCATCGTTCAAAACATTCTTTACCTACTCCCGATGTGCCGACATATTTTAAACTTTAGCCCCGAACTAATAAGTTTCCTTTTCTAGTACTTGAAAATGTTGTGATCCCTTTTTGGCCTAATATAATATGGTCTCCCCCCCACCCTTTAAGGGGCTCCTTATATGCCAACAGTCCTTTTATGAAGTCTTCGTTCATAGCTTATTCCTCATATTCCTTCCAACTCTGTGCCTAACATATCGAAAACTTCTTATCCTAAGTTTTTCTTTTACTTTCTGTCTATGTCATCCTTTTGTCCACATTTCCATACCCTTCCATCCTTGCTCACCGAACCTTTAACTATATTAATATAGTTACACATTTATTCTTTTATAGATCTCTCACCTCAACATCATCGCAAGCCTAAGCATTCTTTCTCTTACTTCACATCTCCCTATCCTAGTCACCATTCCTTCAGTCCCATTTATTGAAATTTGGTTTTTGAACTCCACTCATTCCTCTTTTGTTCCATGTTACCATACTTTATCCCTTTCACATACCTACCTTTGATTTTTTTTATTCAAATAGTCTCGTACCTTTACTGGCAATTTCTCTCGGGGGTTTCACTCACTAAGGTTTTCTTAACTTTCCCCTTCTTCCGACACTTTGATCTCTTTGTTTTCTATCTACTCACTCTCTTTCTTTTCCAAATATCGTTGTATTAAAATTTCCAATCTTAACCTGTAGTGAACCTAGCATTGGTTTAGCTCATAACGCTTGTACCGTTTATTTTTGTTGTTACTTGAACTCCTGTACCCTTACTCGATTGATGCCTTCTTTACCGTAGCACCGGTTGCTGGAACTCACATGTCCACCGATACAATCATATGTGGGATATCCTACGCATTCATATATATACATTTACTATCAACTAACCCACAAAAATACTTCCAAACGCTATTCAAGCCTATCCAACTTTCCAAAGCTGTGATGCACTTTCTGTCTCTTCACCAGTCTAGTCTGCCTCGTCCTGCGCGACTTCTTATGGTCTCCAACCATCCCGTATACTCTAGTTTCCCTTAGGCCACTCTAACTTCTCATTTGTCTCTTATGTATGGATATATAGAATTTCTTGCATACTCCCCAGGGGGTCACCCATCCTAAAATTGCTCCCACTTTAGCACGCTTAACCTCGAAACTTTGGTGGGATCCGGTGCCTTAATGCTGATATAATCGCGTCCCTTCCTCACATGACCTTTATTACATGATCTAGAGCAAAATGAAGCCTTACAAATTCCAGGACATTTTCGTAACACGTCCCTTCTTTTTACAATTATTGTTTTACCCTTTTCGATCCTCGATATTCACCTTTCGCCTATGGGTGTAACTACCTTTTGTCCCAGATTCCTGATGGTAATGAATATGACTTCGTCGCCGTTACTTGTAAGCACTTAGGTATCAATCTGTTCAGATTTCCATTCACCATCCTTACATAATAATCTACAACAAAACTAATCGTCAACTTTCCCTGAATCCTCCAACGGGCCTTGCTCCTACTAAACCTCGAATGTCATCTATCTTAATCCTTCAGACTGCTACTTGTCTTTCTCACAATCATTTTTCATGTTAGGCCAAATCCATAACCCTTCTGAAATAACGCATCTTACTTATTGTCTATTTACAATATTTCTTTCCCACGCTTCCTCTTGTTAGGCGTACCTAACTATTCTGGCAGGATCTCCTTTACCATTCTTACTGTTCAAAGTCTGTACGCAGCAAATATCGACAATACCTTACAGGGCATACATATGTATACGACACATCTCAGCCATCTAGAGCCTCCAGTTTCAGGTAATAGAACAAATATATCAAGACTTCTATAACTTTCCATATCATCCTTTACCTTCTCCGTCGTATGTAGGGCTTATATAAGGAATCTCACTTTCCATGTCCCCTTCTCTATTTTTCTTGAAGTTTCTTGAAATTAAACAAAGAAGACTAAGTGTCTTCTTATGTAAGCTTTAGTACCCATTAAATAAAAAAGTGGACATATACCACACATGCCACACAGCCAACATGGCCCTTTAAGAACCTTTATGAATATTTTGTGAAATTCCCATTTTGCCCCTAGCCTTCCGTAATATTACCATGGGCCACTTTGCGAATTTTTCCCTTTTTGCCCTTAGCCTCTCTCAATATTTCCATACTAATAATGTTCATAAATAATATTCCTAACCAACTTGTACATTAAAATAATTTTGGAAGATGGTCATTCCCTTAACTTACCACGACTACCTTGAAATATCCGAATGTACAAAATACGGCATATAACATCCGCAGGAGTTTATTCGGCAGATGCAGCGTACGTTGAGGATAATTAGGGCTTCTGAGACTGAGTCTGTTGAGTTGGCTTCGTATCGGTTGCGTGATGTAGCTGTTAATTGGTATGAGTCCTGGGAGTTGTCTAGGGGCGAGGGAGCTCCTCCAGCGGTTTGGGATGAGCTCGTGGAAGCCTTCCTTGGCCACTTTCTGCCCCCAGAGATGAGACGAGCTAGAGTTGATAGATTCTTACATCTGAGGCAGAATAGCAGGAGCGTTCGGGATTATAGTCTTGAGTTTGATTCGTTGGCCAAATATGCGCCTATTGTTGTAGCTGATATGGTGCATCGTTATGTGATGGGACTGGATCGTTACTTGATTGATAGTTGTATGGTGATGGCTTCTCAGCCAGGTATGGATATTGCTCGGGTACAGGCATATGCACAGGGGGTAGAGGATCGACATAGAGGACGTCAGCCAGATAGAGATTATGATAGAGGCCAGCCTAAGAGAGGTAGATCGGCTAGTTATTCTGGCAAGTTCCGAGGCAGACAGCCTCAGCAGTATAGTAGGTATTCTTCCCAGCCAGCACGGAGTGCACCCCCACAGGTTACAGGCAGGAGATTTGATAGTACAGGGTATTCAGGGGCCGGTCAGAGCTCCAGGGCTTCAGGTTCACAGAGGAACAGGAGTTCGAGTCAGTCAAGACCACCTTTGCCTCGGTGTTCTCGTTATGGTAGGCCCCATTTTGGGGAATGCCGTTTTGCTACAGGTGCTTGCTTTAATTGCCGCTGTCAAGGCCATATTATAAGGGAGCGTTCGTTCGGGGGTAGTCCAGGTGGTGCAGCTCAGCCTACGGGGTCAGTTGCTGGTTCATCTTCTTATGTGGCTATGCACCCTATGGGGTAGGGTATTCATACACCAGCAGGCCGTGGTAGAGGCCATGGTGGAGCTTCCAGTTCTAGCGGTCCTTCGAACCGCATATATGCCTTGGCTAGTAGACAGGACCAGGAGGCGTCACCAAATGTGGTTACAGGTATATTATCGATTTTCTCTCGGGACGTATATGCATTGATAGATCCAGGCTCCACCTTATCGTATATATCTCCCTTTGTTGCTAGTAGAATCGGGATAAAACCCGAAGTGATAGAACCATTTGAGGTGGTTACACCGGTAGGAGATTCTGTTATAGCAAAGCAAGTATATAGAAATTGTTTAGTGGATATATATAGTCGTCATACCTTGGCGGATTTGATAGAGTTAGATATGACTGAGTTCGATGTTATTATGGGTATGGATTGGTTAGCTTCTTGTTATGCTAACATTGATTGTAGAGAAAAGATAGTTCGGTTTCAGTTCCCAGGAGAGCCAGCTATAGAGTGGTTAGGGAATACGACATCGCCGAGGGGTAAGTTTAAGAAGGGGAGGATGATATGACCCCACCTAGCTCAAAGCCATTCACTAAGAGTCAAGCAAGGGAGCTACAAGAGATGCAAGCCATGTTCATGAAGAAAGGAGCCCTGGAAAAGCTTGGAGAGAAGATGGCCAAAGCATACAATGTTTGGGAAATAGCCTGAGAAGGCCTAGAAGACCAAGAGATGACCTCCTCTCAAAGTGGCTAGATGTTGAAGAGGGATGTTTTTGCAAACGGTGGGCGTTGGATGCAAATCTTAGCCAAGAATGCAATTCTAGGTCAAAGATTCAAATTGGAGGCCATATTTGCAAGTTATGACCGTTGGATGAATGAAGACCCATGTTTGGGGTTAATTTTGCAAAGTGCCACTTTTGGGCCTTTGGTGTAAATCCCTAGACTATAAATAGAAGACTTGTCTTGTTTTCATCCTTTAGCTTGAATTTTGAAGAACTTAAAGTGTAATAGATTGTTAGGTTATCTTAATATAGTTTGTTTGGTTGCATAACTCTAAGTGTAATTCTTAGTTGCAAAGTGAATTGCTTATCTTCCATTGGAATCATTTGAGTTGCTCATTTGTGGTCTTCCAACTTGGGTAATTCTTGAATTTCAAATTGCTAAGGTTCATTGGTGGAAATTCCATTAGGAGGGTTTAGGTTTAACATACCTAAATTTGCCTATAGATTTCTTATTAATTGGGTCTAGTAGTTATCCAACTATCTTTCTTCCATTCCTAATCTTTCCCATTTTTATTTTCCTTTTTCTTGTTCTTTAAGTTTTTAGAGTTTCCTAGGTAGAATCTTATCACTTCCAAAACTTATTCTATTCATTCTGATCATCCCCTCTCATCCTTATTATGCTGATCCTTTTCCTAACAACCGTTCTATTTCATTATTCATCTTTCCGTAGTCTTGGTCTTTTACATCCAGCCAAAGATATCACTCGTGATCTCGATTATATATATCACAAACTGTTACTACTTTGCCATATCACTTTTCTCCGATTTCTTTTTCAAGTTGACTTCCTACATTTCACCGAGTCCCTTACTAAAGGGCCGGATACGGCATATATTTACATTTCTAGTCATTGCCTTCGGGGCTACTTACATTGTTATTCTCTGCCTTCGGGGCTATTCTTATTACAGGTGGTTTCTCGTACTTTCATTATGACTTAAATCTCATTCTTTATGATTACTACTGCCTTACATACTCGGTACATTGTTCGTACTGACGTCCCTTTGCCTCGGGGAGCTGTGTTCATGCCACGCAGCCCCAGATTATTTTGCAGGAAAGATTATACAGGAGACTGACTGTAGGGCTATCAGCTGGATTGGTAAACTCCATGTCATTCGGAGTATAGCCGAGTCAAAGTATTTCTTTATGATTTGAGTCAGATGCATTATGGGTATGTTGGGGCCCTGTCTCAACTTATGTTTTGATATCATGTTCTACGTTAGAGACTTTTGCAGACAGAGTCATGTACATAGTATGTCATTGTTGTGAGCGGCTATGTAAGCCGATATATCATTTTGCATTACTTTACGGATTCATATTATTACAGATTTTACTTGATTTAAGAAATACGAAAAGAATGTTTTGAAAAACATTCATTATGCATATCGTTTAATGATTAAGAGTCCAGTAAGATTATGAGTATAACGAGACCCAGCGGGTTCGCTCGGCTCTAAGTAAGGGTCGGGTGCCCATCATGCCCTATCGGAATTGGGGTGTGACGTTCTACTTTCTTCCTCAATCCTAGTCATTCAACCATTCAATACTCTTATTAGCGTAAAATGAATACAAAAATCACCTTTGATTATGTAGGAATGGGCTTTGGATGAAAATACTTCACTCGGAGAAAACCCAACTTCAACACCAAAGAGATTCTTGGCTTCCCTTAACCCTAGTTAGCATCCTTGCACTTGATCTCGTCTAGTCACCTTCAATTCACCACATTCATTGAGCCATTGAAGTTTGTAAGGGTTTTCATGGCGGGTGGTGGGAAGTTTCAAGAAATCAACAAGGGTGGTACTAGCAACATTGGCACAACTCCCACTATCAATGATCATGATGCTAGTGTTTTGGTTAATGATGCACTTGGAATGGAAGAGATTTTCCCGTTGACTTGGGTCATCCATTGCTTTACTTATCATGGTTCGTCGCACCACATATAGAGGTACAATAGGCTCATCATCACCTTCAACACCATCCCCTTCACTATCATGATGTTCATCCTCATGATTGCCCTCTTCATCCCCTTCCTCACATTCTTCCTCATCCTCACTATAAGTGTCTTTCAAAATAAACGCTCTACGATTAGGGCACTCACTTGCTCTATGACCGAAGCCATGACATTTAAAGCATTGAATAGGAGTTTTCGTACCTCCTTCTTTCGGAGCAAACTTCGGAGGTTGCTTGTCAACTTGCTTCTCAACTTGAGAATTCTTCACAAATGGTTTCTTGGCTTCTTGCATGGGGCCCTTATTCTTTTGCCAATTGGAGGAGAAAGCTCCTCGTTCTTTGTTATGGTTCCATGAACTCACATAGCCCCTTGATTTATTGATTTTGTCCTCCTTGAGACCCTCCTCTATTTCAATAGTCGCTTGAAGGGTTTCTTCAATGCTCTCATAGTTGTGGAGTCTCATTTGGGAGACAATGTCACCATTTAACCCGGCTCGGAACCGAGTCATAGCATTTAACTCATCCTCGTCAAAGTCGATTCTCATCTTGACAATTTGAAACTCATCATAGTATTCTTCCACACTCTTTTTGTTTTGCCTTAAGGTATACACCTTCTTGAGTTGTTCTTGTTTGTAGCGTTCGGTGACATACTTACGCCGCATGGCCTCCTTCAATTCATCCCAAGTAGGTGTGGGCGGGAGCCCAATAATTCTTCTTGCCTTCACTTGAGTTTCCCACCATGTGGAGGCATACCCCTCGAATTGAGCAATGGCGTAAGAAGCCTTTTTCACCTCGGACATGTCATTCGTCAAGAAGATTCTATCACAATGCATCACCCAATCAAGGAATGTATCGGGATCACTACTTCCTTTGAAGGTTGGGAGAGTAACCTTGATGGAATTGAGACTCGTGTCTCGCCCTCCGCCATAGCCGTGATTCCTATTAAAATCTCCATCATCGTCATAACCTTGATGGTCACGACCTTGGTACCCTCTTTGCCTACCCATGTGAGGGTTAGGACCATGCCTTCCCCCCCTTCCTCGATAACCTCCTTGTGCTTGCCCTCGTGGCCTCCAACCTTGGTCACCATAATGTTCGTGCTCAAGTAGAGCTTCCTCTATCCCTTCCTCATTTGGTTGTTGGATGTTTGGACGGTTTTGGGGTGGCATTGGTGCATTTGGGTGGGGGTCATTTAGGGGTGGGTCATTTGGATGTGGGTCATTTGGATGTGGGTCATTTGGAGCTTGATCTTGTTGGAGTAGGTTGTTCCGTTGGCCTATGGGAATGTTGTTTGGTGGGGTAAGAGTCGTGTTTTGGGAAGTGGGGTTATATAGATGATGGAAGGTGCCGGGTGACACTGTAGGTGAAGTGCTTCGAGTAGCTCCACTTGTGCCACCTTGGTATTGCACTTGGGGCGAATACGAGACCTCCCTACTACCTCCTTCAATTGCTTCCACCCTACTTCCCAAGTTTTCCATTCGACCAGCCATGTTTTCCATTCGACCACCCATACTATCCACTTTATCGTTCAAGGCTTGTAAGGCTCTCATTACATCAGCTAGTGTGAGTTCCCCGGTGGGAACTCGAGTTTCATCCTCCGTAGCCATGGTACCTATTAAGACACTCAACAAAGCAAGCAAACACGTTAGATTAGTAAAATCAACTCACAATCGCTCAAGTATGCGCACCTTTGATTGCCTCACAAATTGCTTCCGCCAAAGATTGTGTGCTTGTAATGTTGACTAGTCACAAAGGTTCAAATTCTACTCTTGGTCGGAATAGATTCTTGTAGACTCAAAAAGAACGAGGACGACTCAATTAAAACAAACGCACTTGAGCCAAGAAATTAACAACGAAGCAAAAGCGAAGCAAAGCACGAAAGAAATGCGGACACAAGAACTAGCAAACACAAGTAGGAACAACTACTAAATGGCTACTAGTTAAGAGACACAAGAAAATGGAGTGCAAAAATCGGGAAAATAACTAAAATTTCGGACCCGGGTAGGTGATAACTTGAAAACACGACCAGGAAGCCCCAATTGATCCAAGGTATCAATTTGAAATAATGATTTTTTTTTTATTTTTTTTTCCCCTACCAAAGGATTAGGGACACAATATCATCAACTAAGGATCAAGAAATTTTTTGTTTTGAGAATTGAAATCAAAGAGAATTAAAGTTGAAAAACCTGAAATGTGCAACCCGCGACGCCTGTGCAGCACCTGCGACTCGCGGTTCAACCTGCGATAGTGATCCGCGGCTCGCGGTTGATGCAGCCAAAATGTCAATTCTCTGTCACAAGGTGCGACACCACCTGCGACTCGCAGGTGCAACCCGCGATGGTGTTCCGCGGCTCGCAGATGAGGCACCCCAAAACGTTCAACTCTCTGTCACCAGGCGCGACTTCACCTGCGACTCGCGGGTGATACATGCGACTCGCAGATGTCGCATATGGCGTCGCATTTGGGCCAACGTTGGGACTTAAATTTTTTTTTTTTTTTTTTTTTTTTTTTTGCAAAAATCAGAAATTTAGATCCACAAACACTTTTGATGAACTAAGTATTTCTGATTTTTTTGTTTGTGGCCCTCTAACACTTTTTCACAACTTTATTTGACAACTTTTGGATCAAATGGCCCTTTGGAGAGTCTTCTTCCTTATGAAGATTTGAAGGTCTTCAAGAACACAAGAACACTTCAAAAATTCAACCACCCTCAAATCAACTCCAAATTGGCTCAAATTTCGGATTTAAGTTCTCTTTAATGTAGAGAACAAAGCCCAATAGGTTTCAACCTTTAACTTCACCTTCTTCAACAAGACCCACTTTCAAGTTCTTGAAGCTTTGAAGCTCAACAATGGTGGAACGCAAACCCTAACTCCAAATGGATTCGAAATTGAAGATTTAGACTCTAGAAACACTAAGAAACTCTAATCTAACACTAGATTCAACAAAATCAACAAGTAAATTCGATTTTTTTTTATTTTTTTTTTTGAATTTCGGTTTTTTTTTTTTTTTTTGTTGAATCAAAACCCAAGATTAGATTTGGTAGAACAAACCTAAACTAAGCTCTGATACCAATTGATACAATATTCCATACGAAAATGAAGAAAACGGACAAGAAACATAAAGGATAGATAATTTGACACAACTAAAGACCCAAATTAGCAACCAAAGTTCTTGAATTAACTTGACCTCTAATTTAGGAACTAAAGAGCACCAAACTCTTAGGATAACCAATAGGGATTTGATACCCTAATAACCAATCCTCTCACAAGATTCACAATCTCTAGCTTAGCAAGCTCTCAACACTCAAAAGAGTTCACAATTTCAAGACATCAATATTCAACATAGACTAAGTCTTCCAAATGAAATAGATTACTACTTATACTAAGGTTCAAAAGAAGACAACTACACTATTACACTTTTACCCTTAATGAAGTAAGGGCCTTGTTTGGGTGTCTTCTTTTGGGAACAAAACTTGAATTTGCAAATCTTCAAGTAATAGTCACATTGAAAGTATGACCATCTTCCAACCTCTTCTCCAAACCATCCTCCCATGCTATCATGAACACTTGCAATCCCCGGGAAGGTGTTAGAGTACATATTCAAGTATGTCCCTCCTCATGAACAATGCTTGCATAGCTTGAAGTCCCCTCGCTTGGCTCCTTGTAAAAGGTCTTGATGCCATTCGAGTTGTATCAGTGCATCTCCTCGGTTTCCAGGCCAGAGCCTCGATAGATCTGCTCGTTCGGGGCCGAGTCCCAGTTATTCAGGACCTCAGTTCAGAGATGATTCAGGCCAGTCAAGGCCACCTGTACCACGATGTTCTTAGTGTGGGAAGTTGCATTGGGGTCGATGCCGATTGGGCTCGGATGGTTGCTATTCATGTGGTCAACCAGGCCATATCATGCGTGATTGCCCTCCATAGAGGGTAGAGGTAGGACCCAGCCAGCAGGGTCGGCAGCCGGATCATCAGCATCTGTACACCCTACGGGGCCAGGTTCACATGCGCTAGTCGGCCATGGTAGAGGTAGAGACAGAGTTCCCAGTACTAGCGGTCCTCAGCACCGTATTTATGCTTTGGCTGGACGCCAAGATCTTGAGTCTTCTCCTGATGTGGTCACAGGTATATTATCGGTATTCTCTCATGATGTATATGCTTTGATTGATCCGGGCTCCACATTATCATATGTTACTCCATATATTGCGGGTCGATTTATAATTGAGCCGGAGTCTATCAAACCTTTTGAGGTGTCTACACCCGTGGGTGAATCGGTAATAGCTAGCCGAGTATATAGGAATTGTGTGATTGTGATTTATGATCGTCGTACCATGATTGATTTGCATGAGCTAGAAATGTTAGATTTTGACGTTATTATGGGCATGGGATGTTAAATGAAGATTTAATGGTTTGAAATGAAGTGGAAATCGTTTGTGGAGTATTGAAGAAGTTAATGTGATATCAGCATGATTCCTTATATTTGTATGAATGAATTTGTTAATGTGTGGGTTGTGGATATAACTCATGAATTTGGAAGCAAGAGATGTGTTTGGAAGATTGTAAGTTGGGTTGTTGTGATTGTATTGAATATAAGAAAAATGTCGTTGGATTATGTAAAAGAAGTTACTAACGTTAGAATGTATTTTGGATTAATTGATGAAGTTGTTAGTGTGTCGATTGTTGGTGTAGTTCATGAACTTGGAAGAGAAGAAATGTGTTGTTATTGTTCTTGTTAAATTTGGAAGGTATCGGGTGAAGTGGTATGTTGGTTGGGTTGTTTGAACATTATGTGAATTGTTTGAAAGTTCTTGAACCATGTTAGAATATATTTTGGATTGATTGTTGGAGTTGTTAGTATGATTGTTGGTATTGTTTTTGATAATTGGCCGAGTTGAATTCTCGAATTGTTGTTGATAAATTGGCCGAGTTAGATTCTCGGGGATGGTGTATTTACAGGGGAAATGCTGCCGAAATTTCGGCAGATTATAAATGAATTCATTTGAAGGACTAAGACAAGTATATGATGATGAATTTAATGATTGTGTCAATCTTCTTGAATGTAGACTAGCGAGCTTGGACAAATAAGCGTAGCTAATAGGAGGTGGAACAGGTATGTTAAGGCTCGTCCCTTTCTTTTAAAGGCATGATTCCGATGTTATGACTTCATAAATGTTTCCATATCTTCCTTGTTTTCAAAAGTTAGATGCTTATGATTCCAAGGCATGATTCTCTTCCCGATAACTCGTAAATGTTTTTCCAAAGTGTCTGTATTCTCCCAAAACAGAGGTTTATGATTTTGTAAGCTCTTATGACAACAACGATGGATATGTTTTACAATGACAATGATGATGTCAAGGATGAGAATATTAATGACTATGATGAGAATGATTTCATGTTTAAAGGTTCCAAGTTTACGATTTGAAAGACGGTATAAGAATGTTGAGCTATCTCTTGATTTCCCAATTTTATTCATGGATGACGACTATTTTTAAAGATTCTAAAGTATATGATTTGACGCCTTATGAGATTTGTGATCTTATTCTACGTTCTCTTAAAGTTATCTTTCGTTGATAGCCTCACCTTATAATAATTGTTCCTTCAAGGTGAGACAAGGCCACGATGACTATTCCATAATATATAATCGGAGGTTACCGACCTTATATCACTCCGATAGATACATGACTTTCTTTGGGCTCTCCTGCATGCTGCTTATATGATATATGTATATGTATATGTATACGGGGAAGATGGGAAAAAGGGCCAGAGCACTATAGATGCTGGGATATGCACATGATACATGTATCTATATACGACATGATATCATCCCGAACGCGGGATATATGGATCGGAGCCGACGCCTCGGCAATATTATATGGGGCTAAATGGATCGGACCCGACACCTTGGCAATATGGTATGTTCTATTTTCTATATATATGAACAAGAAATGTTTTTCAAACAAAGTATTACTATGGATATATGTATATATGTATATATGTGGATCGGGCTGCACGTTCCGCAGCACTAAGCTTGCATGGTACCGCCAAAAGGCATTCATATGTACAGGTTACTCTTTTATCTTACGATATGCTCTATATTTCCATTATGTTATTATTCATACTTTACATCCCTTACTATGTTACTATTCATGCCTTACATACTCAGTACATTGCTCGTATTGACCCCTCTTCTTCGGGGACTGCATTTCATGCCACGCAGGTGTATACAGATGAGTAGAGGACATTGCTAGGAGATGTACTGGCTGGATTGGCGAGCTCCATTTCCTCCCGGAGTGTTGCCGAGTCAAAGTATTCATGATTATGGTATCTTGATTTATGTTAGAGACTTTGAAGACAGAGTCACGTGTATAGCATGTCAGTCTTGTAAGCGGCTCTGCAAGCCGTCGTACCATTATGCATTATGTTACAAATTCCATATGATTACAGATTTTACTTGATTTGAGAACGACGAAAAGAATGGCTTTGACAATTTTTTATTATGCATTTCATTTCGTAACTCAAGAGTCCCGTGAGGTTATGAACATAACGAGAGCTAAAAGGGGTTCGCTCGGCCCTGACTATGGGGTCGGGTGCCTATCATGCCCTATCAAGATTAGGGTGTGACACGGAGTCTTGCTCCGTCTATATGTACAACATGTCAGTAGAGGCTAGTAGATGCGCAGTGTGGGTAGTATGGTCTCACATTTTTCATGTATATGTGTACTTATTATTTTGATATACTAAAGATCTATATATATATGTAAAAGTATTTATGTTCCCTATAAACCATGACTTTTCCATGCTTTGAGTTAAAAGAAATAAAAAGGGCATTAATCGAGTAAAGTGAGTAATAAGAGCGGTGCTCGGTGGTTAGCCCCGGGTACCCGTCGCGGCCCCTAGCTGGGTCGTGACATATATCTTCCAATGCTCAATTGGATAATTGCTTGCTTGGTCACCCGCATTTCTCCACTTTCATTGAACCATTGAAGCTTGTAGGGGCTAGGGTGTTTTCTTGTGGGGAATTTCATACTTTCAACCAAGAATTGGCTAACCGCATTAGTGCAACTCCCACCATCAATGATCAAGGAACAAACCTTGTCCAAAATCTTACACCTAGCATGAAACAAGTTCTCCCGTTGGTCACTCTCTTCCCTAGCTAGAGCTCCCATATCTCAATTCAACTTCATCCTCGGAATCACCCTCACACTGACTACTTTATCCTTCCTTATCATGACCAACCCCGCCCTCATTTTCATCATTGGTTCGATACCCATCCCTCACTGTAGTGATAGTCCTCCGGTTGGGACACTCACTCGCAATATGTCCTTTACCTTGGCATTTGAAACATTGAATGGTAGAAAGGACGAGGGAAGTTAGGTTTAGCGTTGTTACCTCCTTTGGCTTGGTTGTCTCCTCTAGCCTTGTAATCAAACTTAGCTTGAGGAGTGAGTAGTGATCTTGGGCTTCTCCCAAGTGGACGGCTTCCACTTCTCTTTCCCTTGGTTCTAAGTTGAAGATGATTTATTTTTGTTTTTGTAAGACCTCTCTACTTTTAGATCCGCTTCAACCTTGGATGCATCAAGGAATGCCTCTTCAAGACAATAAGTCTTGAGCCTCATCGGTTTAGAGATGTCCCGATTCAAGTTGGCTACAAACCTTATAATAGTGTACTCCTCATGCTATTCTATCTTGGACTTCATCCGCAAATCCTCAAACTCATGAAAGTACGTTTCCACACTTTTCAACCCTTGCTTCAACATGTACAACCTTTTGAGTGCATCTTGGTGGTATGCTTTGTACTTTTCGATAGAAGTAAAACTTAATTACCGGACGTTTTTGCCCTTCAACATAAGCTTTTCTAAGGCAAAATGTGGTTGGAAAGTATTCTAGTCCGTCCAAATGAATTCCAAACTTTGCCGCTCATATATGCTTTTTCGAAATAAAATTTTCCAGATAAGAATGGTGCCCCTTACGGATTTCATGGAGGGTATCTCTTAAAGTTTTGGTCCAACATAATAAATTTACCCTATCGGTATCAACTTTCAAGACATGTTATGAACCTATATCCCATTCTCTTCTTTCCTATTTCTGGGAAAATTTGGGCAGAGTTCCCTCTGTATTTCTTACTATCCCAAAACCTGCACGCAGGAAATACCAACAATGCCTCACAGGGCCAACATATATACACATATATCATATCGTATCATAGCCACACGGGGCTCCCAATTTCCAGTAAAATGTATAAAGGTGTCGGAACTTACCTCACATATCGCACCTCGAGACGTACCTGATCTTTTAATGATCTATCCTGTTACAACTTCCTATCTGCCTCCCATTTCATTCTTCAACTTTACATGTTAATCATACCTCACTATTCTTACCTTATCCGACATGCTTCTTTCGCACCGTTACTTACCTGTGTACTTTATAACTTCCAATATCGTCAGTCGCTTCCTTCTGTCGATGTCGTTCTTCAGCTGAAATCAAAGGTTAGTACTAGGAATTTCATTTCCTATGGCTGGGCTCTATCGCACGATCCTAGATATGAAAGAAAGGTAACATCCTAAATGTCCTGTAGCTTCCTGTTTATAGATGTGGTGCACAACACACCGATAAACAAGACTCTACTAGAGACGGTCTGTAGACACTCCGAGGATGAACTGGTCTGATACCACTTTTGTCACGACCCAACCCCGTGGGCCATGACTAGTGCCCGACCTGGACACCCGTATACGTACCTGTCTAATATAGTCATACAGAATCGAAGAACAATATGGAAACTTGTAGAGGAACTCCAAGGTTCATAACATCGTCATATATATATATATGTCCAGATAAACAGTCTCCAAAGGAGTCACAGCTAATCATATCACAAGAGGATACGCAAGCCGACAAGGCTACCACTACATATCAATATCATGTCATATGCTAGCCGACAAGGCTGCCATTACAGACAAACATATCCATAGCACATCGTATAGACACAGCTGAACAGAACTTATACATAACCCACACATATGTCTACAGACCTCTAAGAGTGATAGATAGAGAAATATGACGGGACAGGGCCCCGCCGTACCCATAAACATATACATATGTATCATAAGACCTGTACCAAAAGTCTAGGCTCCGGAACAACGGAGCTCTCCAAGACAGCTGAGTAGAAGTCCTATGCTGAAGGATCACCAAACCGACTATCTGTACCTGCGGGCATGAAACGCAGCCCCCCGAAGAAAGGGGGTCAGTACAGAATATGTACTGAGTATATAAAGCATGAAATACAGTAAAAAGGATCATAACTGAAATAGGGAGTGTAGGAGACAAGTATAACATCCAGAATACCAAAACACATGCCTTTTGAAACATAAATCATGCATGTCAATATCATATGTCATACCCGGCCCATTATGGGACTCGGTGAATAAAGTCATCATATGACCTCCTGGCCGCCATAACATATCATCATATCATCATATATATATATATATACCGTACCCGGCCCTCTAGTGAGGGACTCGGCGAACAATGCAGTGAAATTGTGCACGATAACATACCCGGCCCGGGACTCGGTGAAAGACATATTGAGGCATGCACGAGCAGAGTAGTGAGCAACCATATGCAATTTAAAATGTTATCAAGACTCAAACAGAATAAGAAGAAGGGATTTACAGGTGAGTATCATTAGCGACAATCATACCAAATTTCCCTCAAACGTCATCATAAATAATATCAAAAGAGCCTTAAGAGCCATAGACATATGTCAATATAGAATGAAACAGCTTATAGAAGTCAAGGACATTAGTTATCGTAGAGTTTCTAGGAATAGGAGCTTATATATATATATATCGACTATTATCCAACGTATAGGAAACTGAAGAGGAAAGCTCAATCACTTAAGAGTTTTACATCAAGAAGTGAATAAGAGTCATGAATCACATTCAAGACTTATGAATAGGATTACCCCAAAGCTCATATCATTCATCACTTAAATCTAAGACATGCCAAAAGAAAGAAGGGACAACTTTACATACCTGTTAGCGACTATTCGCAAACCCGTTCGCCTTGTCGCTCTTTTAGCCTATTTAATATAAGAGTAACGTTATCGTTAGTAACTATACTTTCTGGTTCGTAAATCCGTAGCCCATCGCTTATAGAACTTATTCTTTAACTTATACTTTCTCGTTAAGGATTTTTTTCATTATTTGAGGATTTAACGAAAATCGAGCAGCATTTCCCCTATATATTTGCCTAACCCGAATTTCCAATTGTTTTCCTATTATCACAGAAATACCAATAACAGAGATATACATACAAAATTCTCACAATTCAGCCCATAGCAATTCTAACAACTCAACAACTTCTCTAAATCCATTTCAACCCGCGATTTCGTATAACATCAATTTTTGCATTTTCTTACTTCCAATTTCGTCCAATCCAATTTTAATAACTCCATTACAACACTATTAACACGATTACACCATAAAACAAGTAAATCTTACCTTAATTTTCTCGGAGGAATTTCTACTCTTAATTGCTCCAATTTCGCAATTTCTTCTTCCTCAATTCAATATCCAATGTTGCTATCACCTCCATGAACTTGTAAATCACTTGGAACTTGATTCAAATATACAACAAAATATTTTGCTCCACAACCATGGCTGACCGAGAGGTTGGCAGCCATGGAAGTGTTCTTCTTTTTCTTTTCTAAGCTTAATTTGTAAAATGAAATTAATAGCTAAGTTGTTCATCTTCAATTGTTCATATATGATGTCCCTTATAATGACACATATACCCCCTCTAATGACTCACCAAATATTTTGCTGATTTGTTTTTTTTTAATTAATTAATTAAAACGGGTGGGGCCCACAATTAAAATTTAAATTAATTAATCACTAATTCTTACTTAGTAATCTAATCACAATTAATTAATCCCTAATCTCCAATAATAAGTCTATACTAAGTAAAATTTATAAACAATTTATGTTCTAACTAAAATTGAAAATTAAAGGTTCGTATTTCATGTCCGAAAATAATTTCGCCTCCAACTCGAGTCGATTTACTTGCGAATACTTCGACGTATAAATATACGGGGTATAACATTTCAAGCCCGGGTAGGTGATAATTTGAAAATGGGGTCTTAAAGCCTCAATTGATCCAATGTATCAATTTGAAATAATGAATTGAGAAACAATCACTTACAGTCAAGGCTCAAGAAGTTTTGAGAAAAGAATTGAGATGAAATGAAAATTTGGAATTGAAAATGTACCTTAAATTCACGGATTGGGTTGTGGAATTTAGACGGTCCTTATATAATTTACAGACCGTAAAAGCTGTCCGTAGAACAGGGACAGAAACTCAAAAATTTGGTACCAAATTTACGGACCAAAATCTACGGGCCGTAAAATTTTTACGGTCCGTATTTTTCCCACCGTAGATCACTACCAAGTTGTTCATTCTCATGATCGCCCTCGTCATCTCCTTCCTCACATTCTTTCTCATCCTCACTATAAGTGTCTCTCAAAATAAAGGCTCTTCGCTTAGGGCACTCACTTGCGCTATGACCAAAGCCATGACATTTAAAACATTGGATGGGAGTCTTCGTACTTCTTTCCTTTGGGGAAAAATTTGGAGGTTTTTTTATCAACTTGCTTCTCAATTTGAGCATTCTTTTCAAAGGGGTTCTTGGTTTCTTGTATGGTGCCCTTACTCTTTTGCCAATTTGAGGAAGAAGTCCCTCCTTCTTTGTTATTGTTCCATGAACTCACATAGCCCCTCGACTTATTGATTTTGTCTTCCTTGAGACCCTCCTCTATCCGAATAGCCGCTTGAAGGGTTTCTTCAATGCTCCCATAGTTGTGGAGTCTCATTTGGGAGACAATGTCACTATTCAACCTGGCTCGGAACCGAGTCATAGCATTCAAATCATCCTCTTCAAAGTCTATTCGCATCTTTATAATTTGGAACTCATCATAGTATTCTTCCACACTCTTTTTATTTTGCCTCAAGATATACACCTTCTTGAGTTGTTCTTGCTCGTAGCGTTCAGTGACATATTATGCCGCATGGCGTCCTTCAATTCATCCCAAGTACGTGTGGGAGGAAGTCCAATAATTCTTCTTGCTTTCACTTGAGTTTCCCACCATGTGGAGGCGTACCCTTCAAATTGAGCAATGGCGTAAGATCCATTTTTCACCTCGGACATGTCATTCGTCAAGAAGATTCTATCACAATGCATCACCCAATCAAGAAATGTATCGGGGTCACTCCCTCCTTTGAAGGTCGGGAGAGTAACTTTAATTGAATTGAGACTCGTGTCTCCTCCATAACCATGGTTTCCATTCAAATCTCCATCGTCATCATAACCTCGATGGTTAAGACCTTGGTACCCTTCACGAGCTTGGTACCATCCTTGCCTACCCATGTGACGGTTAGGACCATGCCTTCCACCCCTCCCTCGATAACCTCCTTGTGCTTGCCCTCGTTGCCTTCAACCTTGGTCACCATATCGTTCGTGCTCAATTATAGCTTCTTCTGTCTCATCGTCATTTGGTTGTTAGCTGTTTTGATGGTGTTGGGGTGGCATAGGTGCATTTAGGTGTGGGTCATTTAGGGGTGGATCATTTGGATGTGGGTCATTTGGAGTTTGATCTTGTGGGGGTGGGTTGTTCCGTTAGCCTATGGGAATGTTGTTTGGTGGGGGTGAGATTTGTGTTTTGAGGAGGGTTTTGTGGAGTGTTTTGGGGAGTGGATAGATGATGGAAGGTGCCGGGTGACAATGTAAGTGAAGTACTTCGAGTAGCTCCACTTGTGCTTCCTTGGTATTGTACTCGGGGCGAATATGAGACCTCCCTACTACCTCCTTCAATTGCTTCCACCCTACTTCCCAAATTTTCCATTCGACCATCCATGTTTTCCATTCAACCACCCATACTCCCAACCATATCATTCTTGGCTTGCAAGGCTCTCATTACATCAACTAGTGTGAGCTCCCCGGTGGGAACTTGTGTTTCATCCTCCGTAGCCATGGTACCTATTAAAGACACTCAACAAAATGAGCAAACACGTTATATTAGTAAAATCAACTCACAATCGCTCAAGTATGCGCACCTTTAATTGCCTCCCAAGTTGCTTCCGCCAAAGATTGTGTGCTTGTTAATGTCAACTAGTCACAAGGGATCAAATTCTACTCTTGGTCGGAATAGATTCTTGTTAGACTAAGAAAGACGGACGACCCAATTCAATCTAACGGACTTGAACCAATAAATTAACAACGGAGAAAAAACGAAGAAAAACAAGAAAGAAATGCGGACACAAGAACTAGCAAACACAAGTAGGAACAACTACGAAATGGCTACTACTTGGAGACACAAGAAAAAGGAATGCTAAAATCGGGAAATAACTCAAATTTCGGGCCTGGGTAGGTGATGATGCAAGATTAATAACGAAAACAACAAGAATTGCAAGAAAATCTTAGAGATAGATAATTTGACACAACTTAAGACTCAATTTAGCGACCCAAGTTATAGAAAACTAAGACCTCTAAATTAGAATCAAAAGAAACACCAAATTCTTAGGATGACCATGAGGGATTTGGAATCCCTAATAACCAATCCTCTCAACAAGAATTCAATCCAAGGCTTACACAAGCTCTCACACTCAAAGTGTTTACAATTTCAAAATGTCAATAATCAAAGTAGTCTAGCCTTCCAAGTGAAAGAAACAACTATTTATACAAAAACTCGAAAGAAGACAACTACATTATTACACTTTTAACCTTAATGAAGTAAGGGCCTTGTTTGGGTGTCTTTTTTTGGGGAAAGAACTTGAAATTGCAAATCTTCAAGTAATAACCACATTGCAAGCATGACCATCTTCAACCCTCTTCTCCAAATGTTGCACCTCGGGAAATTCCCCGTGGGTACGCAAGTAAACGAACTAGTGATGAGTGCGAGTGTATAATGTTTCATGAGCAATGTGCGTATATGGACGAGAATGATTAGAAGAAAAGTCGAGAAATGTGAAAAGTGGAAAGTTGGCAAAACTGCCCAGTAGTCGTAAAGTGCAAAATACTGACCGTAAAATAGAATACGGTCCGTAAACTGGCAGTCGTAATTTTCCATGCAAGGTTTCAACTTTCTGCCCAGCTGAGAGGTGGTAAAATACGACCTGGTGGACGGACCGTAAAGTGATTTACGGCCCGTAAACCATGGTCGTAAATCACCATGCATGCAGTCAAAGTTTTTGGTTCTGCTTAAGGTTAAAGACGACCACGAGGGACGGTCCATAAACTGGAATACGGACCGTAAACCTCCATGGACGACCACTGTACACCTCAGCACATAATTTCAATTCATTAAATATGAGGACCAAGACTTGTTTTATTTCATTTCTACATTACACCACTTCTCTCTAGAATCATCTCTCTACATTTATTTCATAAGTTTTTAAGGATTATAAGTCACCAATAACATAAACAAGTGAAGCAAGTGTAAGCAAGCCATTAAATACCATTCAAGTCAAGAAATGCAAATGGAGAAAAACTAGGGTTTTGCTCAAAGTGGAGTATTATTAACCAAAGTTTGTTCCTACAACTTCTAAGGTAAGATTCATGATTTTTACATGATGTTTAAGGTATAGAAGAGTTGGAATACATGGATTGTAGAAAATATGGTCAAGTAGGTCATGAATGATGAATAGTGACATTTTGTGGAATAGTTGGAATTGAATCATGAATGTTGTTGTGTTGTGATATGAATGCATTATAAATGGTACTAAGATCATGAACTAGACACTTTAGACGAATAGGCGAAGTTGGATGTTATGACCATGAATATGGGTGAATTAGAGGCAAATTAAGGAATCTAAATAATGTGGATAACGTGAATGACTAATGGCCATTGTTATGATATTAATGAAGGTATAGACGCTAGCATTGGAAGGAAGCGTGCAAGTGTTGAATAGTCCGACGAAAAGGTATGTAAGGCTAACCCTTCTTTCATAAGGCATGGTTCCTTGGCCAAACTCTTAAATCCTCCATATGAGTATGTTGTATTCAAGTGATTGACACTCCGAGCTCATAAGCTCACGACCCTCGATACGTGCTACGAATGTACTACGCACCCCATTGACGAGTAAGCATAAGATAGAGATGTAGCGAAAACGATGATGATAGTGATGACGATGATAATAATAATGATGCTAAAGGTGCCTACGGGCTATTATATTCACATGTGCCTATGAAGGGCTATAATGACACCCCGAGCTTATAATGCCGGGTAGAATATATGTATATGGATGTATATATATATGTATGTATATGATTACGTAACGCGCGCACACATCTGCAGATGGTACGGATAACCCTGAAGCCTTGGTAGGGCCAGGTAGAAATAACATTGAGCCTTGGTTGGCCAAGTATGTATGAAACACCGAACCTTATGGTCGGGTACGCTATGTATGTATATAAGTGTATGGCTATGTATATAATATGAATATGAATGTGAAAAGACTATGTATATGAATGCGAATAGGGGCATGTATACGAATACGAACACTATTATGAAATACACATAAGAAATGGAAAGTTTCTATGAAAGGCAGGTAAGTGCCATGACGATGATACTATTGTCTTCCCTCCTATGCCACTTCATATATTGTCTATGATGCTTCTATATTGATGTTAATCATGCTTTACATACTCGGTACATTCTTCGTACTGACGTCCTTTTGTTTGTGGACGCTGCGTCATGCCCGCAGGTGCACAGGGAGACAAACTTGATCCATAGCTGCTTATTCAGAGATTACATAGCGGAGCTCCATTTCGTTCGGAGCCATAGCTTTTGGGTACTTCTTCTTATGTGTATATAATTTATGGGCATAGCGGGGTCCTGTCCCGCTAACGTGATGTGTTATACTCTTCCTAGAGGCTAGTAGTCATATGTATATGGTTAGACATGTCCGACCTTGTCGGCCTATGTTTTCTGTATCATTTTGTCGGCCACGTTGGCCCATGTACATTATTGTGGCATAGAGGCCTATGGTGATATAAATGTATTGTTGTCCAATTGGGACTCGTTGACAAATGAATGGAAATGTATGTATAATTATGTGGCTCACCTAGATGTAAGTATAAGAGTAAGCTAAGAGGGTGCTCGGGTGGGCTAGCACCGGGTGCTCGTCGCGGCCCCGAGTCGGGTCATGACAAAAGTGGTATCAGAGCAATTCAGTCCTAGGGTGTGTCTACGAGCCGTGTCTAGTAAAGTCTTGGTTATGGGTGTGTTGCGCACCACACTTATAAACAAGAAGCTGCGGACATTTTAGGAATAAATGACCTTCTTTCTTCATAAGAATCGTGCGATAGAGCTATGATGTCGGAAATTCTTGCATCTAAATCGTGTGTTGTGTATTTCAGAGATGCCTAAAAAGGGAAAGGCTACGGCAGCGCAAAAGGGAAAGACCAGTGGCAGAGAAGCGGGCTAAGAAAGCACCGCCACCGGTAGTAGAGGAAAGTGAGTCCCAGAGTGCGGCTCTATCTCAGTCCTCCCAGACAGTGCCTATTACTGAGGAGCGTGAGGGAGCCTCAGCCCCAGCTCCAGCTCCTCCACCGAATGCTTCTGGCCAAGATGTGAAAGAGGCCATTAATTTGTTGACCCAGTTGGTTGCGGCCCAGGCTCAGAGGCAAGGTTCAGGGTATGGTGATAGGGTTGTTAGTGCAAGGGCCCGTGATTTCATTACTTTGAACCCCTCGGAATTCTTTGGGTCAAAGCCGGAGGAGGATCCCCAGGACTTTATCGATGGTATGCTAAGGACACTCCGGTTGATACATGCTTCAGACACCGAGTCGGTAGAGCTAACGTCATATAGATTGAGAGATGTCTCGATCCAGTGGTATACGGTGTGGATGGCTTCTCGGGGGGCCAATGCACCTCCCCCGGTATGGCAAGAGTTTGTTAATGCTTTTCTCCGTCACTATATGTCTCCAGAAGCTCGGCGAGCAAGGGCCGATAAATTCTTAAATTTGAGGCAAGGTAGTTGAGTGCCCTAGAGTATAGCCTCCGCTTTAACTCCTTGGCTAGATATGCTTCGGCCATGGTGGCAGATATGGGCGACAGGGTACACCGATTCGTAAAGGGCCTAGGGCCACAATTGATGGATAAATGCTTGACTGCGTCCCTTCAGGACGGTATGGATATTGCACGCATTCAGGCACATGCTCAGAACTTAGAAGAAAGCCTACAACAACGAAGGAGTGAGCGTGAGCAAGATCGGGGACATAGCAAGAGAGATATATTTTCAGACCGACAAGCGAGTTTAGAGGCGGACACAGGCAGCAGTTCCCTAGACATTCAGGATATTCTATGACCAGTGCATCTCCTCGGTTTCCAGGCCAGAGCCTCGATAGATCTGCTCGTTCGAGGCCGAGTCCCAGTTATTCAGGACCTCAGTTCAGAGATGATTCAGGCCAGTCAAGGCAACCTGTAGCACGATGTTCCCAGTGTGGGAAGTTGCATTGGGGTCGATGTCGATTGGGCTCGGATGGTTGCTATTCATGTGGTCAACCAGGCCATAGCATGCGTGATTGCCCCTCAGTACAGGGTAGAGGTAGGACCCAGCCAGCAGGGTTGGCAGCCGGATCATCAGCATCTGTACGCCCTACGGGGCCAGGTTCACATGCGCCAGTCGGCCATGGCAGAGGTAGAAGAAGAGCTCCCAATACTAGCGGTCCTCAGCACCGTATTTATGCTTTGGCTGGACGCCAAGATCTTGAGTCTTCTCGTGATGTGGTCACAGGTATATTATCGGTATTCTCTCATGATGTATATGCTTTGATTGATCCGGGCTCCACATTATCATATGTTACTCCTTATATATCGGGTCGATTTATAATTGAGCCAGAGTCTATCAAACCTTTTGAGGTGTCTACACCCGTGGGTGAATCGGTAATAGCTAGCCGAGTATATAGGAATTGTGTGATTGGGATTTGTGATCGTCGTACCATGATTGATTTGCATGAGCTAGAAATGTTAGATTTTGACGTTATTATGGGCATGGATTGGTTGGCTTCTTGTTATGCCAATGTTGATTGCCAAATGAAGATGGTTCGTTTCTAGTTTCTGGGAGAACCAGTCTTAGAATGGAAAGGGAATGCGGCATCACCAAAAGGTAGGTTTATTTCCTATCTAAAGGCAAGGAAAATGATCACAAAAGGGTGCATTTATCATCTAGTATGAGTTAAAGATGTAGAAGCTGAGTCGCCGACTGTACAGTCAGTTCCAGTGGTGAACGAATTTCCGGATATGTTCCCGGAAGAGCATCCAGGCCTTCCTCCCGAACGGGAAATTGATTTTTCCATTGATGTGTTGCCAGGCACCACACATATATATATTCCCCCATATAGAATAGCACCCGCGGAATTGAAAGAGTTGAAGGAGCAATTGAGGGACTTGCTTGATAAAGGCTTCATTAGGCCTAGTTCATCCCCGTGGGGAGCACCCGTATTGTTCGTCTGAAAGAAGGATGGCTCCTTGAGAATGTGCATTGATTATCGACAGTTGAATAAAGTGACGATTAAAAACAAGTATCCTCTTCCGAGGATCGATGATTTATTTGATCAATTGCAAGGTGCCAAATGGTTTTCAAAGATTTATTTGAGGTCCGGGTACCACCAAGTAAGAGTTAGGGAGAAAGATATCCCTAAGACAGCTTTCAGAACAAGATATGGCCATTTTGAGTTCCGAGTAATGTCGTTTGGGTTAACTAATGCACCGACAGCGTTTATGGACTTAATGAATAATGTATTCAGACCTTTTCTGGATCTATTCGTGATTGTATTCATCGACGATATCCTGGTGTATTCTAGATCCGAGACAGATCATGTGGAGCATCTGCGTATAGTCCTTGGAGTTCTGCGAGCTCAAGAGTTGTTTGCAAATTTCTCCAAGTGTGAGTTTTGGTTGAACGCAGTATCATTTCTGGGCCATATTGTTGCAGCTGATGGTATTCGGGTGGATAGCCAAAAGATTGAGGCCGTGAAGACTTGGCCAAGGCCCACGACTCCTACGGAGGTTCGTAGCTTTTTGGGCTTAGCAGGTTATTACAGAAGATTTGTTGAAGGTTTCTCTTCAATTTCTGCACCACTCACAAAGTTGACTCAGAAGTCAGCTAAGTTTCAATGGACAGATGCCTGCGAGCGTAGCTTCCAAGAGTTGAAAGATAGATTGACTTCTGCCCCAGTCTTGGCACTTCCAGAGGGATTGGAAGGGTATGTTGTTTATTGCGATGCTTCAGGCATCGGGCTAGGTTGTGTACTGATGCAACACGGTAAGGTGATTGCGTACGCTTCTAGGCAATTGCGGAAACCTGAACAGAATTACCCGACCCATGATTTAGAATTAGCCGCAGTGGTCTATGCATTAAAGATATGGCGACATTATTTATATGGTGTCCATGTGGAAGTTTATACAGATCATAAGAGCCTTCAGTATATCTTCAAGCAGAAAGAGTTGAATTTGCGACAACGACGATGGTTGGAGTTGCTAAAGGATTACGATGTTGATATCTTGTATCACCCCGGAAAGGATAACGTTGTGGCTGACGCTCTTAGCCGCAGATCCATGGGAAGTCTAAGCGATGTACGACCAGAAAAGAAAGAGATGGCCCGTGAGCTTCAACAGTTAGTGAGCCTAGGAGTCCGAGTAGTGGACTCAGGTAGCAGCGGAGCTACTATTCAGAATTCAGCAGTTTCATCGCTAGTAGCGGAAGTAAAAGAGCGACAATATGAGGATCCCATGCTAATGCAGTACAGAGACACACTCCCTCGGAAGGAGGAGTCATCATTTGATATTTCGGAAGACGGAGTTCTCCGATGTCGAGGCAGGTTATGTGTTCCCGATTTGGTAGGTCTACGTCACCAAATATTGAGGGAAGCTTATTGTTCCCGTTACTCCGTACACCCCGGAGCGACGAAAATGTATCATGATCTTAAGTCTATATACTGGTGGAATGGAATGAAGAAAGATATAGCGGAATTCGTAGCTCAGTGTCCTAATTGCCAACAAGTGAAGATTGAACACCAAAAGCCGGGTGGATTATTGCAAGCTATAGAAATCCCAACTTGGAAGTGGGAAGTGATTGATATGGATTTCATTACAGGGTTACCCCGTTCTCGACGTAAGTATGATTCCAAAACATGTAGAAAAGAATTAAATCTTACCTTAGAGAAAAGCTCTAATTTTCACCATGTAGTGTCTTCAAGAAAGCCATGGCCATGAGTTTCCATGGCTACCATGATCTCCATCTTTTTCCTTCTCTTGATCTTTAAATCTCTCCAATTAATTATGTAGAAGGGGGCAAAAATGGGCTGGCCGTGAACAGTGCGCCGCCATGAATAGTGCCCGTTAACAGTGGCGCCGCCGTGAACAGTGCCCGTGAACTTCTCTCTCTTTACGTTGAGAGCTTCTCTCACTAAAATACACTTTGTTAAATCTAAAAAATGAGATATATGACTCATATTTCATGAATTTATATGCCTCCCCTTGGATTGACATGTGTCCCATTATCATCCATGTACCAAATCAAATTTAGCCACATGTTGTGGGGCCTACTTGGTGGTCTAATTAACTTAATTAATCTCCATTAGTCACTAATCCCCACTTAATAATCCAATCATGGTAAATTATTCCCAAATCTCCACTAACATTTCCACTAATTGTAATTAATTAGTAAACCGTGCAATTATTAAAGTCGGAATTAAAAGTCCTTGTCTCCTATCCAAAAATAATCTTGTGCTTGGATTTATGTTGATTAAATTACGATTAATCCGGCGTATAAAAATACGGGGTATAACATCCTTCCCCCCTTTATAACATTCGTCCTCGAATGTTAAACTGGTCCTGAACTCCCAATACTTCCTTAAACGTTCTTTTACTAAATTATGTCCTTCACATACCTCTTTCCTTTGTCGATCCCTTTACTTTATTATAACGTATTCTAGATATCTACATAACCATTCCCGTAATATTTCCTCCTTCCGTTGCTTCTCGAGGTAATTATCCCACATCGTTGTCTGTACTCTCCTCTTTATTTCGCAGTCGGTTGTCAGTTGTATTTCGAGCTCTCCTGCTGAAGGGTTAGTCTTTCCCTTGTCTACATACTGTTCAGTTGTACTGTCACTGATTGATTCGGACTTGTATTCCTGGTGCACTTAGTCATGACTCGACTCTTTTTTTTTTCATTTTTTTTTCATTACTCCCTTAAGATGATGATTCGTTCATTTCTCTTTACCATCTTATCTTTAAACAAGATCATGTAACGTGTAGACGTCCCTCGTCGGTTCATTAGACTTTAATATCCCTGGAGTATTGCATACCTCTGGTAACCTGTAGGCCCTTCGCAGGCTCTACGAGTAAAACGAAATTTCCGAGAGGGTAACATTTTTGTACTCCAATATCCTTGCTTTACTCTGCTGTGACAGTCCGTATTCTGGAATCCCCAGCATCATGTGTTACTTTCTGACCTTCTTTTAAAGGTCTTTAACTATCACTTGCTTTTACTTCTTGATCTCGATCTTTAGGGTTGGTTATCAAATAGCGGTAGGGTCCCCTCATATCATAACTCTACTGTCATCCAGTAACCAATAACCCGCTTGTTCTGATTGTCTCGGTTAAATCATTTAGTAATTTCCTTTACCCTAACTGTCAATACTTTAGGCATATTTGTTATATCCCGTATTTTACACGTTCGGAAATTTTAAGGTAGTCGTGGTAAGTTAAGGGAATGACCATCTTCCAAAATTATTTTTAGTTTACAAGTTGGTTATGAATATTATTTATGGACATAGTTGGCAAGGAAATATTGAGAAATAATAAGGGTAAAAAGGGAAAATTCACAAAACGGTTTATGGTAATATTGTGGAAAGGCTAGGGGTTAAATGGAAATTTTACACAAAGTCTTGAAAATTCTTAAAGAATGCCATGTTGGCCGTATGGTGTGCCATATTTTTATTTAATGGGGCTAAGTATAAATATGCATGGGTCAAAGCTTGCTTAAGAAGACAAATGATCATCTTTGACTATTTTAGGAAAATTCAAGGAAAAAGAAGAAATTTCTAGAAAAATATGGAGAGAAGGGCATGTGCCCCTCACATGCTTGTAGAACTATATATATAAGAGGTCATCTTTTAATTCAGGACATTTTGGAGAGAGAGCAAGAACAAAAGAGAGGGAGAAAAAAAAATAAGAAGGCCATGTCCTAATCCACAAGAACCTTGGAAAATTTTTCATTAAAAATTATTCTCTTCTAGCCAAGCAACTAATTGAAGGGCCCCTAGCAAAGTGGAGTGTTCATTGGAGCAAGAAAAGCACATATTCTTGTGAGTTGCAAGTCCTAGCCGTGAAGGGAGATAAGAGGAGAGGTAAGAATTTATCCTCTTTTGTATGTTATGGATGTTTGTGCATGTTGTAGTGTATAAAAATGAGTGAAATTCGTGAAGAATGTGGATGTAGGGGTGGTGGCCGTGAGGTGTGGTGTGTGTGTATGGCCGTGTATAATTGTTGTTATTGTGTGGATTCTATGTTGCTAATAAAAGCTTAATGATCTTAATGAAGTTGTAGTAGTTGGAGACTTGTTTTAGAGGTTTATGTAAATTGAATGTAATGTTCTTGCATGCATGAAAGGTAATGTTGTTAGTGTGATGTTGTTAGTGTGTAGTTCATGAATTTGGAAGGAAAAAGGAAATGTGTTGTTATTGTTTTTATTGGAGTTGAAAGGTCTTGGAGGAAGTAGTATATTGATTGAGTTGTTAGAGTGTATTTTGGATGAATTGTTAAAGTTATTAGTATGATTGTTGGTATTGTTGTTGATAGTTTGGCCGAGTTGAATTCTCGGATTGTTGGTTGATGATTTGGGCCGAGTTAGATTCTCGGGGATGGTATATTTACAGGGGAGATGCTGCCAAAATTTCGGCAGATCATAAGTGAATTTATTTGAAAGGTTAAGACAAGTATATGCCGATGAATCTATCGATAAAATCAATCTTCTTGAATGTAGACTAACAAGTTTGGGCGAATAAAGTAGCTAGTAAGGCGCGGCGCAGGTATGTTAAGGCTTGTCCTTTTCCTTCAAGGTATGATCCCGACGTTATGATTTCATACTTGCTTCCATATTTTCCTTATTTTCAAAAGTTAGATGTTTATGATTTCAAAGCATGATCACTTTCGCGATAACCTGTCAACGTTTCCAAAACGTCCATACTTTTCTAGAATAAAGGTTTATGGTACTATAAGTTTTTATGACAACAACGATAGATATGTTTTACAGTGACAATGATGGTATTAAGGATGAGAATATTTTATGAAGACTATGATAAGGATGATTTTTTTCAAAAATGACTTCTGAAATGATCGTAGAATGTTCTGTACTTCAAAAGCTCGTAACTTTTGTATACTAATTCCGATTGACCCGAAATTTGTTTTTGAGTCTTCATGATAAGAACGAGGTTAGGGAGATCCCAAATTTATAATTAAAATATAAGAAGTGCGGAAGCAAATATAGAAAAGAATCTAAAAACTAGAAAATAAAAGATATGGGAAATTCGAAGGAACAATCCACGAATTTCCAAGAACGTTAGTTCTAAAGTCTTGACAAGATCCAAGTAACAACGTATAGATTTATAGGAAGAAATCTAACGCCTTTACTTGAGATAACAAATCAAAAACAGTAGGTTAGGATCCTGACCGCTTTGTGAGTAACTTAAGACAACAATTAGTATTTAGAACTAACCGCCTTCGAAAGAATACCAAAAAGAAATCAAAGATATCAAGGAAGAAATTATCTTACTACCTTGAACTAGGAACTAGTTAGGTTGAAAGATAAATCCTAAAGTAATGCCACAAAGGTTCAAAAGAACTCTCAATATAATATATTCTTCAAAATCTGCTTTACAATGAATGACAATCACCCCTTTATATAGTTGTAAAGAAGGAGCTAGTCAAAATAGAAATAAATGGGAATTATCTTCCCTAGAAGCATAGAAGACTTCCCACACTTGGACCAAGGCAGTCAACATAGATTAAAACAACCTAGAAGACTACCCACACTTGGACCAATGCAAGTCAACATAGATTAAAACAACAATTAAATATTTATTCTAGAAAATAATAATATTTGGGCTAATTTTGGGCTGCTGGAAACTTCTTCTTTTGGGGCTGATTTGGACCTCATTCCATCTCACTTTGGACTTTAATTTGGGCCTCCAAATAAGTGTAAGACTTGAGGAAAAAATCTGAATTGGGCTGGAGCTCTTCTTCCATCATAAGACACTTTTGAATTGTTGATTGCAGCCCATTAAGCATGTCTTGCAATTTCCTCGTTTGAGATCTTGTCATGGGTCTTCTTGGAACTTCCAAATCTTCATCCACGTCCTTCAATAATTCTGAGCTACCATGGATGCTATCATTCCCCTCTTCTTGAGATGAATTCGTCCTCGAATTTAAACCTGCATGAAATAAGGAAAGATCAGAAACATTGAAAGTAGCACTAACTTGATACTCACTAGGAAGATCAAGTTTTTAAGCATTGTCTCCAATCCTTTCAAGGACTTCAAATGGACCATCTCCTCTTGGGTCTAGTTTGGATCTTCTTTTGGCAGGAAACCTTTCCTTCCTGAAATGCACCCATACTTGATCCCCGGGCTTAAAAATAACAGATTTTCGCCCCTTATTTCTCCTTAAGGCAGTCTGCTCATTCTTCCGCTCAATTGCAAGCTTTGTTTGTTCATGAATCTTCTTCATCATTTCAGCCTTCTTCCTACCATCAAGATTAACAATATTATCAGTAGGCAAAGGCAGCAAATCAAGGGGGGGTGAGGGGATTAAAGCCATAAACAACTTCAAAAGGAGACTTACCTGTAGAAGAATGAACAGTTCTATTATAGGCAAACTCTACCATGGACAAATGTTCTTCCCAAAATGTTAATTTTCCTTTTAGAACAGCCCTCAACATATTCCCTAAAGTCCTATTAACTACTTCTGTTTGCCCGTCAGTTTGCGGGTGACAAGACGTAGAAAATAGTAGTTTAGTTCCCAACTTTCCCCAAAGAACTCTCCAAAAGTGACTTAAAAACTTAGCATCCCTATCACTAATAATAGTTTTAGGTATACCATGTAATTTAACCACTTCTTTTACAAACAGATCAGCCACATGTGATGCATCATTAGTCTTCAAACATGGAATAAAGCGAGCCATTTTTGAAAATCTATCTACCACCACAAATATACTGTCCTTACCATGCTTAGTTCTAGGCAAACCTAACACAAAATCCATGGAAATATCAAGCCAAGGGGAAGTGGGAACAGGTAAAGGAGTATAAAGACCATGTGGTAACACTTTCGATTTGGCTTGTTTACATTCAAGACATTGAGAGCACACTTTCTCAACATCCTTTCGCATGCTTGGCCAAAAGAAATGTTCAGCAAGTATATCCAATGTTTTGGGCACTCCGAAGTGTCCCATGAGTCCACCACAATGTGCTTCCCTAACAAACAATTCACGCAAAGAGCAATTAGGGATACACAATTTATTTTCCTTAAAAAGAAATCCATCTTGAAGATTAAACCGTTCATAAGGACCCAACTTACATTCTGCAAAAACCTTGCAAAAATTAGAATCATTAGCATAAAGGCCCTTGATTTCAATAAATTCAACCCATTTTGCATGCCTACGATTAAGCTTACCTTGGCTCTTCAAATATCTCAAGGATTCATGATCAGTCTTAACCACAAACTCTCTAGGCCACAAATAATGCTGCCAAGTAGCTAAAGCCTTTACCAAAGCATAGAGCTCTTTGTCATAAGTTGAGTAGTTCAATGTAGCTCCACTCAACTTTTCACTAAAGTATGCAATAGGCTTGGATTCCTGCATTAAAACAGCACCTATTCCTTTTCCAGAAGCATCACATTCAACCTCAAAAGACTTAGAAAAATTAGGTAATTGCAAAAGAGGAGCAGAACATAATTTTTCTTTCAACAAGTTAAAAGCATCATCTTGGTCTTTCCCCCATGTAAAACCCTTATCTTTCTTGATAACTTCAGTTAGAGGAGCAGCAATGGTGCTAAAATCTCTAACAAATCTCCTATAAAAACTAGCAAGCCCATGAAAACTTCTAACCTCAGTTACACTCTTAGGTTTAGGCCACTCTCTAATTGCCTTGATTTTCTCTTCATCAACCTCAACTCCCTTAGAACTGACCACAAAACCCAAGAATACCACACGATCCACACAAAAGGCACACTTTTTGAGATTAGCAAACAATTGTTGTTTTCTAAGAACTTCAAAAACTTGTTTTAGGTGTTCTACATGCTCATCTAGAGTTTTAGAAAAGATCAAGATATCATCAAAATAAACCACCACAAACTTTCCATGAAAATCCTTAAAAACATGATTCATCAATCTCATGAACGTGCTGGGTGCATTAGTCAAGCCAAAAGGCATAACTAACCACTCATAAAGCCCATATTTGGTCTTAAAAGCAGTTTTCCATTCATCTCCAGGATTCATTCGAATCTGATGGTAACCACTTTTTAGATCAATTTTAGAAAAGATTTTGGACCCATGCAATTGATCCAACATGTCATCAAGACGAGGAATAGGATGACGATACTTTACCGTAATCTTGTTGATAGCTCGACAATCCACGCACATCCTCCAAGATCCATCTTTTTTGGGCACCAATAGAACAGGAACTGAGCAAGGACTCAAGCTCTCTCGCACAAACCCTTTTTTAAGCAACTCTTCAACCTGCCTTTGCAACTCCTTTGTCTCTTCAGGATTACTCCTATAAGCAGGCCTATTTGGAATCTGTGCACCAGGCACAAAGTCAATTTGGTGTTCAATTCCACGCAAAGGTGGAAGACCTTTAGGAATATCTTCAGGAAAGATATCATCAAAGTCCTGCAAAAGAGAAAAAACACTACTTGGCAAAGAAGAAGTTAGTAGCTCAGAATTAATCAAGACTTCTTTGTAAGTAAGTAGTATTATGGGCTGTCCCTCTTTTCTTGCATTCAAACACTCTTTGGCTTTTATATAGAGACTCTCTTTTTTCTTTCCCTTAGCCTCTTTCCTCTCACCAAAACTTTCTTTTTTTCCACTCAAACCCTCTTTTACCTCTTTGCTTAAGTTGCTGCCCTCTTTCTCTCTCTCTTGGCCTTCTTTCATTTCTTTTCCCTCAAGCTCACCTTTTTTCTGTCCCCTTTGTTTTCCCATTGATTCCCTCAATCTCTTTTGATCTTCAAACACCTGAGAAGGTGTTAAAGGTGCAAGAGTATACTTCTTGCCATTAAGCTCAAGTGAATATCTGTTCTTCCTTCCATCATGAAAAGTATTCCTATCGAACTGCCATGGACGACCAAGCAAGATATGACAAGCTTGCATAGGAATGACATCACAAAGAGTATCATCCTCATACCTGCTAACATTGAATGAAATCATGCATTGTTTGTTGACTTTCAGTTCACCACTATCATTCAACCATTGGAGTCTATAGGGCTTAGGGTGTTTCATGCATGCAAGCCCTAACGTATCTACCAAGTGTGAACTCACTACATTAGCACAACTACCACTGTCAATAATCATAGAACAAGTTCTCCCCCTTATCCCACACCTAGTATGGAATATATTTTCCCTTTGTTCTTCACTATTGACTCCCAAATTGATAGCCATAATCCTCCTAACTACTGCAACCAAACTATCATTAAAAGGAAGTTCTACATCATCTTCACTCACACCTCCCTCTTCTTCCTCTTTCTCACTTTTTTCACTCTCATACTCTCCATCTTCTTTCATGAGAATATTTCTTCTATTTGGACATTCATGCATCATATGCCCTCTTCCATGACATTTGTAACATTGAATAGAACTAGAAGGTTTTGGTGATTTAGGATTAAAAGTTTTACCTCCCTCCTTTTCATCTACTTTGGCCTTCCCCTTGCCTTCTTGAGGCCTAGAAGTCACATCTTGTTTCGGCCATGGCTTCTTTGAATTGGTGTTTGGCTGACTCCTCCATGAGCTAGCTTGCTGCTTTCTTTTAATTTGCTTTTCTAATTTTACAGCCATATCCACTAACTCATCTAAAGTTACATATTGTTGTATCTCTACTACATCAGCTATTTCTTTATTTAAACCATTAAGAAATCTAGCCATAGTGGCCTCTTCATCTTCTACACAATTAGCTTGGATCATAGCCATATCCATAGCTTTGAAGTATTCATCAACAGTCATGGTTCCCTGCTCCAATCTTCGAAGACGCATTTGTAGGTCTCTTTGAAAGTGGGAAGGCACGAACCTCTTCTTCATGACTCTCTTCATCTCAGCCCAAGTAGCAATGGGTGGTTCTCCATCTTGTTGTCTATCCCTTGTAAGCTTTTTCCACCAAATAGAAGCATAGTCAGAAAATTCAACAACGGCAAGTTTTACCTTCTTAGCTTCAGAATAGTTGTGACAATAAAAAATGGCTTCAACTTTCCGCTCCCAATCAAGGTACAAGTCTGGATCTCTTGTGCCCTTGAAAGTTGGCATCTTCATCTTTATGCTATTGATGTTATCATCTTCCACTCTTCCTCGTTGTCCCCTCCTATCTCTCCCTACCCTATCTAGATTTACATCAAGATCATCAACAAAATCATCTATAGGGTTTTCTTGATTTACAATGGGGCCATGGGGCATATTTCTTCTATTTTGAGGCCTAGGATTATTTTGTGGTTGTACAACATGTTGACCTCCCCTCCTAAGTTCAGCTATTGTCTCATTTTGTTCAGCAATGGCATCCTTGATCTCTTGAAATTGCAAGGTCCATCTTTCGAATTGTTGGTGCATAGCTTGTAGAGTGAAGTCATTTCTTCCTCGGATCTCGGCTTCTTGGCGAGCCCTCCTTTCATCATCACTACTACCTGTATTAGTCATCTCAAAAACAATAGTTTATCACTCAAAGTTTGGCTTTTTTTTTTTCTCAATTGTTCTCACTCACTCTTGCCTTTTTCCACTCAAATAACCTTTGGAAAAACACTTTATGGATTTATAATTAAACCCCACTAGATTCAAACCCTTGGAAGTAAAATAAAGAATTTTGGGGCACTAAAGAAAGTGAAGAACCAATCCTAGAAAGAATTAGAATTTAGTTGAAACAAGACTCGAACAAAAGGACTTTTTTTTTTTTTTAAACAAGATAAAAGGAGTAAGAAAAAAAAATTGATTGCTTCTTATCTTTAAAGATCTAGGATCCCCTCTTCTTGTAGAAATCTTAATCTTCAGAAAACAAATAAGATGGAAGAAATTTCTTGAAAGCAAACACTAAATTTTTTTCGTCACTGTTCACTGCTACAGTACTTTTTAATTTTTTTTTTTTTTGCCTTTTTTTTTTTGCTCTTTTTTTTTTTTTCAAGAATTCCCCAAGATTATCAAGAACGGAATCTTGATAGAACCGCTCTGATACCACTTGATAAGAACGAGGTTAGGGAGATCCCAAATTTATAATTAAAATATAAGAAGTGCGGAAGCAAATATAGAAAAGAATCTAAAAACTAGAAAATAAAAGATATGGGAAATTCGAAGGAACAATCCACGAATTTCCAAGAACGTTAGTTCTAAAGTCTTGACAAGATCCAAGTAACAACGTATAGATTTATAGGAAGAAATCTAACGCCTTTACTTGAGATAACAAATCAAAAACAGTAGGTTAGGATCCTGACCGCTTTGTGAGTAACTTAAGACAACAATTAGTATTTAGAACTAACCGCCTTCGAAAGAATACCAAAAA
This sequence comes from Lycium barbarum, assembly GCF_019175385.1. Taxonomy (NCBI): domain Eukaryota; kingdom Viridiplantae; phylum Streptophyta; class Magnoliopsida; order Solanales; family Solanaceae; genus Lycium; species Lycium barbarum. Next base: position 66,286,832 of record NC_083342.1, read on the forward strand.
GAAATCAAAGATATCAAGGAAGAAATTATCTTACTACCTTGAACTAGGAACTAGTTAGGTTGAAAGATAAATCCTAAAGTAATGCCACAAAGGTTCAAAAGAACTCTCAATATAATATATTCTTCAAAATCTGCTTTACAATGAATGACAATCACCCCTTTATATAGTTGTAAAGAAGGAGCTAGTCAAAATAGAAATAAATGGGAATTATCTTCCCTAGAAGCATAGAAGACTTCCCACACTTGGACCAAGGCAGTCAACATAGATTAAAACAACCTAGAAGACTACCCACACTTGGACCAATGCAAGTCAACATAGATTAAAACAACAATTAAATATTTATTCTAGAAAATAATAATATTTGGGCTAATTTTGGGCTGCTGGAAACTTCTTCTTTTGGGGCTGATTTGGACCTCATTCCATCTCACTTTGGACTTTAATTTGGGCCTCCAAATAAGTGTAAGACTTGAGGAAAAAATCTGAATTGGGCTGGAGCTCTTCTTCCATCATAAGACACTTTTGAATTGTTGATTGCAGCCCATTAAGCATGTCTTGCAATTTCCTCGTTTGAGATCTTGTCATGGGTCTTCTTGGAACTTCCAAATCTTCATCCACGTCCTTCAATAATTCTGAGCTACCATGGATGCTATCACTTCATATGTCGAATTATGTACGTACCTATCGAGTCTTAACGTTGCTATTCATTGTTAGTCTCCCCTTATGATTATCGTTCCTTCAAGGTGAGACAAGCAACCACGGTTATTACATAATGTCATCGGAGGCTACCGACCTTACGTCACTCCGATAGATACATGATTTTCTTTGGGCTCTCGTGCATGCTGCTTACGGGATATATGTATATGTATTTGGGGAAGATGGGGAAAGGGAGATATGTTGCGCTATAAGACGCATTGCCACCTGGTCAGCTGGCGTATTCATCCCGGACGCGGGATATGTGGGGGAGCCGACGTATTCGGCGCTATGATATGATATGTTCTATTTTTCTACATATGTGGGGGAGCCGACGGGGGTCGGCGCTATGACATGTTCTATTTTCTATACATATGAAAAGAAATGTTTTCAAAGGAAAGCTAGCATGCATGGCATCCGCCCTAAGGGGCACTCAGATGTACAGGTTGTTCTTTTATCTTATGATATGCTCAGGCAGAAATACACCGTACCTATATGGTCGGGCAGTTTACTTGTAAATACTTATATGTTGTTTCAAAAGGTAAAGTTAGCTTACATGATATCTGCCTTAAGAGGCAAACAGAGGTACAAGTTATTTTCTTACCCTATGTTATGCTTTACGTCCCTTACCATGATCTTATGTTATTACTCTTTCCTTACATACTCAGTACATTCCTCGTACTGACCACTCTTCTTCGGGGGATGCGTTTCATGCCGCACAGGTACACCCAAGATGAGTTGAAGCTATTATAGAAGATGTTCCAGCGAAGTTGGCGAGCTCCATTTGCCCTGGAGTGTAGCCGAGTCAGCGTACTATGTTATGAGGTCTTGTTCAAAGTTAGAGACTTTGCAGACAGAGTCGTGGTTATTGGTTGTCAGTTCAGTAAGCGGCTCCACCGGCCGATGTGTCATTTGTGTACAAATTTTGTTTAAATTTCGTATACATACAGATTTTGTTTAAATTGAGTACAAAAAAATTCGGAAGGCTTTACTACGTTTTCATTTCTTATTAATGTAAGAATCTAAGGAAATTAAGTATGTAATAAGAGTCAGCGGGTTCGCTCGGCTCCGGATATGGGGTCGGGTGCCCATCACACCCTAGTAGGATCGGGGTGTGACAATATTATCTCGTGTCGTTTCTCTATTTTTGACTCAAACTCTTCGATTGCCCTTTTACTCAGATTTGCTCTTAGTTCCCCCATCACGCATGCTATTGCAATCTTTACACGAGTATGTGTAGGTGCTCAAATCAGCCTAGAAAATACCTTAGCATCGCCACGCTAGTCTTTATGTAGACCTTATACTCTTCTCTTATATCTTTCAATTGATATCAAGGCTCAACTACGGCTTTTGCCCTCAATACTAATTATACCTCTGTAGTTTTTCTTCAAACCAGCTTATACTTTTCTTTGATGTATCCACAATATCACAATCACATTGTTGTTACTGACTTCTTACCCTTCTTATCAAGTACTTACTTGGTCTCATCCTCAGCATACAAATGTTCGTAGGTTGCATAACTATTCTTGTACAATTCGTATAAAGGGTATCTAATCATAGTCATAGTCCTTCCTTCTCCTGGTTCATCCTGTTTTACATATCTTATTGTGCTATCACTCACTCGCTGTCTATTTCGCCATACTCCTTTCCCTTCCTTCATTCACCATTTGGTTTTCTCATATCCTGCTATAGGAGAGATTTCCTATCCTTTCTCCTTTGCTACTTATATGTCACAATATCATTAGCCAATAACTCTGTTGTCAATATCTTAACCTCTAATCCAGTATAGCCTTGCTATCTTTTATAATATCTTTAAGTTACTCGTTACCATTCTCTTGTCGTATTCTTCCTTTTTACAAGCATCCACTTCCTGATGTCATATTATCCAAGACCCCTACCAATAATTCTCAGCACTGTCTCCAATACCATCTTGACTTCTATCCACTTATTGCTGGCCTTCAAATCTTACTAACTTGTTTCTGCAAGGGATCTCACTTAAAGTTTAAGAATTCACATTAAACTTGTTGCAGTGTCAATTGTTTCCATTTATACTTACTTTACTTTCACCCGCTTCCCCCCTTTGGGGTTGTACTTATACCATATCCATGTCTTTTCTTTATAATCTATAACTTGATTATCTTCGTACGAGACCTTAACAAAATCACGAGGCGATGAGAACTCTCGATTATATAGTACAAAATCTTATCTGATGGTTGGTACTCAATAATGTAAGTAATGTAGCAATTTATCCGAGGCCACGTTCCATTTATTCTGATCAGTAATTAGCTAGTGCTTATAGTCGTTTCAAATTCTCCATTAGGTAGCACTTATAGTCTAATGATAAATGTCCCAAACTTTCTTATAACACTATCTTTATCCCAACGAATATCGTTTGTTTCTTCTAATAAATTCACAATACATCAGTTGTTTCGCAAATCAACAATCCTTGTCCCTTAAAGATTTCACTATTTCCGAGGTGAAGTCACATATACGCAGTACTCTTTTATGCCTCATACTCTTTCCCTCTTGTTGTACATCAAATGCTAACTTCTAACTTACTTGAAATCATATCAAATTTGTCTTAATAGTGGTCTTGTCTTAGCATCGTTTCATCGCACTACATCTTTAAGTCCATAACTACATGTTTCCCTTTTATTCTATACTCATACTCAATTAATTACGTCTGTCTTGGGTGCTTCCTTTAGTATTCCTTTCATTTCTCCAGTCTACGTCCATCTTTTATTTTGTGCACGAGGAATCTCATGCTATTCCCGTATCTTTCAGAAAACACAACTTCTACATAAGCCCTTCCTCATTTTCAAAACATATTCTGTTCATCTTTATTTGTTCTTATCATACCAGTCATTTCTGGTATTTATTCTGTCTTGTTGCTCATCTTCCTTTAGGTTGGTCTTTCGCAATTCTATCACTTGTATTACTCGTTTTCCAAGCTATACATGTCATAACACATCGTTGCACTGTAATCTCACTCGCTTTCTTCCTATCTCATTCTTTCGATTAACTCCTTCTCTTCCTGTGCTCACTTTCACTTTCGTTACCACCTGATCTCTATTCTGAACTTTCCCTATAGGACTTTGTAAGTCTTTCTTATTCGTTCTATATTTTCTTTTCCGTTTCCCACTGAGTGTCATATCCTTTAGTTACTTCCTTGCTAGGCTTTACTCATTTCTATAGCAATCCTTATGGTGTTCACAGTACATCCTGTTCGTAATCCATCTTATAACGTAATACTTCTTAATCTTATTCACGATTCTTCTACACTCTGCGAACTAGGTGTACTTGACCCTTCGCCCCTTTCTGATCAATCCTATCCTTAATATCTTACAAGCTGTCTTATCAACACCTTCAAGATTTGGTATAACTCTTCCTCTTCTGTACTTTTATCTCAATCATACTATTACTCTTTTTAATTGTAACTTGTCGTAATTTATCCCTGCTTATCGGTTCACTCGATACCTCAATAAAATGTTCTGTTACGAGTTGCCACCCTTTCCTAGATCATCTTTAGTATTTCACCAACAATATATGAAATATATGATCCTAGACAGCCCACAAGTTTAAGTTTTTCGTCCACAAATTCCATCTCCAATTAGTCGATGAGAACTGATAAAATTTTACTATGAGGAATTCTCCAACCACCAGCAGAAGAAAACTAGAGTCCGACAAGCACCACAGAACTTCTTAGTGCTTGATTCACATAGTTTACCTCCATATTTATTTTTGAGTCGTGAGCGAATCATTTAATTCCCAACTGCTTGTCATACGCTTTGTATTCTTCCAATAAGGTGAAACTTAATCGCCGGACATTTTTGCCCTTCAACATAGGATTTTTCTAAAGCAAAATGTGGTTGAAACGTATTCTGGTCCGTTTAAATGAATTGCGAATTAGCTGCTCATATATGCTTTCCCGAAATAAAATTTCCCAAATAAGGATGATGCTTCTTACGAATTACATGGAGGATATCTCTTAAGCAAAATCCAACATAATAAATTTACCCTATCAGTATCGACTTTCAAGACATATTATGAACTTATATCTCATTCTCCTTTTTATATTTCTGGGAAAATTTAGGCAGAGGTTCCTCTGTACTTCTTACTATCCCAAAACCTGCACGCAGGAAATACCAACAATGCCTCACAGGGCCAACATATATACGTATATATCATATCATATCATAGCCACACAGGGCTAACAATTTCAAGTAAAAGTATAAAGATGTCGAGACTTACCTCACATGTCCAACTCAAACTGCACCTGTTACACTTTCCTGTTTACTTTCCTATCTACCTTATCTTTCATTCTTCGACCTTATATTTTAATCATATCTCAATATTGTTACCTTATCCAACATGCCCCTTTCGCACCGTTGCTTACCTGTGTACAGTGTAGCTTCCAAAATCATTAGCCACTTTCTTCTGTCCATACCGTTCTTCAGCTGAAATTAAGGGTTAGTAAAAGGAATTTCATTTTCTATGGCTGGGCTCTATCGTACGATCTTAGATATGAAAGAAAGGTAACATCCTAAATGTCCTGTAGCTTCCTGTTTATAGATGTAGTGCACAACACACCGATAAACAAGACTCTACTAGACACGGCCTGTAGACATTCCGAGGACAAACCGCTCTGATACCACTTTTGTCACGACCCAACCGCGTTGGCCGTGACTACTGCCCTAACTGGACACCCATACTTATTCACTTACCAAATCGACATATCAAAGACTAATTCATATTTAACATACGTTATTTTGCACAAATACTGAGAACAGACGTCGTCTTAAGCGGTCACCTGTAACAGAAATATCATACAAAAGCCGGCAGGCTGGCGGAATACACATCGCCCGAATATACATACATATGGGCCGTTTCGGCCATAATAGCAAACGGGACCGCTTAAGGCACAAGTCACAGACATAGCCGAACAAACACGACCCATGACCCACATATATGTCTACAGGCCTCTACAAACCACAACATAAACATATGATGGGACACGGCCCCGCCGTACCCCAAATAGTCATATATACAGAAACATGTACAACAAAAGATATGTACCAAAAATATGGGCTCCGGATCAAAGGAGTACTCCAAAATAGCAGAATAGGGATCCTACACCGGCGGGTCGCCAGAACGAGCGTCTGCACCTGCGGGCATGAAACGCAGCCCCCGAAGAAACGGGGTCAGTACGAAATATGTACTGAGTATGTAAAGCATGAAATGCAGTAATCCGAATCATAACTGAAGTGAAAAGTACAGAAAGTGGATACAGAATTAGTATATCAAAACCTGGGCTAAAAATATAAATAATGCAAATAAAAAATCATGCATAGGGCTCAGGAACGTGGTCGCCACTCCGACACTGGCGCCACAACACATCATACTCCAGAAAGTTTCAAATCTCCGTACAAATCCCCGAACATATCGTATCATCATAACATATCACAACATCAGAACACATCATATGCCATATCACATCATAACGCCGTATACAAGCGGTACCCGGCCCTATGGCGATGTCTCGGGAACCGTAACACATCATACTGCCGAATATAACATAGTGCGCACGATCATGAAACCGGCCCGGGATCCGGCGAACGATATCATAGTTGTATGCACGAGCGGAGTAGTGAGGAAACCATATGCATATAAGTACATAAATAAATTTCAAAACTCGATGGACAAATATATTTACCGACATCTGAAGGCTCAGAAATAAGATTCGGGTCAATCGGAATTAGTATAAGAAAGTTACGAGCTTTTGAAGTACATAACTTTCTGAAAAACGTTTCATAAGCCATACTTGGAAATTCAAGTATCATTCATATCAGAAAACTTTTGAACATCATTATGGATCAAATATTCATATTAGGAAACTTTCGAATAACATTATGGATCAACTCAAATGGAGACTTTTGGACCATATTTACGTACCAAAATATTCATCAAAGACTTTAGTCATCTCGATTTTCTTTCGAACAACATTCGGAAACATAATAACTAGAGTCTTCGAATATCACAAATATGTATCAAGCTGTCATGACCCAACCCCGTAGGCCGTGACTAGTGACCGAGTTGGACACTCTTACATACCTGTTAACTATAATCATCTACAGCTAGCATAGCAAGAACTTATTTATATATAAAGGCAGGACGTTATTTTAAAGCTGTCGTATATATGCATATCAAAGCCACCTGTTTCCTAAGGAGTTACAACTTTCAACAGTTTATATCGCACATAAGCCGACAAGGCTGTCACATATAGGTGAACGTCCCAGTAATACATAAGCCGACAAGGCTACCATTTTACACAGCATCCCAAACATATATATATACGCAAGCCGACAAGGCTGCCACTACGAATGGGTACGCCCTAAACATAAGTCATGTCCACACAACGAAACAACAACTATATACAGACCCACACATATGTCTACAGACCTCTAAGAGTACCAACAGTATCATATGACGGGACAGGGCCCCGCCGTACCCTGAACAAACACATATATATACAACAAAGAGGATCTATACCACAAAGCTAGGCTCCGAAACAAAGGAGCACTCCAAAACAGCTGAATAGATATCCTAGGCTGGCGGATCTCCGAAACGAGCGTCTGTACCTGCGGGCATGAAACGCAGCCCCCCCGAAGAAAGGGGGTCAGTACGGAATATGTACTGAGCATGTAAAGCATGAAATACAGTAAGTAGGATCATATCTGAAATGTGGAGTGTAGCACCCAGAGCAACAACTAGAAAACCATAAGACTTACCTTTGAACATAGTCATATGTGTCAACATCATACTCATATCATTATGGAATTTAATAATCATTGCTAGATAATCATACTGTATATAAACATATATAACATGTCCCGGCCCTCTAGGGAGGGACTCGGTAAATAAAATCATCACACACATGTACATATAACGTGTCCCTGCCCTCTAGTGAGGGACTTGGTTAATAATTATCATATGCCATCCTGGCCACCATCCCCATATCATCATGTCATCATATCATCATATATATATATAACGTGTCTCGGCCCTCTAGTGAGGGACTCGGTGAATAATGCAGTTGATCTGCGCACGAAAACATGTCCTGGCCCGGGACTCAGTGAAGGATGTAACGGTAAGCACGAGCAGAGTAATAAGCAACCACATACATACAAATCATCTTTTGAGACTCATTAGATAAGTAAACCAATCAGCTCTCCAGTATCAGGATAATAATCATAATAAGTTCTTTCTAAATGTCATCACAAGTGTCAACACTAGGTGGACACAAATCGACCTTACAAGAAGGAACAATTCGGTCATCAATAGGATCAACTAGTGTGGGGACACTTTCAACACTAGCATTACTAATACACGGCAAAGAAGCATTAGGCGTAACGCAAGGCAAACCAACTTTCATGCTTGACTTGACATTAAAATCACACAAAGATGTAGAAGTATAAGGATAAGTGATCTTACCTTGGTGTTCATGCAAGCTCCTTTGACCAATGGAAAGAATGGTTGTGGCCGCCGTCCTTGCCTTCAAGCATGGGGCTCTCTCAAAAGAGGTACCCCTCAAAGATTCATTTCTTCTCACATGTGGCTTGGGATATTGGCTTCTCAATATCCTTTTGATGTCCTCCCAAGTCTTGATGGGATTCCTCACTTGTCTTCCACAACATTTCACATACTCCCAAAATTTGACAAGCTTTGAGTCAAAAGTTTGAACGGCTAAGCCCATCTTCATTTCTTGTGAATAGTTGTAGCTAGCGAAGATTTCATCTATTATGGACTCCCATTCCTCATATTCTTCTCCACTAGCTTCCCTAGCCAAGGTAGGCCATTTCACATGGGTATCTCGCACTTTTGCACTTGGACTCTTCCTAGTAAGTATGCATGGAAAGAGAAATTTCCCTTTCTTGTCCACTACAAATCGATGCCAATCTTGTTCATTTGGGATTCCATGCTTTTGGAACCAAGGGACTCCTAAACATACATGACAACTATCCATTGGAAGCACATCACACCAAACCTCCTCTTGGTACTCGCCAAGTGAAATGGATACCATCACTCTCTTATCAACCCAATACCCTCCCTCGTCATAATAAGGATTTCGCCTATTCACACAAGGTAGCCTTAACTCTTCAACCGCGCGAGGGGTGATGAAATTGGTGTAACAATCGTCATCAAGCACAAGAGTTCCCTCTCTACCACACAAGTTTACCTTGGTCTCCATGAATCTCCTCTTTGGAACCACCTTTTTTTGCATAGGACGACTCCAACTAGTACTCACATTCCCACTCATGCCTCTTTGCTTCGGGTAGGAAGTACTACAAGAAGAAGCATATGTATGCCCACTAGACGTCCTTCCATAATCCACATTAGCACTTCCACTACCTCCATAGACATACCCTTCATGAGTCCTATTTGTATAAAGATTTTCCCCATAAGACCCATAAGACACATACGAAGGAGAGTCATATTTCGAGTCGCCTTCATCATCACGATGTATAGCACAAGACTCTTCACCTTCATTATCTTCGTCATACAAAGCATAACAAGGTTCTTCTTCATCCCCATCTTCCTCATGAGACACATGAGAACCGCTCTCTTCACATTCTCCTTCAAAATAGTAATTCTCTCCTCGAACTTCCTCATGATCACCATTCCCCATATAACCCTCATATTCCCCATCGTCGCACCCTTGATAGCTCCCATAGTCCTCCCCTTCGTAACTACAACCATCATCATCATAACAATCATAATCGCCACCGCATGAATCGGAATCCATATAGAAGTACCTGCAAAGAACACTTAGCAAACACGTTAGTAGTAAAGAAACCTCACCACACTCGTGTTTACACTCGTTTGTGCTCGGCTAGCACCACTCAAATGAATTCACACACTCTTGCCTTTTACCACTCAAATGGATTGGCCAATGTTGATTGGATTCGGTTGCTTGCAAAGTGCACAATTGCTACTTGAGGTCGGAATGGATTCTTGTTAGACTCGAAGAAAGGGGATGACTCAATTAAAACAAACGCACTTGAATCAAGAAATTAACGATGAAGTTGTAAAACGAGAAAAGAACGAAAAGAATTGGCTTGAAAGAAAGGACTCAAGAACTAATGAGCAACTAATAAGGTCGATTACTAGTTGTTAATTAGTTGTAAGAATCAAAGAAGAGAAGTTAGGAAAGAATCAAACCATTTTGACACTTGGAAAAAAATTTCGAAAACTCTTCAGTGATTCACGCTTTCCTTCCGCTTCGCGGATGAAAGGCGGATGCTCTCAGATAATCAGGCTTTTCTTCCGCTATGCGGACCAAAAGCGGATGAACAGTACCTTTTTTTTTTTTTTTTTTTTCAAAAATCAGAAATTTAGACTAAGTATTTCTGATATTTTTTTTTTGGTTGGACTCACAAACACGTTTTCACAACTTTATTTGATAACTTTTGGATCAAATGCCCTATTTGGTCTTCTTCTCCAATATGAAGATATGAATGTCCTTATGAACACCAAGAACACCCAAATGCAATCTAGGACCAAATCAACTCCTTTTTCCTCCAATTTCAGATCCAAGCTCCCTTTGATATGGAGAACAAAACCCACTAATCAATTAACCCCAATTTCAACTCAATCACCAAACCCACTTTTGAATTTTCAAAGTTTCAAAGCTCAACAATGGTGAATGACTCAATATGACTCCAAATAACTTGAAACTTAAGATCTAGACTCAAATAACACTAGGGAACTCAAATCTAGTGTCAAAAACAACAAACAAGGAAAAATCAAACACGAGTTTGAATTTTCGAATTTCAGTTTTTTTTTTTTTTTTTTTTTTTTTTTTTTTTTTTTTGAAAAATCAGAAATTTAGACTAAGTATTTCTGATATATTTTTTTTTTGGTTGGACTCACAAACACGTTTTCACAACTTTATTTGATAACTTTTGGATCAAATGCCCTCTTTGGTCTTCTTCTCCAATATGAAGATATGAATGTCCTTATGAACACCAAGAACACCCAAATGCAATCTAGGACCAAATCAACTCCAAATTAGTTCAAATTTCGGATTTAAGTTCTCTTTAATGTAGAGAACAAAGCCTAATAGGGTTCAACCTTCAATTTCACCTTCTTCAACAAGACCCACTTTCAAGTTCTTGAAGCTTTGAAGCTCAACAATGGTGGAACACAAACCCTAACTCCAAATTGACTTGAAATTTAAGATTTAGACTCTAGAAAACTCTAATCTAACACTAGATTCAACAAAATCAACAAGAAATTCGTTTTTTTTTTTTTTTTTGTTGAATCAAAACCCAAGATTAGATTTGGTGGAACAAACCTAAACTAAGCTCTGATGCCAATTGATACAATAACGGATACGCGGAAGCAATAAAATAACAAGGAAAGTAAAGGATAGATAGATTGACACAAGAAAATGGAATTAAAAGCAACCTAAAGGTGTATCAAACCTAAAGACCTCAATTAATTAACATAAACAAGCACCAACCTCTTAGGATGACCTCAAGGGAATTGAATTCCCAAGCAACCAATCCTCTCACAATCAAAGGTTCAACAAGAGCCATCCATGGCCTCTCTACAAGTTTCTCTCTCTAGAGACAACTCTCTCAAAAATCACTCATCTTTTCTTCCAAATGTCAAAAGTCCCCTAATGAAATGAAAGACAATGTATTTATACTAACTAACTAATAGAAGACACTACATTATTACAATTATACCCTTAATGAAGTAAGGGCCTTGTTTGGATGTCTTCCATGGAAGTGAAACTTGAAAAGGCTTGCATTTAAGTGCTAGCTCCTTTTGCATGCTATCTTCCATATCTTGAATGTGACGTTCTTGAAGCCTTCCATCCAAGCTATCTCCCATATCTTGAAGGTCATCCTATGTGGACCTCCCATGATCTTCAAAGACTCCATCTTCATGAAGCTCGATGGAGTTAGTCTTGTATCACCTTCCATCCAAGCTATCTCCCATATCTTGAAGGCCATTCTATGTGGACCTCCCATGATCTTCAAAGACTCCATCTTCATGAAGCTCGATGGAGTTAGTCTTGTATCATTAGGCTTGGAGAGTTTTAATGTAATGACATCTGGAAAGGAAAGAAAGTGAGTAGATGGAAGGTAAGGAGATCAAATGCCGGAAAAAAGTGAAAAGTAAGAAACATGAGTGAGTGAAGCCTCCAAGAGGGACGATGGGCAAAGCACGAGACTATTTGGGAAAACAAATTTGAAGGTAGGCATGCGAATTGGATAAAGTGTGGCAGTATGGAACAAAAGAGAAATGTGTGGGGTCAGAGAATAGACTTCGATAAGTGGGGCTAAAAGAATAGTGACCACGACGAGGAATGTGAAGTAAGAGAAAGAATGGTTAGGCCTTGCAACGATGTTAAGAGATTTCCAGCCCTTGAAAGGTATATAAAGGGATAAGTGTGTGATCAATTAGCACGGTTGCCACAGACATGGACAAGCTTTCTAAAAGGATGACTTAAGAATAGAACGGATTTGCGCCTTTAAAGGAATACTTCACGAACTCCAGAGCCGATACCATAAATAACAAGAGAAGAAATGTGTTCGAGGAGGAAGAAACCCAAGGAAGGTTAAGGATGAAAGTAGGAAAAGTATACTAATGGGTTGGTTGAATGAAGAGGAGAACATTTAGCAGTAAAGTAACTGGAAATCTTTAACCATGGGAGTAAGAAGGATATTTTAACGAGTTGGCAGTAGGAAATCGATTACTCATCGAGGAAAGAAGAAGGATGATAGGTCGACACAATTGATTAGAAAATTAATGATATGGGGCAAGAACTTCCGTAAAGACAGAGAGATTCAAAGGAAATAGAGTGTAATCTAAGGAATGTGCATGGAAGACCACTCGGCCGTAGCATCATAAAGATAGATAAAGGTTCGATGAACGAGGATAGAGAGAGTGAAAATTGTAAGAATTCTGTGCTAAGAGCAAAAGTAGCAGAACACTAAAAAAACTTGGATGCACAGCTACAACACAAACGCGTAGTTGAGAAGAATTACAAGTAAGTGCACTAAACGGGTGAAAGGACTGGTAGTGGATGCAAGAGTATGGGATATTGATAAAGCAGTATGGTATAGACATAAATGGAAGAAGAACTGAAGATAAGAAGAATTCTAGATATGTTATAAGCAAATTCGGGAATAGAAAAATGAGGAGTAAGGTTTAATCGAAGATTTCATAAAGGACGTGGTGAATCTTGATGTCCCCATTAACTTGCGTGTCCGGAAAACCGTTAGTCAAAAAAAAAATAGAGGTGTGAAAAGATGGAAATGAAGGCATCAGAATTGGATCTAACCCTTATAAGTATTCCGATTGGATACAAGACTATAACTAGCAAGAAGATAGACAAGTCAAACCATACGATGACGGAACCCCGACCCTAAGAAGATTGTGAAAGGCGGAATATAATTATCGAAGACGACGGTTACTCGAAGGCTATGGGCGTATAAGGACCTTCTTAATAAAGGGGGGGGGGGGGGGGGGGAGGGGAAGAACATACTAGACATGAAAGGAACTATGACGTTTCAAGCTCCAGAAAAGGAGACTTATTAGCTTAAGGCTAGATTTCGAGGCGTATTGGCATATCGGGGAGGTAACGGAAAAAAGTAGAAACGAATTGACAATAAGTGTACCATGAGGCAGACATAGGGAAAAAGTATGGAAGATAACTCAAGAGAGCACTTTACGCTGAGATGAACTACGATATTTTTAGACCATGATTTGAATTCCTCGTATCGGGAAAAAATTGCGCTGTACCTAAGTATGCAGTGACATGCCCTAAAGGGTAATGAAAAGAGCAAGAAAGGTCTCCAAGCTAAATTTACAAAGGGTGTTAGAGAGGATGACAAACCCAAATGACACTTGAGATGACAATGACAATTGTAATAAAAGGAACAACGATTGGTAGTTTGGAAATTTTTGGAGGAAAGAAAGAACACCGCTCCTATGAATGGAAATAAAAGAGTTCACCGGATATTAAAAAACAGTTCATGGACCACTAATTATACTGAACAGGAGATCATATGCTATGGAATTATATGAACCATCAACGTGAAACTATGCCCAACTACAATTGTAAGAAGGCCACACCGAAAAGCCAACAAGGAATAACGACTGACGAAACGATCACCGATACAAGGAAATGGAAGATAAGTATACTTGCATTGCATGAGAGTCATAATAGAAAAGTTGTCGTAGTCCTATGCATCTAGGATTGTATTGATAGATGTGAGGGAAGGAAGTAAAGAAAAAGTTGTAGCAGGAGCTCAAAGATGTTGCGAGCTACGAAGTTAGTTGAACTCGGATTATAAGTTTGCCATAAGTGTAACTGGACTACGAAGGATAATAAATGGCGAAGAAACATTACATATATACGTATTTCGGATAATGATATAATTGGCCATAGAAAGGAACATAACCATTAGGTTCACTAGCGACACAGTTATGCTGGGTAAACATTTGGAATGTAAGGGTAAAAGAAATGGCGACAAGGATGTAAGGATTAGAGAGCTTGATTAATGGACTACAAAAAAAAATCATTACAGTGTATATCTAAGATCAACGAGTACAAAAATGATAGCCCGAGATGGCATGAAGGAGTAAACACAAAGAGGGTGCCTTAGAGAGAGAAAGGTAGTTGCCCACTAATAAGGAAACAAGGAGCGAGAAAAAAAAAAGAGTACTTACAGGACGATGAATAGTTATGGCATGGCAAGTCAAGATTACTATAATGAAGAAAAAACAAGAGCGGGATGCTAGTTAATTTCCGATCATGTACATGAGGACAAAGAATTGAAAGAATATGACTGAAGGCAATAAAAGAGCTAATAAAGAATGAAAGAGATTGAACCAAGTTATAGTTTAAGCAAATGGTAATCGGACCCGAAAGGAAAAATAATTGTTCTAACGAATTAAAGATAGTGTCGTGGCTTGGAAATACTGCAACGAGGATGAATGTTTTTAAGGGGGCAAGAATGTTACACCCCGTATCTCCGGAGAAGCACTTATCAAATTTGAAACCTAAGTACGTTGAGTTAGGGTTAAGTAAAACCACTTTGGAATATGAGGAGCAAGTATTATTAAGTATATTGAATAAGTGAAGGATGTATATAAGATATACCGGAAGGTTTTTTAAGGAAATGAGTGGAAGAAATGGAGTAGTACGACTTTGGAGAAAGGATGGGTAATGTTTTATGTGAAAATTTTGGTCCAACTTGGGGGACGAATATTTCTTAGCATATGAAGTTTTTTAAGGCTCACTAAAGCCTAAAATGAAGTTCGTCGAGTATAGGACATCGGAGTAGATAATTATGGACGTTACAAGTTTAGCTGACAAAGCAGAAACGTGTGCTATAGTAGTGCTACAGTACCGACTTGCTACAATACTGCTACAGTAAAATGCTACAGTGACCCCGACCCGAATTTTACCCTTATCAAAAGGGTAAGAACCCCCTTTTTTCACCAGATTTTCCCAGAAATTTCTACAAAATTGAAGAGAGAGAGAGGGGGGATCACAAAGTGAGCAATTTTCAAGCGAGGAGTATTAATCGAAGCTCGGATAAACGCATGGATGTGATTCTAGTATGGTTTTGCGATGGATTAAAGGTAGATATTGAAGATATCTCTGTCTTAACAAGAATAAGGTACGAATCTCCAATTATTAATGTTAATTTTGGTTTATTTACGGAGATAAAGTCGTTAAATAATTGTATAGCGAGTTGATTGGTTGTGAAAATTTGGAAAACATCGTGTGGAATGTTTTATGCTACATATTGGTGTTGGAAATGATGTTATTGATGTTGGTATTTTTGTTGTTGTTATTGGTTGTTGGATTGTGATTTCGGGCTAGGCATATAAACAAGGGAGATGCTGCCCGATTTTCAGTAGGATATAAAATAGTTTGACTTGAAAGCTTAGCACAAATATACTACGATAAGTCTAACGATTGTGTGAATCCTCGTAAATGTATACTTGCGAGCTCCGATGAATAAGTGTAGATAATTAGAGGCCGAACAGGTATGTTAAGGCTGGTTCCTTTCTTTCAAAAGGCTTGATGAATGTTACGATTTCATAAATGCTTCAATAACTTCTTTGTTTTCAAAAGTTAAAAGTCTATGATTCCAAGGCATGATTCCCTTCCTGATAACCCGTAAATGTTTTCCGAAATGTCCGTATTTTTCCCAAAACAAAGGTTTATGATTTTGAAAGCTTTTATTACTACAACGACGAATATGTTTTTGTAATGACAACGATGATGTCAAAGATGATAATATATCTACGATGATTATGATGAGAATGGTTTCATGTTTGAAAGTCTCAAGTTGTCGATTCAATATGAATATGAGAATATTGAGCTATTTCTTGATCCTCAATTTTATTCCTTGATTATGACTCTATTTTCTAAAGACTTCAAAGTATATGAATTGACGCCTTATGAGATTTATGATCTTATTCAATGTTTTCTCTTGATGCTATTCTTCACTGATAGTCTCACCTTATAATAATTGTTCATTCAAAGTGAGATAAAGCGATGATGATTATTCAATAATATTATCGGAGGTTACCGACCTTACGTTACTCCGATAGAGACATAACTTTCCTTGGGCTCTCCTGCATGCTTCTTATATGATATATGTATATGTATATGAGGAATATGTTGAAAAAGGGAGTGGCGCTATAGACGCATTCCCACCTGATCAGTTGGTGTAATTTATCATCCCGGACGCGGGACACATGTGGCTAAATAGATCGGAGCCGATGCCTCAGCATATTTTCTGTATATATGAACAAGAAATGCTTTTCAAAGAAAGATAAGCATGCATGGCATCCGCCCTAAGGGGCACTCATATGTACAGGTTACTCTTTTATCTTACGAAATGCTCTATATTTCCATTATATTATTATTCATACTTTACATCCCTTACTATGTTACTGTTCATGTCTTACATACTCGGTACATTATTCGTACTGACATCCCTTCTTGTGGACGCTGCGTTTATGCCCGCAGGACCAGGTAGCCTATCAGACGATTCGCAGTAGTAGGGCCTCCCCTCAGCAGCAGTCAGTACGCTCCATTGATCCGGAGCTACACCCCTTTTGGTATGCTATTCGGCTACGTACATATATTGGTAGGGCAGGGCCTTGTCCTGTCATTTTTACAGTTCGCACTCCATAGAGGTCCGTAGACAGTGATATGTAGTCTTGATATTATGCATCCTCGTCGGCGTGTATTTTTTTGTACAGAATATATATGTGTGGCTGCCAAATCGGCTCACGCTGTTATTCTCAATGTTTATTCTTATATGTATACATTGGCTGTAATTTCTCGGTACGGTGTGTCTTATGTTGATTGTTCGGGAGACAGTCCAACTCAGTTACAGATTGTGTATGGGCCCAGGATAGTCAGTGAGAGGTAAATGCAGGCATAGGAGTGCTTGACCAGCAATGGTCGGGCACTTGTTGCGGCCCATCGATTTGGGTCATGACACTTAATATCATTTATAACATATTCATGCTTACAACATATCCAGAATCATGACTCATTCAAAGCTACTACTCAAAATCTCATTATCCTTATCTTTGTAACCCATTTTCTATCTCCCTTCATAATCCAAGTATTTCAACCTCTCAATACTTTAAACAATATGGAATGATCATAAAGCTTACCTTATATAGTGTGGGAATGAGCTTTGAGTGGAAATACTTCACTTGAGCAAAACCCTAGTTCCACTTCCAATAAGATTTCTTGTCTTGGATGAACCCTAACGAGTTTCTTATACTTGATTCTCTTGGTTTGATGAAGTTGATCATGAATTTCCCTTGAGTTCTAGTGGAAGAAGTGTGTGGAACTCTCTAGAAGCCTTGAGTGAGATGGAGAAGTGTGGGAAATGAAATTAGTGAAGTGGGATCACATTTAAATACTTGAACTTAACTCAGCCCGTCGTGATTTCCACGGACACTTATATGGTCGTACAACATTATACGGTCCGTATAAGTGATCGTACTTCACCATCAGAGAAACTACATTTCTGTTGGGTGCTATATGGACCCTTATACGGACCGTATAATGTTATATGGATCCTATAAGCGGTCGTAACCCCATTTTCTTGAAATGATTTCCGTCATTTCGTTTGATCTCCAATCCTTATGGAACCTTCTTGACACTTGTTTAACACTTCATTACCAATCTAAGGATCGTTATAACTCTTCCTTACGACATCATTAAGTCAACATTAGCTTGGTACTTTACGGAACTTTCCCAAAACACAACATACGCTTTGCCTTCCTTAAGGGAATTTCTCCTCTTACTTCCAACGTCTTTGGGGTCTTAATTAGAACCGTTAAATAACCTTTCTTACTTATAGAAACATCATATACTCTTTATCCTGCGTTAGCCTATTCACTAGCCAACGACATGAAATTTTTCGAGGTGTAACATGCTTGATTAGAATTTGACTTATGAGGAGGAGCCTATTGCGATTTTTGATAGGCAGGTTTAAAAGTTGAGATCCACGGAGATTGCTTCTGTGAAGGTGCAATGCAAGCATCATCCGGTTGAGGAGGCTACTTGGGAGACTAAGTCCGATATACGTAGCCGATATCCCCAGTTGTTCGCTGATGAAGGTGCTTCTCATTTCTTTTTCCCTTATTCGCTCGAGGATGAGTGATGGTTCAATTGGTATCTGATGCACGACCTGCTTGGTCGTTATAGTCTTTTCAGCACTTTTGACCTTTTTTCGAGCTTGTTTAGCTCACTTTTGAACTGAGGGGACCGTTGACACTCTTCCCGAGGTGTTCAGGGTTGATTTTGGTGACGTTTTGGGAAAAATTAGCTTTAAGTGAAAAAGAGTTGACTCAAAATTGACTTTTGAGTAAATGGACCTTTTTCGAAAATCCATTATTCTGAGAGGTCCGGATGGTAATTTAGAAATTATGTGCATATCTGGTCCAGTTCCCAATACACTCAGATGTATTTTGGGACTTGGGTTGGGAAGTTAGTATTGAGGTATAAGGTGTCGACTCGATCAACGAGACATCCGTTAGGAATTTTGAGGCCACGAGTGCATTCATAGCATGTTTTTGTGTACGTCTGCATATCAAGTATGTGAGCAGATGGCCTCAGGAATTAGTTGGAGATTCGTGTTGAGTTGTGAAAGCTTGAAATTTTTCTGGTCTCTGGTGGTCGCTTTGGCGGCACTAGCACTGCGGCTGCTGTCACCCTGCCGCTGGAGTGGCCTATGCTATTTAGGCATGACCGCTGGGCAACGCCGCTGAAGCGGTAATCTCATCGCAGAAGCGGTTTACGAGCAGTTAGTTCATTAAATGAAGTGTTAAATGCCATATGTCCCTTATTTATTACTATTCCTAAATCTGAGCTTTTGGGAGCAAATCTAGAGTATTCTTGGACAAGATTCTTGGTGGCAAGTTCTTCTAATCCCTTTGCTATTCCATTATTCCTATCATCTTAGAATCCATTTATCTTAACAGTTCATTAAGTGATTGAAGATTAAGAAGAGGTTTAATGAATGTTCTTTCTAGGCTTCTAAATTATGACTGTTGGTTGGGTTAGCTTCTTTAAGCATTGAATTGTTGATTAGAATCTTTTATTTAATAAATTCTTCCTAATTAGAGGCTAATTTGTTGAATTGGAAGTTAGGGTTTATACCCAAATTTGAGGGTTTTGCCTAGAATCCAAAATTGAGTGAATTGTTGATTATTCTAGATTGCTATTGATGGAAATTCATCACCTAGATGTTTAATTTCATGTTGGGACCTTTAGATTCCTAATTTCACTCCTCTAGTTTGTAAACCCTATTCCATAGGTTGGGCATTTAGCTCTTGAATGGAAGTAGGGTTTGTTTGGTCGCTTTTCTTGATTCTAATTCCATGATTCGAATATGCTTAGACTTTCTTGATCTCGAGGCTCAAAGGAAAGGAAAGGCTAAGGTGTGATTATTGGTGATTTGTTGTTCGGCCTTCCAGGTAGGTTACGGTTTACCCTATGGTGAGACTTCATTTAGCGAAGCATATATTTAGATGATATTGTCGGAGAAAGCATGTAAATCATCGGGTATGAAGTTGGGTTGGATATTGTATTAGGTTGGGCCCTGTTGTGTGATTAGGGCTAGCCACCCCGTTGTGTTGTGACTTGATTTGTTCTATTGTTGTTGGCTTGATGCCACGTGGAGATAGTAGATATTGGAGACTATTGATATATCCTGTTCCTGAATTATGGTATCTTACTTGTTGATGTTTGATATGAGGATAGTATTCTATATGACTTGTGTAACCTTTTTATGATATTATTGGCATACCCATGCTTGGTACTTGTGATATTGATCTGATTATAGACATTGAACTCATACATTGCACGCATTCTCATCCTTCGTGATATACTTTTGACACACTGATGATACTTGAGAAAACACTGTGATGAGCTGGACGCACTTGGATGAGAGTGTTGTGAGGACCGATATCCGATGGTTGTCCCGGAATCGAGGTTGTGCGTAGCGATTTTGAGGCCGAGATCATGAGGTAGCGGTATCCGAGGTTGTTGCTAGACCATGAGGTACATGGACTCCGCGGGTCCCCCATGGGTTGTGTTACCGAGATATCGATATTTTCGTCCGGAGTACATGTGTACACAACATTGCATTGCATAAACATTTCATACATTACACTTTGGCTTCTGTTGTATTATTCTTGTGATGCACTTATGATATACGGATTCGGACTGTGTATTTGAGACTTGACGCAATTTGGTTTAGATGCTATAACCTAGATGATGATGTGTACTTGATTTCTGGCTTGTGTTTTACTTGTACCTTGATTGATTACCTATTATATTACTTTATTTACTTGATATGTGTTAGCTAAACTTAGTCGGCCTATGATACCTACCAGTACTTGTTGTTTGTACTGACCTGCACTTGCTACATTCGTTTATGAATGCAGAGTTCCAGGTGGGATCTACCTCCGTTTCTCGTGGCTGATTGAGTTCCAAGATCAGCTGCTTAGAGTCTTTCAGGGTGAGCTCCAGGACGTTCGCTGCCTTGAAAATTCTTCCTTATTTTATGTCTTACTTGTTATTCCAAGACATATTCAGACATTGGATGTATTTTGTTATTTTCAGACTTGTAGTATCTTGTTAGTGCTCTTTTATGACTGGACAGATATCTGGGGAGGTTTGATGTATTCCGCGCATTCTATCTATTATTATGTTAGACTTACGTGATTTCTATTTCTTCCGCTTATTTACTTATAAATTTATGACTTTGCAATTGTTGGGATAAGGGTTCGCCGAACGAGGTGGGAAAGGTAGGCGCCCACGCGACTTAGCTAGATTAGGTTGTGACAACTTTGGTGTCTTCTAGAGGGATGAATGTCTCCCCACCCTTGTGGTAGGAGTTTACAGATGCTTTTCTTCGACATTATTTGCCACAAGAGATTTGACGGGCCCGAGCTGATAGGTTCATGAACCTTAGATAGGGGAACATGAGTGTTCTGGAGTACAGTCTTAGTTTTAATTCTTTGGCTAGATATGCTCCAGCTATGGTAGCTGAGATGGACGATCCTGTTTATCGATTTGTGTGTGGATTGGTTCCACATTTGATTGATGACTATATGACGACCTCTCTTCGACATCTATACGCCCTCTTGGGCAGCTTCCTCAGACACCAGCTGGTCGTGGTAGAGGCAGAGGTGGGGTGTCCAGTTCGAGGGGACCTCAAAGTCGCATTTATGCATTGGCTGGTTGATAGGATCTTGAGTCTTCACCTGATGTTGTTACGAGTATATTATTAGTTTCTTCCAATGATGTGTATGCATTGATAGATCCAGGTTCTACATTATCGTATGTTTGATGGATCCGGATTTTACATTATCGTATGTTACTCCTTTTATTTCTGGTCAATTTAGGGTGAAACCCGAGTTGATTAAATCGTTTGAGGTGTCTATATTTGTTGGTGATCCAGTGATAGCTAGATAAGTGTATAAAGATTGTATAGTTGTAGTCTATGATCGTCATACTATAGCAGACATGATTGAATTATATATGGTAGACTTTGATGTCATTATGGGTATGGATTGGTTGGCTTCTTGTTATGCTAATGTTGATTGCAGAATGAAGATGGTTCGATTTCAGTTTCTAGAAGAGCCAGTTATCGCCAAGAGGTAGGTTTATTTCCTATCTCAAGGTAAGGAAGTCTATTGCCAAGGGTTGTATTTATCATTTGGTCCGGGTTCAGGATACAGAAGCAAGGCCACCCATACTTTATTTTGTTCCAGTGGTTAATAAGTTCCCAGATGTATTCCCGGTCAAGCTTCCAAGTCTTTCACCAGAGCGGGAGGTTGACTTTTCCACTGATGTATTACTAGATACTCAACCAATACCCACTCCTCCTTATAGGATGGCACTTGCTGAGTTGAAAGAACTGAAGGAGTAGTTGAAGGACTTGCTTGAAAAAGGATTTATTAGGCCTTGCATGTCACCGTTGGGAGCACCATTGTTTTTTGTGAGGAAGAAAGATGGTTTCTTGCAGATGTGCATTGATTATAGACAACTGAATAAGCTGACAATAAAGAATAAGTATCCATTTCCGAGGACTGATGATTTATTTATTAGTTGCAGGGCGCTAAATTGTTCTCAAAGATAGATTTGAGATCAGAGTATCACCAGGTGAGTGTTAGAGAGAAAGACATTTTGAAGACAACTTTCAGAACCAGATATGGTCACTTCGAGTTTTGCGTAATTTCGTTTGGGTTGATGAATGCACCGACAATATTTATGGATTTGATGAACAACGTATTTAGGCCTTTCCTAGATCTGTTCGTGATCGTGTTTATTGATGATATTTTGGTATACTCTCGATTAAAGGCAGATCATGTAGATCATTTACGTGTTGTTCTTAATGTTCTCCAAGATCGGAAGCTATATGCAATATTCTCTAAATGTGAGTTCTGGTTGAACTCTGTTACTTTTCTGGGGCATATTATCTTAACTGACGGTATCCTAATGGATACTCAGAAGATTGAAGCTGTAAAGACTTGTCCGAGACCCACAACACCCACGGAGGTTCGCAGTTTTCTGGGCTTGGCAGGTTGTTACATGAGATTGGTAGAGGGGTATTCTTCCATTTCTGCACCACTGACGAAGCAAACTCAAAAATCAGCTAAGTTCATATAATGCCCCGTAAATTTGGGTTAGGTGTGAAAGTGTAAAACTAGTAATAAGATGATATTTTAGCTATATTAATCCATTCGGGATGAATTTGGGTGATAAGCACTCGTTTTGAAGTCAACCCAAATAGTGAAGTTCGTAAGAGCTCTCAAACTCGTCTAAATTTCAGTAGGTCTGACTTCTAAGCCAGGTTTATGAAAATAGGTTGGGAATTTGGGAAAATTTCCTCCATGAAAGTTGTAGGTCTTTGAAATATCATTCCAACGGTTGGTCACCCAGCTCCAGTGGAGCTCTATGCTAGGAGTTATGCCTATTTTACTGAACATCGTATGTGCAGTGTAAAAATTAGGAGTGCGCGGTGCCCTAGGCGGAGCCCCGAGCGACACACCAAGCCATTTTATGCTTGAAGCGATTTTTCCTGATTTTATAAAAGCCTAAGTTCATCATATTCATTCCCACGTTGTTTTGGCCAACTTTTTTAGAGGAAACAACCCTAGGTTTTCCCCAAAACATATAAGGTAAGTTCTTAATCAATTCCCATCACTACTTCATCAATCTAGCATCAAATTAACACTAGTTCATCTTCCAAAAATCCTAGATTCTTCAAACCCAAGAAAGACAAGAAGAAAGGGACGTTTGGAGACATTGAGATTCCTTCAATAAGGTATGATCTCTGACGTTTCTGATTTTATTGAAAGGGTTTAGACTAGTGTAGGTTATCCTATGGGATTAGAATCCATGTTTGATTCATGAAGTGTTCAAGAACACGTTCTAGACATGAAAACCCTAGTTTTGTTATAAAGGGGGTATATGGGTAGAATTAGATTAAAGCTCTAATCTTTCTCATCTAAAAGCATTGTAGTGTGATTGTAGAACCATGGGAATTACGTTTGAGCGGGATTTGAGGTATGTCTATATTTCAAAAATCATCTTTTCATGTATGTCTACTTTTGTAGTATGTTTATATTGTGAAAGCATGATTTGTATTTGAGAATCTTTCCTTGATTGTTTATATAAGTTATAACTCTTGTTTGGTGGAAGTTCTTTTGGAATTAAAGATGATTTCTTTTAGACAAGGTCATGCATATGTAGGGTCAAGCCCAGATCGAACCTTATATGAACTATACTACTTTGTGAACTCGCTTTTCCCATTATTGGATGATTGAACTTATTTTTCTAAAGGTTGGACCTTAAACTTGTTTTGTTGTTGAACGGGTTTCTTGAACTTGAAATTGAATAAGAGATTGGAATAAGATTCTAAATCGGTTATGACTTGAAATGCCTCTATTTTCAGATGATGACTAGAGAAGTGAGATTCAGCTCTAAGCCATGATTGATGATTCGCTAATATGCCATGATTTGTATTTTGTTTGTGTTTGGGCCTGTATGGGCAAGCTGTGCTAGTCCAGAGGATGATTAGCCGTTATGGATCCTAACGTATCGATAGGAGTATTGTTGTATCAGTCCAGAGGACGATTGACCTCTGTTGCTTCCTAGCCCGAAGTATCTATTGCTGTGTCAGTCTAGAGGACGATTGACCTCTGTTGCTTCTTAGCCTGGAGTATCTATTGCTGTGTCAGTCCAGAGGACGATTGACCTCCGAGATATGTCGCCTGGTGCATTTGTTGCTGTGCTAGTCTAGAGGACGATTAGCATACGTTGGAGTGTCTACTGCTGTGCTAGTCTAGAGGACGATTAGCCTCCGTGGTTTCCTAACCCGGAGTATCGATAGATTTATTTGCCTGTGAGTGGCTTGTTTCGTACTTTGATTAGCCTGTGAGTGGCTTGTTTTGTGTCTTGTTACCTGTGAGTGGGTTGCGGTGATAGTGAATTCGTAAGTGAAATACTTGGCCAGGTAAATGGTAAGGAGTTAAGTTAATGTGTCCTTCGTTGTTGGATTCTGTGATGACTCTTCAATGTTGCTGACTTACTTTATTCCTGGGTTTGGAACTGCTATTTTCATTGATATCATTTTATTGATTTTATGCATCAGATTTTATTTGTTAACTATTGCCCCTTAGACACTCACTGAGTACCTAGTGCTCAGGCATAGCATTGTTGTTTTTTATGTTATGCTAGGTATCATAGAGAAGCAGGTTCGTGATACGCCTATGACTTAAGAGAACTTGCTGCTTTTGAGACTATTTTGTGAGCCCACATGATTGTTCATGGGGCATCATTCTATCTTTACTTTTTTTCATATTTTAGTTTCGGGCTGCGTCTCGATGTTTTTAGACACTCTTTATTATCTTAGAAGCTCCATAGATAGTATGCATTCTTGTGGGTAGTTGTCGAGTTGTTTAACTCTTGGGCACGTGATACATTTGATTTAGTTTTATAATATTAAAGACTTCTGCTAATTTAATTCATATCTCATGATACGTTTGAATTTATTTTATAAACTGTTGGAGGTGATTATTGAACCTGGTGGGTTCAAGTGTTATTATTACATCTTTTAGGTTCTTCCGATGTTGTTCATGACGTCAGATACCGGTCACGTCTAGGGTGGGTTTTGGGGCATGACAGTTCCAGTGGACTAATGCTCGTGAACGTAACTTTCAGGAGTTAAAGAACAGATTGAGTTCAGCACCAGTTTTGACACTTCCAGAAGGATCGGAAGGTTATGTTGTTTATTGCGATTCTTCAGGCGTTAGGTTAGGTTGTGTGTTGATGCAACACAGTAAAGTTATAGCTTATGCTTCGAGGCAGTTGTGGAAGCACGAGAAGAACTATCCAACACATGATTTGGAGTTAGCCACTGTGATTCAAACATTGAAGATGTGGAGGCACTACTTGTATGGCATTCATGTTGATATCTATATAAACCATAAGAGCCTTCAGTATATTTTCAAGCAGAAGGAGTTGAATTTGTGTCAGAGGCGATGGTTAGAATTATTAAAAGATTATGATGTCAATATCTTGTATCTCCCTGGAAAGGGGAATGTATTAGCCGATGCCCTTAGTCGTAGATCCATGGGTATATTATCTGATATTCAGCCCGAGAAAAGGGAGTTAGCTAGCCTAAGAGTTCGACTATTGGACTTGGGCAATACGGGAGTTACTATTCAGGATGTGGCAGTCTCATCTTTAATAGTTGAAGTTAAGGAGTGCCAGTATGAGGATCCTATGCTGGTTTATTAAAGAGACAGAACCCCTCAGAAGAAGAAGTCACCATTCGAGATTTCTGCAGATAGAGTTCTCAGATATCGAGGCAGGCTATGTGTTTCTGATGTTGTAGGATTACATCATCAGATTTTGGGAGAGGCTCATTACTCCCGTTATTCTATTCATCTAGGGACGATGAAGATGTATCATGACATTAAGGAAATATATTGGTGGGACGTAATGAAGAAGGACATAGCGGAGTTCGTAGCGCAGTGTCCTTATTGTTAACAGCTGAAGATTGAGCGTCAGAAGCCGGGTGGATTATTGCAGGCTATTGAGATTCCAAGTTGGAAGTGGGAAGTAATCAATATGGATTTTATTACAGGCTTTCCCCGTTCTCAGCGTAAGTTTGATTCCATATGGTAATTGTTGACAGACTTACAAAATCAGCCCATTTTCTGCCTGTCAGGACTACTTACTCAGTCGAGGATTATGCAAAGCTTTATATTAAGGAGATAGTCCGACTATATGTTGTCCCAGTATCCATCATCTCGGACAGGGGTGCGCAGTTTACAGCTAGCTTCTGGAAGTCTTTACAGAATGGTATAGGGACTCAAGTCAGTCTTAGCACAACATTTCACCCCCAGACAAATGGGCAAGCTGAGTGTACTATTCAGACACTCAAAGATATGCTACGGGCATGTGCGCTAGGCTTCAGAGGTCACTGGGTTGATCATTTGCCAGTTCTCGAATTTGCATATAATAACAGTTGTCATTCCAATATCCAGATAGGCCCATATGAGGCTTTATATGGGTGGAAGTGTAAGTCACCTATTGGATGGTTCAAAGTGGGGGAGACTAAGTTAGTGGGGTTAGATTTGATTGAGCAAATAGTGGAAAAGGTCAAGCTTATTGAGGATCGATTGCTGGCAACTCAGAGTCATCAGAAGTCTTATGCTAATAATCGCTGACGAGACTTAGAATTCCAAGTTGATGACTGGGTATTCTTGAAAGTATCGCCTATGAAAGGTGTTATGAGATTTGGTAAAAAGGGTAAGCTTAGTTGTCATGACCCAACGAGGGCTGTGACGGGCACTCGGAGCTAACCTTTTGAGTACCTCCTAGCATACATATCATAATCATATCTAAATGGGCCACATGGCTAACTCACCATTATCATAATCTAAAAGAGACATGAGTCCAAGAGATATATGCACATCTAAATGATCATCATCAACTATGCCCATATGTGCGAACCGACAAGGCTGCCAAAAATGATATACAAAAATGTGAACTGATGAGGTTATGGGACATCTAACTATATACATCTATCCGCAAGCCTCTACATGGAGTGTATAGCATCATAAAGATGAGATAGGACCCCGCCATGCCCGTATACATACATAAAAGAATAATACCAGCCTAATCACCACTTCGGAACAAATGGAGCGCTCCTGTGCAATCGCTGATGAAGCAGCCTAGGGGTCTGGTCTGTCTCCCTATCTACCTGCGGCCATGAACGCAGTGTCCACAGACAAAAGGACGTCAGTACGAATAATGTACCGAGTATGTAAGGCAAGAGTACCAAAATAAATGAAGCATGAAGATAACATAAGATAAAGAGATCAATTTGTACCTCTGAATTCTTCTTAAGGTGAATGTCATGCATGCTTAGCTTTTAAAAAAACATTTTCATACATACATATATAATATCATCATCATCCCACGTCCGGGGCATGTGTTCGGGGTAGCATCATAACGTACCTGCTGCAGTGGTGTGCACATCTATGTGCCGTACCCACCGACTATAGTGCGGCTCGCCGTGAGAAAGTAGCTATATATATATATATAAAGCATGCATGGGAGTTAAAAAAATGTTACAACTCTATCAGAGTGGCATAAGGTCGATAAACCTCCGATTATCGTTATGGAATTATCATCATCGCTATATCTCACTTTGAAGGAACAATTATCATAAGATGAGATCAACAACAATGAACAAGATCAATAATCATTAATCAATTTCAATAATATCATAAGAACATCAAGAACTATAAGCTTTAGTATTTCTAGAAATGGAGTCATCATGAAGGACGTTTGTATATATGTCCGTATCGAAGTGATCATGCCATAAGAAGGAAAGGGTTAGACTTAACATACCTTTTTGTCTCCTGAACAACTTAACATTTTCCTTCCAAGCTTGCAAATCTATATTAAAGAGGATTCATACTAGAGTTAAGTCTTGAAAACACTCATAAGTTCAAACTAGAGAATTAGTGAGCTAGCGGAATTTGGCAGCACTTCCCCTATTTTAACTACTTCCACCAAATTCCCAAAAAAAACCCAAACCACAATAGCAACATCAACAGTACCATAATCAAAAGATTTCATTCAAACTAAACTTAAATTAATCAAAAATCCCCTTTCAAATTCAACTCACAACCATTAACTTCAACTCAATACTTTATGACTTCTCTACCATGGTTCCTTTCCTCTTCAAGACTTGTTAAACCTTTAAGTCAACTCATTCATGTAAATAAGATGAGGAACATACCTTACAATAGAAGAAATACACCTCACTCAACTCCTTTCAAGACCAAATTCATCACAATAGTGAGTAGAACCAAGAATAATCATCTCCCATGGATTATCTTGGGGTTTTGATGTTTGATCTTCTCTTGTGTTAGTGTCACGACCCAACCCCGTGGGCTGCGACTAGTGTTCCGTACTGGACACCCGTACATACCCAACAACCCAAACTAGCATATAAACAGAATATACAGATATAGAAGGCAATTGGCGTTACTAATTACCACAAATAAAACAGATATACCGCGGGGAAGCCGATAAGGCTATCGCAGAACATATCAACCCAAAACATATATACAACCCGCATGTATGTCTACAGACCTCTACGGAACAATAACAGAATCATAAGACGGGACAAGGCCCCGTCATACCCCTGAATAACATATATATGTACAATAGAAAAAGTCTGTACCAAAATGTAGGCTCCGGACAAGAGAGCACTCCAAGACGGCAGAATAAAATCCTAAGCGGGCGGATCAGCAAATCGGTCGTCTGTACCTGCGTGGCATGAAACGCAGCCCCCGAAGAAAGGGGGTCAGTACGAAATATGTACTGAATATGTAAAGCCTGGAGTACAGTAATAAAATCATAATCGGAACAGAACGTACAGAAAATGAGTGTAATGTCCAGAATATCAAATACATATTTACAAACATAAATAGTGTATACAAAAACATATGCCATATCCGGCCCCCGTTAAGGGACTCGGTGAACAGAACGTGGTCGCCACCCCGACACTGGCGCCACAACACATCATACTCCAGAGTAGGGAATAACTCCGTAACATATCATGTCATATCAGATGGCCACATCGTATCATATCATATCATATCAGAATAGGCGTACATGGCACAGCATACTCCACAACCCATGTACATGTATACCTGCCTGCCCCCTCACATCGGGGCACGACGAACAATGCAGTGAAATACGCTTGATAACATATCCTGGCCCGGGCTCAGTGAAGGAAACATTGAGGCATCCACGAGTGGAGTAGTGAGAAACTAAATGCAATATAAAACAAAATACATTTACAAAGACTCGATGGAATATCTCGACAACAAATCTTAATAAGGAAATCGCACGATAATCATAGTGCGTGTATTTCGGATATCACAATAGGTTACATAAAAATAATCTTTCTGGGATCGTTTTCATGTTCCAAAATAGTTTATAAGACTCAACGGAATACTTGCAACAATTTTCATTTAGTAGTTAGAAAAGTAGTTAAGACGTTCCCTTTGAAATCGCTCGAAAATAGGTCAATGCACAATAGGAGAGAAATCGGGAATAGTGGGCCCACCTCGGGTCAATTGAGGTGGTGGGCTCAAATTATGTACATTAAAGCCTATGGAGTCATCTATGAAGGTGATAGGGCAATCTCATATCCTCTTAGGTAATTCATAGGCGCTTACACCATTCTTTCAACAAAGCATAGAACATATGATTCAATTCTATTGAATGGAAAAGGGTTAAATTCAAACTCGGATTTCTAGGAATAGAGTCGTCCCCGAGGCTCGTATCCAAACCTATTATGTCTAAGACATGCCAGGAGAAGGAAAGGTAAAGCTTTACATACCTTATTCGCTCCTTACACTCCTCCAAACTCAAATCCCGTTGCCTTCAAAATCTACAATTGGTCACAATTACCAAATGTTAACTATAAGCCTTTAGGACTTGAATCTTAAATTAACACTTTTCTACAGAAATTTGGGCAGCATCTCCCCTGTAAATTCAACATCCCCGAGATTTTAACTCAGCCAAAATAATCAACAACAACACCCACAATAATACCAACAACATCAACAATCGATTTGAAACGCATTCTAACATAAATTGCCTTCTTTTCCAAATAGTGCAACAACTTCCAAATCAACCTTGCGCATACAAATCAATATCAACATTTTCATATTCACATACTAATTTAAGATCATTCAAACATAGGCCAAGAACACTCCAAGCAATCTATACGATATTCAACAATTCCATCAATTCCATGTTAAACCCGGAATTCCTACATACGCAACAAAACTACCACGACGCATTTTCTACTTTCAAATTCATAATCATAACAACAATCCACTCTTTAATAACTTCATTTCCATAATATCATAAAATCATACTAAAATGACACAATATCCTATAATCAATTCCAATGCCAAATTAAACCATTTAACCTTCATTTACATTATAAGGGTCACAACAATACAACTAACATATTAAACAAAATTAATTCACTCTCTCATCACTCTACACCACACGGCCCTACTCCACATTTCCAACTTCAACCAAATTCATTCAACTTTCATTTCCAATATGAAGTCCACCATAACCACAACTAGAATACTACATAAAATTCAACTCATCCTACCCATACAACAATACCCACATACGGCCACATACACACATACACACCCACTATGCAAACTTCCATATTTCCATAAATTTTACCCATTTCTACATACTACAACATAAACAAGCCTTCATGACATAATTAAAAGGGATTAATTCTTACCTTTTCCTCCTAGCTTCTTCACTTGACCAAGGTATTAAATTGACGAAACAAGCGGCCTATCTTCCGAAATAACTACACCACGTTGTAGAGGGTCCTTGAATTAGTAGAAATACCACAAGAAAATAATTTTTGAAGGAAGATTTCAAAGGGCAAAAATTTTGGAGCATGGCCGAATGGCCTATATTGTTCTTGCTCTTCTTTCTTTTGTTTTCTCTTTCTCCAATTTTCTTGAAGCTTCTAAGGATAATGGTCCCCTTTCATCTAATTTATCACATGTAAAAATAATTAAAACCCATGGGCTTGGCCATGTATGGCCGGCCACCCTCTCACTTTTGGGCCTTATTTTCTCTTATTATTATTTTGAGCCCAATTGGTTATGAATCTTGTTTTGTAATTCCCGAAACTAATTTCCAAAATTTTAATTTTGCCCTTGGCCTTCCTCAATATTTTCACATTAATATTTCATGAACAACACACATGTATTAATTAAAATCAACATGTGACTTTATTTCTTCCAAGTAAAAATTATTTCGAATTTTCCGAATATGCGAAAATACGGGGTATAACAGTTAGTGTGGAAGGTATTGGAATGTTAGAGAACATTCAATAGCACTCTAATAATATGGGGAGAGAAGTGTGGAAAGTGGGTGCGAAAAATGGGATCTTTTGGAACTTAAAAAGTATTTATAACGGCCCCTCCGTCTCGACTTTCGATCGAGATGTGACCTAGCAAGTTGTAACTTGTGGCCGCATCTCTCATCCTATCCTTGGGGTGGTTTTGGGAAGTGAGGTGCCCAAAAATGTGGAGTTTGCTGCCAGTATGCTGCACAAAAAACTTAGTTTGCGGCCGCAACTGCCCACAAATTGCAACTTTCGCAAAAATGCGTTCTTTTCGATTCGTTTGACCTCCAATCCTTATGGTACCTTCTTGACACTTATATAAACCTTCATTAACGATCTATGGAGACATATAAAACCCTCTCAAGCTAATGTTAAACAATGTGGAACACAAATAATACAAAATCTTCCCAAAAATATGACACCAATTCTAATCTTCAACGAACTTATTTCCGCCGATTCATTTAACACTGAAACCTCAAGGTGCATACTTAAAATTATTAGATATTCTCCTTAACCTTGTAAGGGATTCATGCCCCGCTTTATGCTTGCGTTAGTTTACTTATAATGCAAACGATGCGAAATTTTCCAAGGTGTAATATCCTTCCCCCCTTAAGAACATTCGTCCTCGAATGTTAAACTCTTAGGGATCCTATAAAAATTTCGACAGAGTTTTCCCCACAGCTATACCACTACCATCCTTTCAGAACATCTTAAAATATACAACGCCTCATAGGTCCACAGTGAGATTAACAATAATGGCCCTACACGACCAAAAAATCACAAAAAGAAAGCATTACGCACCTGAAGACAAATGTGTATGTATCTGCACCTCCTTTCGGAGTGGAAACAGGTGTGGATACCTGGACCTCATATGTTCTTCAGTTTCCCAAGTCATTTCTTCCTTATTCATATTCCTCCAAAGTACTTTCACTGAAGCTACATCTTTAGTCCTCAATCTCCGAACATGCCAATCCAGAATAGCAAGGGCACCTCTTCGTAAGATAATTGCTCGGTAACTTGAACATCATCTACAGGTACAACCCTGGAAGGATCTCCAATACACTTGTGAAGCATTGATACTTGGAAAACCAGATGGACTGACTCTAAATCTGAAGGTAGATCTAACTCATGGGCCACTTGGCCCACTCTGTGAATAATCCTGTAAGGCCTAATGTACCGAAGACTAAGCTTAACCTTTTTCCCAAATCTCATGACACCCTTCATAGGTGACACCTTTAAAAATACCAAGTCATCAACTTAGAATTCTAAGTCTCTTCGACGATTATCTGCATAAGACTTCTGACGACTCTGAGAGGCCAATAATTGATCCTGAATAAGCTTGACCTTTTCTACTGCTTGCTGGATCAGAATCAGACCTACTAACTTAGTCTCCCCCACTTTGAACCATCCAATTGGTGATCTACACTTTCACCCATATAAAGCCTCATACGGGGCCTTCTAAATACTAGAATGGTAACTATTGTTATACGCAAACTCAATGAGTGGCAAATGATCATCCCAGTTACCTCTAAAGTCCAGTACACATGCTTGTAGCATATACTAAAGAGTGTGAATAGTACATTCAGCTTGTCCATCAGTCTGGGGATGGAATGTTGTGCTGAGACTCACCTGAGTCCCCAAACCCTTCTGGAAGGACTTCAAAAAAATTAGCCGTAAACTGTGCACCTCTGTCGGAGATAATGGACAATGGAACACCATGGAGTCATACTATCTACTTGATATAAAGGTTTGCATATTCTTTAGCTGAGTATGTAGTCCTGACAGGCAGAAAATGAGCTGATTTTGTAAGTGTTACACCTCGAAAAATTTCATGTCATTGTGCAATAAATAGACTAACGCAGGGTAAGATGTATATGATGTCCCTACAATTAAGAAGGGGTACTTAATGATTCAAATTAAGATTTCAAATACATTAGAGGAAAGGAGTTATAAGGATAATTAGATTGTTAATGGAGTGGTAAACAAGTATTAAGAAGGTCCCATAAGGATTGGAGATCAAACAAATCGACGAGATTAACTTCGGAAAAATGGAGTTATACGACCACTTATACGGTCCGTATAAGGGTCCGTATAACCTTTACAGAAAGGGAAAATCCCTGATGGTGGTATATGGTCACTTATACGGACCGTATAAGTGTCCGTATAACTTGATCGGGACAGCTTTTTCTCCAAGTATAAATATAAGTTCCAAGTTCTAATTTCTCATTTTTCTTATTTCCTGCACCTCTCTCAAGAACTATAGAATATTCCATGCATTTCATTAACATAAACTAAAGGTAAATCAAAGATCAAACACCAAAAATTAGTGGAATCAAGTGTATGGGTGCTCATTAGGGTTTTCTCCATGTGATGTAAATACAAAGCCCATTCCTACATAATAAAAGGTGTGTTTTATGATCATTTCATGTTATTAAGAATATTGAGCAGTTGAAAGGCTTGGATTGAGGAGGAAAGTAGAGTATGGATCTCAAATGTGGAAATAATGGTATTTTTGAATAGTAACTGCACTTGAATCATAGTTCTTGACATGTTATGAGTATAATCTTGCTATAAATGATATAGATGATGTTAAAGAAGTATTATATGAGGATGAATATGGTGTTATATTATAGCTATGGTTATGGATGACTTTGAGAGGGAATTTTGAGAATTGAATATTGTCTAGCTTAATGAAGTTTATTGATTATGATATTGTGGGTGTTATTGTTGATGTTTGGGAGTTGTTATATTATATGGAGAAAGTTGTAGAAACAAAGGAGATGCCGCCTAATTTTCATTAGCTTTAGCTTAAGCTTAAGTATGTTTCCGGTTATCTAATCTTAGTACGGATTCTCTTGAATGTAGAATCGTGAACATTGGAGGTAAGCGTTTAATCAATAAAGTTAAAGAGGCGTAAAGGTATGTGAGGCTAGTTCCCTTCTTTCAAAGGCACGACTCTTATTTTGTGACTTTTTTTCTATATTCCCATGATCTTCTTACACTCTAAAAGAGGAAGGTTAAGGATTCTCAAAGGCTTCTTATGAGATAGAGACGAGCCATGTTCCATGATAAAGATGATGATAATGATGCTATGATGAGCCCGATATCCTCATCCTTATGATTTTATTGATGTTGCTTCTTGTGTTAGTCTCACCTCATTCTACTAGTTCCTTCAAGGTGAGACATGACGATCATGACTATTCCATAACATAATCGGAGGTTACCGACCTTATGTCACTCCGATAGCGTTGTAGCTTTCACTTGGACTCTCATGAATGCTTATGTTATTTTTATGTATGATTACACCGTGCCTATATGGCTGAGCAGACACACCACTGCAGTGGGCAGCTTATAACCCTAACGCGGGAGGCCTGGACGCGGGCTAATGATGATCACACCGTACCTATATGGTCGGGCAGCTTATATATGTATGATATGATATAATTTTTATTCTAAAAGTTAGCATGCACGACTCCGCCGTAAGAGGCATTCAGTTACAGGTTTTCCCCCCAGCATATGTTTCTCTATGTCTTTATTATGCCATTGTACATGCCTTACACACTCAGTACATTGTTCGTACGGACGTCCTGTTCTTTATGGACGCTGAGTTCATGCCCACAGGTAGACAGGGAGACGGTGCAGACACCTAGGAGCTTTTTCAGCAGATTTACAGGAGCACTCCTGTCACGACCCAGCTAGAGGCCGCGACGGGTACCCGGGGCTAACCACCGAGCACCACTCGTTTCTATTACTCATTATACTCATCCGACGTTTCTTTATCAATTTTATACTCAATTTTTAAGGAAATAATCTTCCATTTCAAACATATTACCCTTTTATACATAAGCCATTAGGCTATCAAAATAATATATACACATATACATGATGGAAACCTCGTGAAACCACATAACCCACACTGCGTATCTACGAGCCTCTACTGGAGTACTAGACATGTAGACGGGACAGGACCCCGTCGTGCCCACATATACAAATGTACACAAAAGAATAATCAAGCACCTCCGGAACAAAGGAGTGCTTTCAATCGGCTAACAACTCCTACAAGTCTGGCTCAAACTCGCCTCCCTCTCTACCTGTGGGCATGAACACAGCGTCCAAAGAAAACTGACGTTAGTACGAACATTGTACTGAGAATGTAAGACAAGAATGAAAGAAATATAATAGGAGGATCGGGAGCCATAAGAGAAAGATATAACCTGCAAGAGTGTCGTAAGCAAATACATTTCGTACATATATCATATTTTACATAATCATAGTACATATGTCATCACATCACAATCCTCATCCTTATCCCGCGTCCGGGTAACCATCATATGCCGCCCACTAGTGGTGATCATGCCCGCCCTCTAGGCTCGGTGTAAACTATTCAAGAAAGTAAAAATCAAGGTGTTTGTTGTAACTAAACCAAAACTGAAAAGTAGACAATTTGTGATGGAT
Source organism: Lycium barbarum (assembly GCF_019175385.1). Lineage (NCBI taxonomy): Eukaryota > Viridiplantae > Streptophyta > Magnoliopsida > Solanales > Solanaceae > Lycium > Lycium barbarum. Next base: position 66,323,044 of record NC_083342.1, read on the forward strand.
GTTTTTGTGACTGGGAGCATTTTGACAAAGACTGTAAGATTTATTAGATGAGAGAAAGTTCCAGGGTCATGTCTTTCGACGATCCAGTTGATCTTCTGAAAATTCTACCTATCTTATTTCCCGGGTTACTAGTTGACGGGTTAATTATAACTTTATGAGTATCTTCTGAATTACTCACAAGCCTGTACATGCTACTATAACGCCTATATCCTATGGTCGCCAGAGGTAACAAGAATGCATTTACTTCTCCGTATTCAACAAAGCAAGGCTAAAGGGTATATTCTTATCCCCATTAACGAAACGATTATATCGAACAAGCCCTATTTATTCTTATTACCCATGCAAATTCTCTATCCCTAGTTCAATTCACACGCCACAGATAGTGTTCAACTATTGGCCAGATAATCAAACAATTAAGATCAAGAATAAATAAGCAACCCAAAATATGGAAATTTAATTGATAGAAATTGTCGCCAAACCAACTATCATGTCTTTCGCCAAAACCCTAGAATTAAGAAGTTTAGCTACTCATGATTCTCAATGAACAACGAGAATTCATGAATAATCTAGGGTTAAAAAATGAAAAAAAAATAACATCTAGAGAGAGAAAGTAAAACGGCGGCTTACAAGTCTCAAAATATCCCAGCACCCCATTTTCAGCTAATAAAGCGTCTATATATAGCCTAGGGTTAAAACAAAAAATAAGTAAACCTAATCCCGATCGAAACGGGAAAGCTGCCCGTCGCTGTGCTTTCCTTCCACGATGCGGATGAATAGCTTGATGCACTTGCGCTTTTCTTCCGCTATACGAATGGAAAGCCTGATGGTAAATTTTTGTCAGAAGCTTGTTTTGTCCGCTTTATTCCCGCGATGCGGATGAAAAGCCTGATTGTGCAATTTGATCAGAGATAGATTTCCCCCGCTTTTGTTTCGCGATGTGGATGTATAGGGGATTCTTCAGTTCATCCCTTCTTCTATACTATTCCTGCTTCTCACGTCGCCACCGTCAGATGCCAAAGCTTCCAACAAAAAAAAGTCCACCAAATTGCTCATTTCTCCCCCAAATGGTTGCGTTGCACCTATTCACAAAACATAATGACATAAGCCTAGATACAACAATATTGTCTTCAAGAAAACAAGTAAAGTACTAAGTTTTAGAAGGAAAGTGACACGAAACTTTAGATATTTGTGCCAAATATCAGCACCCCCCACTTAGGACTCAAGGACACCACTTAAACAAAGCGATCATGCTACTTAACCAAGAATTCGACACTTCACCAATCCGTTTTCAATTACTTGCCCTCACAAGAAGAGAGTTGTCCATATATCTCACATGAATAAAAAAATTCATTTCGGCAATCATGAATTTAAGCAACGTCGCTCACTCTCACAAAGAATATCACATGCAAAGTATGACGTACCATAGGCTTACCCGTAGTGTAACCACTCCAATAATACAAGTAAGATGAACTTAGAATCAAGTAGGACTTTGAGGGTTGTAATATAGGCTAAGGGATGGGTAGGAATTATTTGGATAATAGTGACTAACCTCCCTAAGCACTTTAATACATATACTTCTATCATTGTTGCACAATTTCTTCATTAGCCCTTATTCAACACCAACCAACCTTTAAATTTCTCCCAATTCACCCATTTTTCTTTGTTTAAGCACCACTCTTTTAAAAGTCACACAAGTTAGAAGGGAAACTTTTTCGCTACATTTTTTTCTGTCTTTTCAGATTTCTTTCTTTTCTCTTTTTTTTTTTTCAATTCCCAACTAACAAGCGAATTAGTTCTTTTCATTCGGTGCTCCCTAGTTTTCCTACATTAAAATTAACAACAACTTCCCCTTTTTCATTCACATCCCAACTCTCATTATCTATGTCAATGATTAAAGTGCTTATAGAGTATTTGGATAAAAAATTGAGTTTTATAGAACGAAGGGGTGAAGGCTACTTAACTGCTATCAAAGAAGAGGCTAAAGGCTCAAAAAGGTTAACTAGGGTGCTATTTACAAGTTGGTAGGATTTACATTTTAGGCTTTTTAGTGACTAATCAAAGAAATGCCTCTATCATTTTCTAGGCTTGATCGAACCACTGTACCTGCGGGCATGAAACGCAGCCCCCCCCCCCCCCCCCCCCCCCCCCCCGAAGAAAGGGGATCAGTACGAAAGATGTACTGAGTATGTAAAGCATAAAGTATAGAAATCCAAACCATAACTGAAGTGAAGGGATACAGAGAGAAAATACCGGATCAATATATCAAAACTTGTACTGAAGACATATATACATAATGCAAACAGAAATCATGCATAAGGCTTAGGAGCGTGGTCACCACTCCGACGCTGGTGCCACAACACAGCATAACTCCAGAAGGTTTCAAATCTCCGTACAACCCCGTACATAACACATCATCACAACATATCATAAGCCATATCACAACATAACTTCATAAATGGAACCCGTCCCTATGGCGAGGTCTCGGGAACCGTAACACAGCATACTGCCGAATATATCATAGTGCGCACGATCACAAAATCGGCCCGGGAACCGGCGAACGATGTCATAATGATGGGCACGAGCAGAGTAGTGTGGAAACTAATGCAATTTACATATCATATGAAACTGAATATAATCATATGACAACCCGTTAGGCAAACTAGTCCGGACAACTGATCAATACGGAGTTTATCTCACAAAAGTACTTCTGAAATCGTATTCATAGTTCAAAATGTAAATCAGAATATCATGAAGTAATCAAAACATTATTCTTTAATAGCTAGAGTTATAAGCAAAAGTCTCTTTCCGATATCGAACAAAGTTAAGTCAATTAGGGCAACGAAGGAGACTCGGGGCTAGAGGGCCCACCTCGGTCCAAGTCGAGGCGGCGTACAAATTTTACAGACATTTAACCTTATGGAATCAACCATGAAAGCTTAGGGGTGATTCGATCATGTTTACAAAAGTTACGAATGTTTGAACGTTTCTTTTCAACAAAGCATAAGTTTCTAATTCAATCCTACTGAATGGAATAGTGCTAAAAGTAAACTCGGATTTCTATGAATAGAATGATCCCCGAGGTTCAAACTCAAACTTAGTACTTCTAGGACATGCCAAGAGAAGAAAAGGGACAGCTTGACATACCTCACTTGCGCCTTACGCTTGTCCAAACTCAATCCCGGCTTCGCCCAAAATCTACAATTGGTCATAGTTGCCAAATATGAGTTTCACGCTTTTAGAATTTCAAGTCTTAAATTCATATTGTCTACCGAAATTTCGGCAGCATACCCTCTATAAATTCAACGTCCCCGAGACTTAGCTCGGCCATAATATCAACAACAACAATCATCAAAATCACAACAAAACGCATTCTAACATAATTTTCCCTTCCTTTCCACATAATGTAACTCTTCCATTCTTTCTTCACACTTCCAGCCCAACATCAACGTTCTCATATTCATTTACCAATTCAGAGTTGTCCAATCATAATTCAATAACATTTCAAGCAATACTCAAGGATTCAAGCAATCCCGACAATTCCATATTCCATCCAAAACTTCTACAAATGCGACAAAACCATCACAACACATTTTCTACTTACAAATTCATAACCCACAACAATAATCCACACTTAGAATCTTACTTCCATAATTATACAAAAATTATATAAAAATCACAAAATTTCCCATAACTACTTATAACCAATTTCAATGCCAACTCAACTCGTTAAACCTTTATTCACGTCATGAACGTCACAATGACACAACTATCCAACTAAATGAACTTCACTTCACCTCCCCTTCACCATACTATGGCTCACGGCCATTCACTACTTCACCCACACACACGGATATGCACACACACATCACAACTCCATAATCCTTATCCAATTCTCGTCCTCATAACATATATATTTATTCCATAACACAAAAGAATAGGAATCTTACCTTTTTCTTCAAATTCTCTTCTTTGAAAAAGAAACACTCTTTTGCTTCCAAATTGGTATCACATAGAAGAGGACCTTGAGCTTAGTATTAATTCAACAAAGAATGAATTTTTTTTTGGACTAAAGATTTGAGCTCAAAAATTTCTCTTTTTTTTTAAAAGGGGGCCGAACCCCCTCTTTGTTCTTGCTCTCTTTCTCTTGTTCTATTTTAGACTTGAATGTTCTAGGGAATTTGATGAACGCTTGCCCTCTTTATATTAATTGGTCACATGATTAATCACATGACCAATTCCATGGGTTTGGGCCAAGGCTTGGCCGGCCACCCCTCTACTCTTTGGGCCTCATTTTCTTTTATTATTCCAAGCCCAATTGAGTATGAATCTTGTTTTGTAATTCCCGAAACTAATTTCCGAATTCCAATTTTGCCCTTAGCCGTCCTCCGAATTTCCGCATCAATATTTTTCCCAAATATCACACACGTGTTAAATAAAATAAAAACATAGCCTTATTTCCTACAAGTCAAGATTATTCCAACTTTTCCAAATGCGCAAAAACGCGGGATATAACAGGGGGTCCCTTTTATAGTCGTCCTTTTCTTCATGCTCGTTCCTTATCTTTCACCCTATTTCCTTTATAATCGAACTCCTTGGTCTTTACATGAATCCTCATTCCGGGTCGTGGATTTTCTAACCCACTGCATCAACTTATTATCCTTCCTAGGTCACCTCTTCTCTGTTATTGTTTCATCACAACACCTTAACAGAAGCCACGTCTTTGGTACGTAATCTTCACTTGTCGATCCAATATGGCCACAGGCTGTTCCTTGCCCTCATATTCCTCGAGACAAGTATACTTGTTTTTGACTTCTTTGTATTGGCACTCGTTTCGTCCATCGTTATTCCTTGTCGGCTCTCTGGTGTGGATTCCTTACAAACATGATCGAGCATCGCTTCACGTCGATGATTCATATAGTTTCATAGAGTATATTGTCAAGTTCCGTATAATTAATGGTCCATAAACTATTTTCTAGTATTCGGTGGACTCTTTTATTTCATTCATAGGTGTTGCGTTCTTTCTTTCTTTCAAAAATTCCCAGACTACCAATTGTTGATACTTTTATTTAATAGTTGTTGTTGTCCGAAATATCCCTTGAGTCTTATCATTCTCTCCATTATCCTTTGTGAACTTAGCTTGTAGACCTTTCTTGCTCTTTTTATTACTCTTTAAAACATGTCGCTGCGTACTTAGGTACGACACAAATTTGCCCGATATGAGGGATTCAAATCATGTTCTAAACATATCATAATTGACGTTGGCATGAAGCATTCTCTTAAGGTGTCTTCCATCCTTTCCGTTCATGTCGGCCTCACGGTACACTCATTGTCAATTCGTTTCTACTTCTTTCATGTATCCTTTTGATGTGCTGACATGTTTCGAACTCTAGTCCTGAGCTAATAAATTTTCCTCCTCCTGTTGCGATTCCCTTTTAAGTCTAATATAATATGCTCTCCCCCCCCCCCCCCCCCCCCCCTTTTTAAGGGGCTCCTCATATGCCAATAGTCCTTTTGTGAAATCTTCGTTTATACCTCACTCCTCATCTTTCTTTCCAGCTTTGTGCATAACATGTCGAAACTTCTCACCATAAGTTTTTCTTTCATTTTGCGCCTATATCATCATTCTTGTCAACATTCCCGTATCTTCCTATCCACTATTAGTCCCTTTCACCCATTTAGCTCACTTACTCGTTAAGGTATCCTCCTTACGCCTATGGTTAGAGGTTTCCAATTGCCCTACGCCTAAATGCTGTCCTCTTCCTTCGACCAACCCATTTGTATACTTTTCCTACTTTCATCCTTAACCTTCCGTAGGTTCCTTCCTCCTCGAACACTTTTTTTTTTTTGCCAATTGTGGCATCGGCTCTGAAGTTCGTGAAATTTTACCTTAAACGTGCAAATCCATCTTATTCCCAAGTCATCCTTTCAGGAAATAATTTGCATGTCCGAGGCAACCACATTAATATAGCTGCACATTTTATTCCTTTATATACCTTTCAAGGGCCGAAATCTTCTAACATCGTCACAAGGTAAGCTTACTGAAATTGGTTCTCGAACCTCACACATTCCTCTTATGTTCCGTATTACCGCACTTTACCCTTTTCACGTGCCTATCTTTGAATCTTTACCCAAGTAATCTCATGTTTTGCCGGTAGTTCCTCTCGGGGCTTCCCCCACTGAGGTTTCTTACCTTTCACCTTTTTCTGACATTTTGATCTCCCTGCCTTCTATTTACTCACTCTCTTTCTTTTCCAAATATCATTGCATTAGAACTTTCCAGTGTTAACCTGTAGTGAAAATGACCTCAACTTACCTTATTGAACAATATCCCGTGTCTTTGCGCATTTGGAATAATCTTGCCTCGTAGGAAATGAAGGCCATATTTGATTTTATTTCATATATGTGTGCTATTCAAAAAAATATTGACGTGGAACTACGGAGGAAGGCCAAGGGTAAAAATTGGAATTTTGGAAATTAGTTTCGGGAATTACAAAATAAGATTTCTAATAAATTGGGATAAAAAATAAAAGGAAAATTTAGGCCCAAGTATAAGGAGGTGGCCGGCCAAGCCTTGGCCCAACCCATTTAATTAGTCATGTGTTTAATTAAAATAAGGGGGCAATTATATATATATATGTGTTTATCCTTAGAAAGTTCAAGAAAAATCAAACAAAACAACAAAACCATTGAGAGCTCAAGAGAGACTCCCGGCCGAACCTCCAACAAGAACAAAAAAAAAAATTTAGTTCCTTAGTTGTGATCCTAAAAATCTTCTTCCTTTTGAATTCTTGTTAAGCTCAGGACGCTCTCCAACGCGGTATAATTAGTTAAGCGAGGGAACAACGTTTGAGGCAAGTTGAAGTTTGAAGAAAAGGGTAAGAATCTTATTCTTTTATGTTATGGAATAAGTATATATGTTATAAGGATTCAAATTAGAAGAGAATTATGGAGTTGTGATGTATGTGTGTGAAGCCGTGTGTGTGTGTGTGGTGAATCATGGCCGTGAGCCATAGTATAGTGAAGGGGAGATGAAATGGAGTTCATTTACTGTGTTAGTTGTGTCGTTGTGGCATTTACGACGTAAATGAATGTTTAACGAGTTGAGTTGGCATTGAAAATGGTTGCGGATTGATATGGGAAATTATATGATTTTTATATAGTTTTTATATAATTGTGAAAGTAAAATTCTAAATGTAAATTATGGTTGTTGTTAATGAATTTGGAAGGAAACAATGCTAGTTGTTAATGTTGAGGCAATTGTGGAGGTTTTGGATAGAATATGGAATTGGCGGGAATTCTTGAATCCATGAGCATCGCTTTAAATGTTCTTGAATTATGTTTGAATGATCTTGAATTAGTAAATGAATATGGAAATGTTGATATTAGTTTGATAACGGGAAGTTGGAATGAAAGTTGTTGAACTATGTAGTAAAGAGAACTATTTAAGTTATAGTGCGTTTTGTGATGATTTTGATGTTGTTGGCATTGTTGGGTTGTTGTTGTTGATATATTGGGCCAAGCTAAGTCTCTGGGATGCTATATATATAAGGGAAATGCTGCCGAAATTTCGGTAGACAAATATGAATTTAAGTTGAATTCTTAGAAGCTATAGCTCACAATTGGTAAATGTGACCAAATTGTAGATTTTGGCGAATTTGAGGCTTGATTTTGGAGACGTTCAGGAGGCGGAAAAGGTATGTAAAGCTATCCCTCTTCTTCTCTTGGCATGTCCTAGATGTTCTAGGTTTGAGTTTGAGCCTCGGGGATTACTCTATTCATAGAAATTCGCGTTTACTTTTAGTACTATTCCATTCAGTGAAATTGAATTAGAAACTCATGCTTTGTTGAATAGAAATGTTCAAACTTTCGTAAATTTCGTAAATATGATTGAATTAACCCTAAGCTTTCATGGACGATTCCATAGGGTCAAATGTCTGTAAAATTCGTACGCCGCCTCAATTTGAACCGAGGCGGGCCCACTAGTCCCGAGTATCCTTCGTTCGCCCTAACTGACTTAACTTTGTACGATATCGGAAAGAGACTTTTTCTTATGACTTTAGCTATTAAAGAATAATGTTTTGATATTAAAGAATAATGTTTGATTAATCCACAATATTCTGATTTACATTTTGAACTATAAATACGATTCCAGAAATATTTCTGTAAGATAAATCCCGTATTGATTAGTTATTCAGACTAGTTTACCCAACGGGTTGTCATATAATTATATCAAGTTTAATAAATGTTTTGATATGTAAATTGCATTGGTTTCCGCACTACTCTGCTCGTGCGAAAAGGATTCGTGCTCGAATTTAAACCTTGCAAAACCATAAGGGAGACAAACAAAAACCAAGTCCTCAAAGGATGAGGGTTAGTGTTAGGGTGGACTAACCTACCACCATGCCAAGTAAGCACAAATTTGTGATATAGCCAAGTATCAACCATTTTCAAGAAGAATAAGCTCTCAAGTAGAGCACTAAGGACTTGGCTATGCCAAAGATCAAGAAATGAGGGTATGCTAAAGGGACCAATGGTTTCAAGAAACCAAGTTGGCACAACACACAAACGATCCTTAATGGCAACATGATACCATTCACACAAAGCCAAGGTTTCACCGGGGTCAAAAGGGAAAGATACCCACATATTAGGCTCAAGGGAACAACTAAGTACCCCAAGAGGACCCCGCCCAACATGAAATAAACTCCCAACAATTACATGAATGTCATCATATGCAAATAGATAGTAAAGAAAGGTGTCACGCAAAATAACTTCATCTAAGGTGTCCTCAAATGTAGTTTCACTATTAAACTCAAGAGCATGGTCAATCATACTACTACTATTCGGAACACCCAAGGAATAATTAGCAATTTGCAGACAAGTTTTACCTTCCTTTTGAACGCTTCCCCTCCCAATAAGTGGATCACAATTCCTCAAGGGAGGATCTCCATCATAGGGAAGTGCGTTATCATCCCATAGTGGATTTTCAAATATCATGTAGTCACCAAAAGTGGCCACACTTTCAACATTACAAAACATCCCACTAGGTACTTCACTCTCAATAGCCATGTCATCCTCAAATAAAACATTATCCTTTACAAGAGAGTAATCCATGAACAATGAGGAGTCAAAGCATGTCATTTCACTCTCAAAGAACAAATGTCATCTTTCAATGCACTTTTGCTCATATGACTATCTACATGACACACATCACCACCACAAATTGGAGTCTTATCACATGACACTAAAGTACAATCAAGAGACTCATTTTGACATGAAACAAACAAAGGTGAGATGTCACATTCTTTCAATTGACCAACTATATCAACTTCATCACTACCGAGAGGTACATTAAGCACATCACAAGAATCCTCAAGAAGTGAATCACCACGACAAGCAAGTTGAACAACATAAAACTCAACACTAGCGGGTAGCATGTCAAGCTCACAAGATTTACTATCATAACTACCACATGACAATGTATTCAACTCACACGTGTCAACACTAGGTAGATACAAATGGATCTTACAAGAAGAATCAACTTGGTCATCAAAAGGATCAACTAGTGTATGAGCATGCTTAGCAATTGATAATGCACTATCATTCAAATCAAAAGCGCCAACACTAGGTGGACACAAATCGACCTTACAAGAAGGATCAATTCGGTCATCAATAGGATCAACTAGTGTGGGGACACTTTCAACAATGACATTACCAATACATGGCAAAGAAACATTAGGATTAACGCAAGGTAAACTAACTTTCATACTCGACTTGACATTAAAATCACACAAAGATGTAGGAGTATAAGGATAAGTGATCTTACCTTGGTGTTCATACAAGCTCCTTTGACCAACGAAAGGAAGTGATACAATTCGAGTGGCATAAAGACCTTTTACAAGGAGCCAAGTGAGGGAACTTCAAGCTATGCAAGCATTGTTCATGAGGAGGGACGTACTTGAATACATTCTAGCACATTCCCAGGGATTTCAAGTGTTCATGATAGCATGGGAGGATGGTATGGAGAAGGGGTTGAAGATAGTCATGCTTGCAATGTTGCTATTACTTGAAGATTTTCAAATTCAAGCTTTGTTCCCAAAATAAGACACCCAAACAAGGCCCTTCTTAATCTTGCATCAGGAAGGGGTCCTTGCCTTCAAGCATGGGGTTCTCTCAAAAGAGGTACCCCTCAAATATTCATTTCTTCTCATATGTGGCTTGGGATATTGGCCTCTCAATATCCTTTTCATGTCCTCCCAAGTCTTGATTGGAGTTCTCGCTAGTCTTCCACAATATTCCACGTACTCCCAATATTTGACAAGCCTTGAGTCAAAAGTTCGAACGGCTAAGTCCACCATCTTTTCTTGTGAATAATTGCAGCTAGCGAAGATTTCATCTATTGTGAACTCCTATTTCTCATATTCTTCTCCACTAGCTTCCCTAGCCAAGGTGCACTTCGACTCCTCCTAGAAAGTATGCATGTAAAGAGAAATTTGCCTTTCTTGTCCACTACATATCGATGCCAATCTTGTTCATATGGGATTCCATGCTTTTGGAACCAAGGGACTCCTAAACATACGTGACCATTATCCATTGGAAGCACATCACACCAAACCTCCTCTTGGTACTCGCCAAGTGAAATGGATACCATCACCTTCCTATCAACCCAATATCCTCCCTCATCATAATAAGGATTTCGCCGGATCAGACAAGGTAACCTTAACACATCAACCGCACGAGTGGTGATGAAATTTATGTAACAATCGTCATCAAGCATGAGAAATACCTCACTACTAGCAATTTTCACCTTGGTCTTCATGAATCGCCTCTTTGGGACCACCTTCTTTTGTATAGGATGACCCCAACTCTGTTATATCTCGTATTTTATACATTCGGATATTTCAAGGTGGTGTGGTAGGTTAAGGGCAAGTCTATGTTCCAAAATTATTTTAATATACAAGTTGTTTATTAATATGGAAATATTGAGAAAGGTTAAGGGTAAAGAGGGAAATTCACAAAATGGCTCATGGTAATATTGTGGAAGGCTAGGGGCAAAATGGGAATTTCACAAGAAGTCTTGAAAATTCTTGAAGAAGCCAAGTTGGCCGTGTGGCATATAAGTATATGTCCACATTTTTATTTAATAAGGCTAATTATAAGTATATATATATATGGACCAAGCTTGTTACATAAGCCAAGTGGTCATATTTGCTATTTTAAGAAAGTTCAAGAAAAATGGAGAAGGGGACATGTGTCCACCTTGTATTGGTAGAAGCTATATATATATATATATATATATATATATATACATATAATTGATGACAAAATAAGGGGCAACTCATCATTTTGACTCTAGAACCTTGGAGAGAAAAACAAAAGGAGAAAGGAAATATAGTAGGTTCGGCCATGGCTCAAAAAATTGAGGCCATGGAAATTGATTAAGAAAAATTATTTCTTCTAGCCTTGCTACTAAATGGAAGTCCCTTATTAACATGGAGTAGTTATTGGAACAAGCAAAGCATTCATTTAGGCAATTCATAAGCCTAGTTGAATGAAGGAGTCAAGTGAAGAAGGTATGTATTCAATCTTCTTTCCCATATGTTATGGATGATTTGTGAGTGTTGTAGCATGTAGAGACGGATGAAATTCATGATATAGATGTATATGGGTGGTGGCCGAATGAGATTGTATGATGGTAGGATGTGACGAATTGATTTTACTTAGAATTTTAATTGTTGTTGTGGTAGATTCTATGATGAAAAATGAGGATTTAATGGTTAGAAATGAAGTTGTGATTGTTTGTGGATTATGGAAGAAGTTAGTGTGACATTAGTATGGTTTCTTATATTTGTAGGAATGATATTGCTAAGGTGTAAGTTGTAAATATAATTCATGAATTTGGAAGTGAGACATGTGTTTGGAAGATTGTAAGTTAAGTTGTTATGATTGAATTTGAAAGAAGGAAATAGGTTGTCATTGTTCTTGTTGAATTTGGAAAGTGTTGGGTGAAGTGGTATGTTGATTGGGTTGTTTTGAATATTATGTGAATTGAATTGAATATAAATGAAATGTTGTTGAATTGTATGACAAAGGTTGTTAATGTTAGAATGCGTCTTGAATTGATTGTTGATGTTGTTGGCACGATTGTTGGTATTGTTGTTGATAGTTTGGCCGAGTTGAATTCTCGGATTGTTGATTGATGATTTGGGCCGAGTTAGATTCTCGGGGATGGTGTATTTACAGGGGAGATGCTGCCGAAATTTCGGCAGATCATAAGTGAATTTATTTGAACGATTAAGGCAAGTATATGATAATGAGTCTAATGATTGTGTCAATCTTCTTGAATGTAGACTAGCGATAACGAGCTAGGACAATTAAGCATAGCTAATAGGACGTGGAGCAGGTATGTTAAGGCTCGCCCTTTCTTTCAAAGGCATGATTCCGATGTTATGATTTCATAATTGTTTCCATATCTTCTTTGTTCTCGAAAGTTAGATGTTATGATTCCAAGGCATGATTCCCTTCCCGATAACCCGTAAATGTTTTTCCCAAAGTGTTTGTATTCTACCAAAACAGAGGTTTATAATTTTGTAAGAGATTATGACAATAACGATGGATATGTTTTACAATGACGTTGATGATGTCAAGGATGAGAATGTTTCTATGATGACTATGATAAGAATGATTTCATGTTTAAAGGTACTTGGTATGATTATTGCTTTGATTTTCCAAAAATATCTTCCGAAACGTTCATAGAAGGTTCTGTACTTCAAACGCTCATAACTTCCTTATACTAAGTCGGATTGACCGAAACTTGTTTCTGAGCCTTCAAGTATCGATTTATGTACGTACCCATCGAGTCTTAAAAATCTGTTCTATGTGCATATGTATATGAAGCGACGCCTTATGAGATTTATGATCTTATTTTATGTTCTCTTAACGCAGTTATTCGTTGCTAGTCTCATCTTATAATAATTGTTCCTTCAAGGTGAGACAAGGTCATGATGATTATTCCATAATGTAATCGGAGGTTACCGACCTTACGTCACTCTGATGGAGTTATAGCTTTTGATTAGGCTCTTATGCATGCTTAAGTTATGATGATTACACCGCGCCTATACGGCCGGGCAGCACCACTAAGGCTGGCGGCTTATGGATGATTACACCGCGCCTATACGGCCGGGCAGCACCGCTAAGGCGGGCGGCTTATGGATAATAACACCGTGTCTATATGGTACGGGCAGCACCACTAGTGGGCGGCGTGAGATGATTACCCCGGACGCGGGCTAATGATGTTATTTGATTCAGACAGCTTATGTATGCATGAAAGTGAAAGTGAGCATGCATGATTCTGCCTGAAGAGGCAAGCAGTTACAGTCATACCTTTTCTTTTATCTTCCATATTTCCTTATTATGTTGTTGTTCATGTTCTGTCCATATTATCATGTTATCATTCATGCCTTACATACTCAGTACATTGCTCGTACTGACGTCCCTTCTTGTGGACGTTGTGTTTCATGCCGCGCAGGTACACCCAGATGAGTAGAAGCTATTATAGAAGATGTTCCAGCGGAGTTGGCAAGCTCCATTTGCCCTGGAGTGTTGCCGGGTCAGAGTACTATGCTATGACGTCTTGTTCGAAGTTAGAGACTTTGCAGACAGAGTCGTGGGTATAGAATGTCGATATTGTAATCGGCTCCACCAGCCGATTTGTTATTCTGTTTCATGTTACGAGTTTCATGTGATGATAGATTTTATTTGAATTGAGTACAATGAAAGGGAATTTTTTTAAAAGCTTTACTATGTTTTTCATTTCTTATTGATGTAAGAGTCTAAAGAAATTAAGTATGTAATAAGAGTCAGCGGGTTCGCTCGGCTCCGAGTCTGGGGTCGGGTGCCCATCACACCTAGTAATGTTGGGGTGTGACAAACTTATACTCAGATTCCCCACTCATGCCACTTTGCTTCGGATAGGAATTACTACAAGAAGAAGCATATGCATGCCCCCTTGATGCAAGATTAAGAACGAAAACAACAAGAATTGCAAGAAAATTAAGAGATAGATAATTTGACACAACTTAAGACTCAATTTAGCAACTCAAGTTATAGAAAACTAAGACCTCTAAATTAGAATCAAAAGGAACGCCAAATTCTTAGGATGACCAAGAGGGATTTTGAATTCCTAATAACCAATCCTCTCAACAAGAATTCAATCCAAGGCTTACACAAGCTCTCACACTCAAAGTGTTTACAATCTCAAATGTCAATAATCAAAATAGTCTCCCCTTCCAAATGAAAGAATCTACTATTTATACTAAAGCTCAAAAGAAGACAACTACATTATTACACTTCTACCCTTAATGAAGTAAGGGCCTTGTTTGAGTGTCTTCTTTTGGGAAAAGAACTTGAAATTGCAATTCTGCAAGTAATAGCCATATTGCAAGCATGGCCATCTTCGTCACTCTTCTCCATTCCGTCTTTCCAAGCAATCTTCCACACTTGGGATCCTTGGTATGGCCCTAATCCATGCTCACGAGCACCTATTTTCATGTGCAACCCTTGTGATGTTTGGGGTTCCTTGACTTGATTCCACATAGGTGATCTTGGGGTAGCTAGGATTGCATCATTCTCCCCATCTTGAAAGAAATTTGTCCTCAAATTTGAGGGGTCACCTACACACATCTAACAAGAAGACAACATGCCTCCATTACAAAATTCAGTAGTACTAAAGAGATCCGCAAGGATCATCCCACAATGACAATCATCATAAGCAAACAAGCAGTAAAGGAAAGTGTCTCTTAGATCAAGCTCAATTGTAAAATCCCCATTGGACACATATGCCTTTTGGCCATCATAAGGGACTTCACATGCAAACACTTTAGCGAGAAAAGTATCTACCAAAGCAATACCATCAACATAGCTATCCTTGGGATCACTCACAATATCAAAGTCAAGCTTATGAATTGACATAAGGCTACTCAAGGATGATACTACACACTTAGCATGAAGATAATCTTCCTTACTCACGTTCTCATCGGGAAATGGATCATTTGAATAAAGCCAAGCATGAATATCATCATCCTAAATGGGAGGAGAATCATACAAGGAATTACTATCAATGCCAACATTGCAAGAATAACCTTTAGTTGGGTTTCACAAATAATCGAGCAAACCAAATTCTTCCTCAACCAAAGGATTATCGTTCTTCAAGAGAGAAAGGTCCACATCAACTAGGGAATAGTTAGAACAACCTTCATCCAAACCTATGTTCTTAATGGCACTCATGAAATAGAACAAAGAATGAAATTTTATCATGCTATCATTCCTTTCAAGAAAATTACTCTTTCTTCTCTTGCCAACACATGACATTGCACTGGCATTCTTCAAACTCATCTCAAAGTTACTAGTACCACTAGAATTCATGCCTTTACAAGAAAAGGAATCAGGACAACAACATTCACTTTGGTTAACAATGCAAGAAGACGAATTATCAAGATTACACAAATATAAGCCACCATTCATATTTGATACAATCCGAGTGGCATCAAGGCCTTTTACAAGGAGCCAAGCGAAGGAACTGCAAGCTATGCAAGACTTGTTTGGAGGGACATACTTGAATACATTCTAGAGCCTTCCCGGGTATTCCAAGTGTTCATGATAGCATGGGAGGATGGTTTTGAGAAGAGTGTTGAAGATGGCCATGCTTGCAATGTGGCCATTACTTGAAGATTTGCAATTTAAAGTTCTCTTGCCAAAAGAAGACACCCAAACAAAGCCCTTACTTCATTAAGGGTAGAAATGTAATAATATAGTTGTCTTCTTTTGAGCCTTAGTATAAATAGTAGTTTCTTTCATTTAGAAGGTCTAACTATTTTGATTATTGATATTTTGAGATTGTAAACATGTCACGACCCGACCCGGGGCCGCGACGAGCACCCAGTGCTAGCCCACCCGGGCACCCTCTTAGCTTATTCGCATACTTACATCTAGGTGAGTCACATAATTATACATGCATTTCCATTCATTCGTCAACTAGTCCTATTTAGACAACAACGCATTTATATCATCATAGGCATCTATGCCACATACATGGGCCAACGTGGCTGACAAGGCCAAACACATCTACCCACACACACACACATGTCTACGAGCCTCTAAGAGTATAACATATCACATTAGAGGGACAGGACCCCGCTATGCCCATAATTATATAAACAAAAGAATGAGTGCCCAAAAGATATGGCTCCGAAGGAAATGGAGCTCTCTATGTAATCTCCGAATAGGCAGCTATGGATCAAGTCTGTCTCCTTGTGCACCTGCGGGCATGACGCAGCGTCCACAAACAAAAGGACGTCAGTACGAAGAATGTACTGAGTATGTAAAGCATGAGCAACATCAATAAATAAGCATCATGAACAACATATGAAATAGCATAGGAGGGGGAGACAATAATATCATCGTCATAGCACTTACCTGCCTTTCGTAGGACTTTCCATTTTTCATACGTATTTGTACACCTACGTTGTAACACCTCGTCACTTTGTCTGTTCATGCACAGTGAATTGACTGACGAAGGGCATGATGCATATGATGTTTCGATAAGTAAGGAATAATATTTAATGATTCTAAATGAGGTTTCAAAGATATTGGAGGTAGGAGACAAAAGTTGTTAAGGAAAGCAAGGTATATGTTGTGTATCGGGAAAGGATTTCGAGTATCGAATTAATGATGGCTTAATGAAATTTTGGAGAAGAGTTATAATGTCCCTTATATTGGTAATGAAGTGTTACGTAAGTTTCAAGAAAGACCCATAAGCCAAATATGGGCATAAGCCATCCAAAAGGGCGAGTTAAGGAAAACGTTTTCGGATGTTCTGATTTGAAGGGGCCAAAACGCTATTATAAAGTTGGAATTTGGGAAAAACACCACAGGATGAAAGTTGTAGATAATTGAAAGAGCTTTCCAACCATAGGTCGTGGGCCCTCACAGCATATCGGGATCAAAAGTTATGGCCATTTTACCGCAGATAGTTCATCACGTTCTGGCGCAACATGCGACTCGCATGTTCAACATGCGACTCGCATTTGGTGTCGCATGTTCAACATGCGACTCGCATTTGGTGTCGCATGTTGTGCCAGTGAGAGTTAGGCTGCTGGCATGATTTGCGACACAACATGCGACTCGCATGTTCGACATGCGACTCGCATGTTCGACATGCGACTCGCATATGGTGTCGCATGTTGTGCCAGTTCCGAACCTTCTGGACAATTATATATAGACCCAACTTCGTTTTTAACCCATTTTCTCACCATTTTTGGTCCGAAAACCCTCTAGAACCCTCTCAACATTTCATCCACAAGAAAATTCAAGGGAAATCCATGATCAATAACACCAAATCCATGAACCCAAATGTATGAAACCTAGCCAAAGTTCATCTAATTCAAGAAAACCCAAGGGAAGTGAAGTAGGGTTTTGGTGCTAAAGGAGTAACTCCACTCAAGACTTGTTCAACCACTATCTAAGGTAAGTTTCATGACTTTCTCATGATGATTAAAGTGTTGATGTATTCTTGGGAGAATAATAATTGGGTTTGATGAAGGGAATTATATGAACTATGCTAGGGTTGTTGGATTGTTGACTTGGGATTTGTTGTATTCATATGAGTGATGAAGAATGATGTTAATTACATCTAATTGAGATTGTAGAATCATCTAGAAGTAATAGAATGGGATTGGGTGAAGAAAACACCATTAATGAAGGTTGTGGAGCTTCATGCCCACCAAGTGTTTGATAAAATGCTTAGACGACCAAAGCATGAATATTATTGCTAATATAGAATCCCTTTGACTTGTATTGATATAGATCAAAGTTGAGAGGGTTGACGAACATTGTATTACGCTCAAAGGCTGGAATTGAGGTATGTGAGGCTAACTATCTACGTTAGGGAATGTTCATGATTCTCCCTACGCCTCATTCTTCATACTTGTTAGAAATTTGACTCAGAATATAGTTAACTCTAGTTTCATGAAATGATATAGAACTGTTATCTTCTAGGGTTGCAGTTACAGAATTCGTTCATGGTTGACACTTTGAACATCATGAACCCAGCACGTAATCCTTATAGACTTATGCATTATTATCACATGAGTCTCAGTCAGTGTATAACCAGTTAACTGCAAGAGTCCCACAATCAGAAACAGTTATCATGCTATCAGCTATAGCCAGTCTCAGTTTTGTAAAATATCAATGTTGAACACCTGTATCTGTACTTTTGGGCCCTAGGCCACAGTTTATGCATACGTATTGCTTGGGCCAGAGGCCACAGTTTTGTGCACATTATTTGGGCCCTAGGCCACAGTTATATATATACAGTTTTACAGGTGATTCTTCATCCAGAACAGGGAGTACTTCAGCTTCTTGCTTTCCTGTGTAGTTCAGTTTCAGTTTTCAGTTTCAGTTCCAGTATTTTATTGCTTCAGTTGCTTTACATACCAGTACAATTCAAATGTGCTGATGTCCCTTTTTATTGCTTGGGGGCCTGCATCTCGCGATGCAGGTAACGATACACAGGTTGACGACTCAGCTAATTAGGAGTGCACGTATCAGCTACTGGTGAGCCCCACATTCCTTCGGGGCGTTGTCAGCTATCCGGTTATTTCAGTTTATAGACAGATCTATCATTCAGTACTCTTAGAGGCTTCATAGACACAGTTCAGACAGTCAGATATTTATTATGTTAGCCTTGTTGGCAGTTGTTCAATCGTTTTGGTTTAGCCATGTTGGCTACTGTCAGATATATTTCAGATTGTCTAAGTATTTCCGCATTATGATTTCAGTCAGACCTTTAGTATATCAGCATGTGTTTAGTTATTCCACATTTAGTTATGTTTTGATATCACATATTGATTCAGTCAGCCAGTTGGTTCGCTCGGTCACATGCAGTCAGGCACCGGGTGCCGTGTTACGTCCAGGCCTAGGTTCGGGGCGTGACAAAGCTTGGTATCAGAGCCCTAGGTTCAAGTGTCTTAGGGAGTCTATGAAGCTGTGTCCAGTGGGGTCTCTTTTATATGTGTGAGGGCCCCACACATATAAACAGTTGACCACCAAGACATTCAGGATTTGTCTCATTTCTTTCTACTCTAGATCGTGCCATGAAGCTTAGAGAGATAAGTAACTTCTCTTCCTATCGAATTACGTACGTTTCGAATGCGTAGGAGACGAACAGGTAATTCAAGGTCCAAGTAAGGATGTTTACCCATAGGGGGTACAATTGTGCAGTACTTACTGGTAACGAATGACACTTCAAGTGCTATTGAAAATGGAATACAATGTAAGATGCCCGAGAAGGGGTGTAGTAGAAAGAATGGTATGTTGCATGATAATGATGTTCTTGAGAAAGGAGAATGGGATACCACAGGGAGAGGATATTAGAGAAATTAGAAAAGGAGCTATGTCTGCAGGAAACGTAAATCATGAAACATCTCAAGGAAGTGGTGGCAGACAGTTTTCTACCGGAGGTCATCAGGACCCACTCTATCTGCAGTTAAAGATTGAAAGGGAAAATAAACAGGAAAGTGTAACAGGTACAGTTTGAGTTTGACATATGAGGTAAGTTCATCATTTTTATACTGTTGTTGAAATTGGGAGCCCTGTGTGGCTATGATATGATATGACATATATGTATATATGTTGGCCTTGT
This sequence comes from Lycium barbarum, assembly GCF_019175385.1. Classification (NCBI taxonomy): domain Eukaryota; kingdom Viridiplantae; phylum Streptophyta; class Magnoliopsida; order Solanales; family Solanaceae; genus Lycium; species Lycium barbarum. The sequence goes on from NC_083342.1 coordinate 66,342,740, forward strand.
GAGGCATTGTTGGTATTTCCTGCGTGCAGGTTTTGGGATAGTAAGAAATGCAGAGGAAACTCTGCCAAAATTTTCCTAGAAATAGAAGGAGAATGAGATATAAGTTCGTAATATGTCTTGAAAGGTCGTGTCAACAGTAATGATAGGATTTTACCAATTTACAAGTCTGACTTCGAGAAATAAAGTTAACTGTCAAATTGATAGTAATAGTAATTATGAGGTCAATATCGATATGGTAAAAAGTAATGCTAGGATAATTTGGAAGGACTTGTGATACTAAGAGATGATATGGAAAAGGCTGGCCAATCTTAATGGAGTATTATATTGAAGTATTGACTGAATTGATAAGCAGGGATAAATTACGACGAGTTTATATTTAAAAGAAGTAATAGTATGATTGAGACAAGAATACCAAGAAGGAAGAGTTGTGACGAATATGAATGATTTTAGTTTGTTTAAGTTTTAGTTAGACCAGAGTTAGAGAGTACGACGGCTGTAAGTTAATTCAGAAGTAATTATTATTATGAGATAGGGAGATGTGACAGTTCTCTCTTAAACTATGTGAGTAAGTGTTTATTCCAGATGGGTATAGTCTGATATGACTTTGAAGTGTATAGAAAGCTTGGGTATCTTTCATATAAGGTAGATAAAAGTTTCTTAAGTGTGATCCATAGTTCAGAAAAGATAGTATACGGCCATAGAATAGCGTCAGATGATGAGGGAGAGTTAGAGATAACTTAGGTTATTCAGAGCATAATAAGAAAATATGAAGCTAGCAGGTGATTAACAGAAAAATAGTAAGTAAGTTTTGAGTAGATACAATGCATTAGCAATTTCAGCAGAACTATTAGAAATATGATTTGATTTCCTATTCAGATGAACACCTTGAGCGGGTGACAGTTCGGATACATCCGAATGTGTGTTAAAAACCAAGGGCTTAATTTAAGTTCAGAGTAGAGTGATTAGTGGGAAAAGAAATCAGCTAAGCCATAAAAGAGCAAACTGCAGAAGAATAGCCTTTAAGAGTTGTCAAAAGGGGTTGTCCTAAGATTTACAATGTGAGCAAAGTTAAGTCGTTAAGATGGAGTATGCCAGTTATGAATACAGTAGCAACCCGTTCATGTAAGTAAATTTAGTTTTTCCCAATGAGAAATTGCTCAGAAGTGAGTAAAAAAAAAAGGGGGGGTCGTCAGTTTTGTAGAGTACAAAGGAATTACAGAAGATAAGGAAGGTTGATTGGATCCCATCAAAAGAGAAGAATTTGTAAGTATAAGACGTTAGCCTTGGTGTAAGGGGGAGATGCATAAATCGCTAGTAAGTCCAGTGAGATAATTGAAGACCCGAAGGATTAGTATGAGATATGAAGAACCTTAATTCAGTTAGGTTGGCATAATGAGATAGTCTCCATAGGGAATATGCCTAACCCGAAATGAATAGAATAATTGTTGGACGAATCGTGTCAAGTTCAATTACTATCGATTAGGCGATCACAGAAAAGCTATAAGATCATGCCTAGTTATGTGTCAAAAGGGTAGTGCCATTGTACAAGACTCTAATCTTTAAGGGGCTAGTGAAAGACTTAGCACACAACAGTACCATGAGTATTTTAGGAAGTATGTCAAAAAAAAAAAAAATCAAGTACAGGAAGTACAGCTCATGATTTAGGCAGACAAGAGAACTAAGGTGAAAGAAGTTCACCGCTTATCCAAGCTAGGAAATTTGACTTCCAGACTCTGAAGCGGGTGGAGTTATTTCCCAGAACATGGCATTCCTTCTTAGTCATTAAAGTTAGAGAGAAGCAGTTTGGTGATTCCTACTTGTTACAGATGAAAGAGGGGATTCATGAATATAAAGCCTTAGCTTTTGAACAAAGGGGAGATAACGGTACCTTGAGATACCGAGGCAGATTATGTGTTCCAGATGTAGATGGGATCAGAGAGCTAATTATGTCAGAAGCTCACCATTCTAGGTCTACCTCGTTCAGATAGGAGGCATGATTTAATTTGAGTGATTGTGGACAGACTTACGAAGTCAGCGCACTTCTTGCCAGTTAAGACCACAGATTGAACAGAAGATTATGCGAAGTCATATGTTAATGAAATTGTCGGATTGTATGGAACCCTAGTGTCTATTATTTCAGACTATGGTGCTCGGTTCACAGCGAACATCTAAAAATCCTTTAAAAAGGATTGGGTACCAAGTGAACCTTAGTACAACTTTTCATCCTCAGACAAATGGTCAGACAGATACGCTATTCAAATCTCATGTTATAATGTTCATGTTAGTTCAATACTCCGATATTTATGTCAGCTTAGTACTTAGATATCAGTCCAGTACTCACGTATTCACGCCAGTCCCGTACTCAGTTAATCCAGTATTCAGGCAGCTCAGTATTCAGTTAATGTTACTCAGTTAATCCAGTATTCAGTCAGCTCAGTATTCAGTTAATGTTACTCAGTTAATCCAGTATTCAGTCAGCTCAATATTCAGTTAGTGTGTTAGTTTCGTATTCAGTTAATCCAGTATTCAGTCAGCTTAGTATTCAGTTAGTTCAATAGACATTCGGTTCAATGTCTCAGCAATTTAGTGAGTATTCATTCGGTTCAGTAACCATGTGCCCTTGATTTCAATAGTAATTGGGATAACCACCTGCTCTTATTGAGTTTACTTACAAAAGGAATTACCATGCTAGTATTGGGATCACACCGTTTGAAACCCTTTTTGAGCGAAGCTGCAGATCACCGATTGGTTAGTCTAAAGTTGGGAAAGCAGAGTTGTTAGGACCAAATTTGGTCTATCAGGCTATAAAGAAGGCCAAGTTGATTTAGAAGCGTTTGAAGACGGCTCAGAGTCGCCAAAAGTCCTATTCGGATATGCAGCGTAGAGACTTAGAGTTTCAAGTTGATGATTAAGTGTCTCTGAAAGTTTCGCCTATGAAATGCGTTATGAGATTTGGTAAGAAAGAGAAAGCATAGTCCTGCCATATGGACCATACAAAATCCAACGAAAGGTTGGTCAATTGGCTTATAAGCTTGAGGTGCCACAAGACTTGATTATGGTGCATCTAGTGTTTCATATGTCAATGTTGAAGAAGTGTGTGGGATACCCTTCATTGGTTGTTCCTGCTGATGCTATAACAGTTAAGGATGGCCTCACCTATGAGGAGATCCCCGTAGCCATTCTTGATCGTCAAGTTCGCAAGTTGAGAACTAAGGAAGTAGCCTCAGTGAAAGTCCTGTGGAGGAGTCAGAAAGTTGAGGAAGCTACATGGGAAGCCGAGGAGGATATGAAATCCAGGTACCCGCACTTGTTTCAGCCCGCAGAAGAGATTTATGATGAAGCGCCAAGATTTTGAGGTATGTAAGCTTTCTTTTCATGTTTTGGTCGTGTGTGGCCAATTTATAATGCTATTGTGATGTAGCCTTGTGAGGCAATGATATTATGGGTTGTTGTGACAGGTGGGTAGTGCCTTATTACAGGGGAAACTCTGGCGAAATTTTTGTAGAATCCCGAATGGTTATCATTCGAGGACGAATGATCCCAAGGGGGAGATATTGTAACACCTCGTCACTTTGTCTGTTCATGCACAGTGAATTGACTGACGAAGGGCATGATGCATATGATGTTTCGATAAGTAAGGAATAATATTTAATGATTCTAAATGAGGTTTCAAAGATATTGGAGGTAGGAGACAAAAGTTGTTAAGGAAAGCAAGGTATATGTTGTGTATCGGGAAAGGATTTCGAGTATCGAATTAATGATGGCTTAATGAAATTTTGGAGAAGAGTTATAATGTCCCTTATATTGGTAATGAAGTGTTACGTAAGTTTCAAGAAAGACCCATAAGCCAAATATGGGCATAAGCCATCCAAAAGGGCGAGTTAAGGAAAACGTTTTCGGATGTTCTGATTTGAAGGGGCCAAAACGCTATTATAAAGTTGGAATTTGGGAAAAACACCACAGGATGAAAGTTGTAGATAATTGAAAGAGCTTTCCAACCATAGGTCGTGGGCCCTCACAGCATATCGGGATCAAAAGTTATGGCCATTTTACCGCAGATAGTTCATCACGTTCTGGCGCAACATGCGACTCGCATGTTCAACATGCGACTCGCATTTGGTGTCGCATGTTCAACATGCGACTCGCATTTGGTGTCGCATGTTGTGCCAGTGAGAGTTAGGCTGCTGGCATGATTTGCGACACAACATGCGACTCGCATGTTCGACATGCGACTCGCATGTTCGACATGCGACTCGCATATGGTGTCGCATGTTGTGCCAGTTCCGAACCTTCTGGACAATTATATATAGACCCAACTTCGTTTTTAACCCATTTTCTCACCATTTTTGGTCCGAAAACCCTCTAGAACCCTCTCAACATTTCATCCACAAGAAAATTCAAGGGAAATCCATGATCAATAACACCAAATCCATGAACCCAAATGTATGAAACCTAGCCAAAGTTCATCTAATTCAAGAAAACCCAAGGGAAGTGAAGTAGGGTTTTGGTGCTAAAGGAGTAACTCCACTCAAGACTTGTTCAACCACTATCTAAGGTAAGTTTCATGACTTTCTCATGATGATTAAAGTGTTGATGTATTCTTGGGAGAATAATAATTGGGTTTGATGAAGGGAATTATATGAACTATGCTAGGGTTGTTGGATTGTTGACTTGGGATTTGTTGTATTCATATGAGTGATGAAGAATGATGTTAATTACATCTAATTGAGATTGTAGAATCATCTAGAAGTAATAGAATGGGATTGGGTGAAGAAAACACCATTAATGAAGGTTGTGGAGCTTCATGCCCACCAAGTGTTTGATAAAATGCTTAGACGACCAAAGCATGAATATTATTGCTAATATAGAATCCCTTTGACTTGTATTGATATAGATCAAAGTTGAGAGGGTTGACGAACATTGTATTACGCTCAAAGGCTGGAATTGAGGTATGTGAGGCTAACTATCTACGTTAGGGAATGTTCATGATTCTCCCTACGCCTCATTCTTCATACTTGTTAGAAATTTGACTCAGAATATAGTTAACTCTAGTTTCATGAAATGATATAGAACTGTTATCTTCTAGGGTTGCAGTTACAGAATTCGTTCATGGTTGACACTTTGAACATCATGAACCCAGCACGTAATCCTTATAGACTTATGCATTATTATCACATGAGTCTCAGTCAGTGTATAACCAGTTAACTGCAAGAGTCCCACAATCAGAAACAGTTATCATGCTATCAGCTATAGCCAGTCTCAGTTTTGTAAAATATCAATGTTGAACACCTGTATCTGTACTTTTGGGCCCTAGGCCACAGTTTATGCATACGTATTGCTTGGGCCAGAGGCCACAGTTTTGTGCACATTATTTGGGCCCTAGGCCACAGTTATATATATACAGTTTTACAGGTGATTCTTCATCCAGAACAGGGAGTACTTCAGCTTCTTGCTTTCCTGTGTAGTTCAGTTTCAGTTTTCAGTTTCAGTTCCAGTATTTTATTGCTTCAGTTGCTTTACATACCAGTACAATTCAAATGTGCTGATGTCCCTTTTTATTGCTTGGGGGCCTGCATCTCGCGATGCAGGTAACGATACACAGGTTGACGACTCAGCTAATTAGGAGTGCACGTATCAGCTACTGGTGAGCCCCACATTCCTTCGGGGCGTTGTCAGCTATCCGGTTATTTCAGTTTATAGACAGATCTATCATTCAGTACTCTTAGAGGCTTCATAGACACAGTTCAGACAGTCAGATATTTATTATGTTAGCCTTGTTGGCAGTTGTTCAATCGTTTTGGTTTAGCCATGTTGGCTACTGTCAGATATATTTCAGATTGTCTAAGTATTTCCGCATTATGATTTCAGTCAGACCTTTAGTATATCAGCATGTGTTTAGTTATTCCACATTTAGTTATGTTTTGATATCACATATTGATTCAGTCAGCCAGTTGGTTCGCTCGGTCACATGCAGTCAGGCACCGGGTGCCGTGTTACGTCCAGGCCTAGGTTCGGGGCGTGACAAAGCTTGGTATCAGAGCCCTAGGTTCAAGTGTCTTAGGGAGTCTATGAAGCTGTGTCCAGTGGGGTCTCTTTTATATGTGTGAGGGCCCCACACATATAAACAGTTGACCACCAAGACATTCAGGATTTGTCTCATTTCTTTCTACTCTAGATCGTGCCATGAAGCTTAGAGAGATAAGTAACTTCTCTTCCTATCGAATTACGTACGTTTCGAATGCGTAGGAGACGAACAGGTAATTCAAGGTCCAAGTAAGGATGTTTACCCATAGGGGGTACAATTGTGCAGTACTTACTGGTAACGAATGACACTTCAAGTGCTATTGAAAATGGAATACAATGTAAGATGCCCGAGAAGGGGTGTAGTAGAAAGAATGGTATGTTGCATGATAATGATGTTCTTGAGAAAGGAGAATGGGATACCACAGGGAGAGGATATTAGAGAAATTAGAAAAGGAGCTATGTCTGCAGGAAACGTAAATCATGAAACATCTCAAGGAAGTGGTGGCAGACAGTTTTCTACCGGAGGTCATCAGGACCCACTCTATCTGCAGTTAAAGATTGAAAGGGAAAATAAACAGGAAAGTGTAACAGGTACAGTTTGAGTTTGACATATGAGGTAAGTTCATCATTTTTATACTGTTGTTGAAATTGGGAGCCCTGTGTGGCTATGATATGATATGACATATATGTATATATGTTGGCCTTGTGAGGCATTGTTGGTATTTCCTGCGTGCAGGTTTTGGGATAGTAAGAAATGCAGAGGAAACTCTGCCAAAATTTTCCTAGAAATAGAAGGAGAATGAGATATAAGTTCGTAATATGTCTTGAAAGGTCGTGTCAACAGTAATGATAGGATTTTACCAATTTACAAGTCTGACTTCGAGAAATAAAGTTAACTGTCAAATTGATAGTAATAGTAATTATGAGGTCAATATCGATATGGTAAAAAGTAATGCTAGGATAATTTGGAAGGACTTGTGATACTAAGAGATGATATGGAAAAGGCTGGCCAATCTTAATGGAGTATTATATTGAAGTATTGACTGAATTGATAAGCAGGGATAAATTACGACGAGTTTATATTTAAAAGAAGTAATAGTATGATTGAGACAAGAATACCAAGAAGGAAGAGTTGTGACGAATATGAATGATTTTAGTTTGTTTAAGTTTTAGTTAGACCAGAGTTAGAGAGTACGACGGCTGTAAGTTAATTCAGAAGTAATTATTATTATGAGATAGGGAGATGTGACAGTTCTCTCTTAAACTATGTGAGTAAGTGTTTATTCCAGATGGGTATAGTCTGATATGACTTTGAAGTGTATAGAAAGCTTGGGTATCTTTCATATAAGGTAGATAAAAGTTTCTTAAGTGTGATCCATAGTTCAGAAAAGATAGTATACGGCCATAGAATAGCGTCAGATGATGAGGGAGAGTTAGAGATAACTTAGGTTATTCAGAGCATAATAAGAAAATATGAAGCTAGCAGGTGATTAACAGAAAAATAGTAAGTAAGTTTTGAGTAGATACAATGCATTAGCAATTTCAGCAGAACTATTAGAAATATGATTTGATTTCCTATTCAGATGAACACCTTGAGCGGGTGACAGTTCGGATACATCCGAATGTGTGTTAAAAACCAAGGGCTTAATTTAAGTTCAGAGTAGAGTGATTAGTGGGAAAAGAAATCAGCTAAGCCATAAAAGAGCAAACTGCAGAAGAATAGCCTTTAAGAGTTGTCAAAAGGGGTTGTCCTAAGATTTACAATGTGAGCAAAGTTAAGTCGTTAAGATGGAGTATGCCAGTTATGAATACAGTAGCAACCCGTTCATGTAAGTAAATTTAGTTTTTCCCAATGAGAAATTGCTCAGAAGTGAGTAAAAAAAAAAAGGGGGGTCGTCAGTTTTGTAGAGTACAAAGGAATTACAGAAGATAAGGAAGGTTGATTGGATCCCATCAAAAGAGAAGAATTTGTAAGTATAAGACGTTAGCCTTGGTGTAAGGGGGAGATGCATAAATCGCTAGTAAGTCCAGTGAGATAATTGAAGACCCGAAGGATTAGTATGAGATATGAAGAACCTTAATTCAGTTAGGTTGGCATAATGAGATAGTCTCCATAGGGAATATGCCTAACCCGAAATGAATAGAATAATTGTTGGACGAATCGTGTCAAGTTCAATTACTATCGATTAGGCGATCACAGAAAAGCTATAAGATCATGCCTAGTTATGTGTCAAAAGGGTAGTGCCATTGTACAAGACTCTAATCTTTAAGGGGCTAGTGAAAGACTTAGCACACAACAGTACCATGAGTATTTTAGGAAGTATGTCAAAAAAAAAAAAAATCAAGTACAGGAAGTACAGCTCATGATTTAGGCAGACAAGAGAACTAAGGTGAAAGAAGTTCACCGCTTATCCAAGCTAGGAAATTTGACTTCCAGACTCTGAAGCGGGTGGAGTTATTTCCCAGAACATGGCATTCCTTCTTAGTCATTAAAGTTAGAGAGAAGCAGTTTGGTGATTCCTACTTGTTACAGATGAAAGAGGGGATTCATGAATATAAAGCCTTAGCTTTTGAACAAAGGGGAGATAACGGTACCTTGAGATACCGAGGCAGATTATGTGTTCCAGATGTAGATGGGATCAGAGAGCTAATTATGTCAGAAGCTCACCATTCTAGGTCTACCTCGTTCAGATAGGAGGCATGATTTAATTTGAGTGATTGTGGACAGACTTACGAAGTCAGCGCACTTCTTGCCAGTTAAGACCACAGATTGAACAGAAGATTATGCGAAGTCATATGTTAATGAAATTGTCGGATTGTATGGAACCCTAGTGTCTATTATTTCAGACTATGGTGCTCGGTTCACAGCGAACATCTAAAAATCCTTTAAAAAGGATTGGGTACCAAGTGAACCTTAGTACAACTTTTCATCCTCAGACAAATGGTCAGACAGATACGCTATTCAAATCTCATGTTATAATGTTCATGTTAGTTCAATACTCCGATATTTATGTCAGCTTAGTACTTAGATATCAGTCCAGTACTCACGTATTCACGCCAGTCCCGTACTCAGTTAATCCAGTATTCAGGCAGCTCAGTATTCAGTTAATGTTACTCAGTTAATCCAGTATTCAGTCAGCTCAGTATTCAGTTAATGTTACTCAGTTAATCCAGTATTCAGTCAGCTCAATATTCAGTTAGTGTGTTAGTTTCGTATTCAGTTAATCCAGTATTCAGTCAGCTTAGTATTCAGTTAGTTCAATAGACATTCGGTTCAATGTCTCAGCAATTTAGTGAGTATTCATTCGGTTCAGTAACCATGTGCCCTTGATTTCAATAGTAATTGGGATAACCACCTGCTCTTATTGAGTTTACTTACAAAAGGAATTACCATGCTAGTATTGGGATCACACCGTTTGAAACCCTTTTTGAGCGAAGCTGCAGATCACCGATTGGTTAGTCTAAAGTTGGGAAAGCAGAGTTGTTAGGACCAAATTTGGTCTATCAGGCTATAAAGAAGGCCAAGTTGATTTAGAAGCGTTTGAAGACGGCTCAGAGTCGCCAAAAGTCCTATTCGGATATGCAGCGTAGAGACTTAGAGTTTCAAGTTGATGATTAAGTGTCTCTGAAAGTTTCGCCTATGAAATGCGTTATGAGATTTGGTAAGAAAGAGAAAGCATAGTCCTGCCATATGGACCATACAAAATCCAACGAAAGGTTGGTCAATTGGCTTATAAGCTTGAGGTGCCACAAGACTTGATTATGGTGCATCTAGTGTTTCATATGTCAATGTTGAAGAAGTGTGTGGGATACCCTTCATTGGTTGTTCCTGCTGATGCTATAACAGTTAAGGATGGCCTCACCTATGAGGAGATCCCCGTAGCCATTCTTGATCGTCAAGTTCGCAAGTTGAGAACTAAGGAAGTAGCCTCAGTGAAAGTCCTGTGGAGGAGTCAGAAAGTTGAGGAAGCTACATGGGAAGCCGAGGAGGATATGAAATCCAGGTACCCGCACTTGTTTCAGCCCGCAGAAGAGATTTATGATGAAGCGCCAAGATTTTGAGGTATGTAAGCTTTCTTTTCATGTTTTGGTCGTGTGTGGCCAATTTATAATGCTATTGTGATGTAGCCTTGTGAGGCAATGATATTATGGGTTGTTGTGACAGGTGGGTAGTGCCTTATTACAGGGGAAACTCTGGCGAAATTTTTGTAGAATCCCGAATGGTTATCATTCGAGGACGAATGATCCCAAGGGGGAGATATTGTAACACCTCGTCACTTTGTCTGTTCATGCACAGTGAATTGACTGACGAAGGGCATGATGCATATGATGTTTCGATAAGTAAGGAATAATATTTAATGATTCTAAATGAGGTTTCAAAGATATTGGAGGTAGGAGACAAAAGTTGTTAAGGAAAGCAAGGTATATGTTGTGTATCGGGAAAGGATTTCGAGTATCGAATTAATGATGGCTTAATGAAATTTTGGAGAAGAGTTATAATGTCCCTTATATTGGTAATGAAGTGTTACGTAAGTTTCAAGAAAGACCCATAAGCCAAATATGGGCATAAGCCATCCAAAAGGGCGAGTTAAGGAAAACGTTTTCGGATGTTCTGATTTGAAGGGGCCAAAACGCTATTATAAAGTTGGAATTTGGGAAAAACACCACAGGATGAAAGTTGTAGATAATTGAAAGAGCTTTCCAACCATAGGTCGTGGGCCCTCACAGCATATCGGGATCAAAAGTTATGGCCATTTTACCGCAGATAGTTCATCACGTTCTGGCGCAACATGCGACTCGCATGTTCAACATGCGACTCGCATTTGGTGTCGCATGTTCAACATGCGACTCGCATTTGGTGTCGCATGTTGTGCCAGTGAGAGTTAGGCTGCTGGCATGATTTGCGACACAACATGCGACTCGCATGTTCGACATGCGACTCGCATGTTCGACATGCGACTCGCATATGGTGTCGCATGTTGTGCCAGTTCCGAACCTTCTGGACAATTATATATAGACCCAACTTCGTTTTTAACCCATTTTCTCACCATTTTTGGTCCGAAAACCCTCTAGAACCCTCTCAACATTTCATCCACAAGAAAATTCAAGGGAAATCCATGATCAATAACACCAAATCCATGAACCCAAATGTATGAAACCTAGCCAAAGTTCATCTAATTCAAGAAAACCCAAGGGAAGTGAAGTAGGGTTTTGGTGCTAAAGGAGTAACTCCACTCAAGACTTGTTCAACCACTATCTAAGGTAAGTTTCATGACTTTCTCATGATGATTAAAGTGTTGATGTATTCTTGGGAGAATAATAATTGGGTTTGATGAAGGGAATTATATGAACTATGCTAGGGTTGTTGGATTGTTGACTTGGGATTTGTTGTATTCATATGAGTGATGAAGAATGATGTTAATTACATCTAATTGAGATTGTAGAATCATCTAGAAGTAATAGAATGGGATTGGGTGAAGAAAACACCATTAATGAAGGTTGTGGAGCTTCATGCCCACCAAGTGTTTGATAAAATGCTTAGACGACCAAAGCATGAATATTATTGCTAATATAGAATCCCTTTGACTTGTATTGATATAGATCAAAGTTGAGAGGGTTGACGAACATTGTATTACGCTCAAAGGCTGGAATTGAGGTATGTGAGGCTAACTATCTACGTTAGGGAATGTTCATGATTCTCCCTACGCCTCATTCTTCATACTTGTTAGAAATTTGACTCAGAATATAGTTAACTCTAGTTTCATGAAATGATATAGAACTGTTATCTTCTAGGGTTGCAGTTACAGAATTCGTTCATGGTTGACACTTTGAACATCATGAACCCAGCACGTAATCCTTATAGACTTATGCATTATTATCACATGAGTCTCAGTCAGTGTATAACCAGTTAACTGCAAGAGTCCCACAATCAGAAACAGTTATCATGCTATCAGCTATAGCCAGTCTCAGTTTTGTAAAATATCAATGTTGAACACCTGTATCTGTACTTTTGGGCCCTAGGCCACAGTTTATGCATACGTATTGCTTGGGCCAGAGGCCACAGTTTTGTGCACATTATTTGGGCCCTAGGCCACAGTTATATATATACAGTTTTACAGGTGATTCTTCATCCAGAACAGGGAGTACTTCAGCTTCTTGCTTTCCTGTGTAGTTCAGTTTCAGTTTTCAGTTTCAGTTCCAGTATTTTATTGCTTCAGTTGCTTTACATACCAGTACAATTCAAATGTGCTGATGTCCCTTTTTATTGCTTGGGGGCCTGCATCTCGCGATGCAGGTAACGATACACAGGTTGACGACTCAGCTAATTAGGAGTGCACGTATCAGCTACTGGTGAGCCCCACATTCCTTCGGGGCGTTGTCAGCTATCCGGTTATTTCAGTTTATAGACAGATCTATCATTCAGTACTCTTAGAGGCTTCATAGACACAGTTCAGACAGTCAGATATTTATTATGTTAGCCTTGTTGGCAGTTGTTCAATCGTTTTGGTTTAGCCATGTTGGCTACTGTCAGATATATTTCAGATTGTCTAAGTATTTCCGCATTATGATTTCAGTCAGACCTTTAGTATATCAGCATGTGTTTAGTTATTCCACATTTAGTTATGTTTTGATATCACATATTGATTCAGTCAGCCAGTTGGTTCGCTCGGTCACATGCAGTCAGGCACCGGGTGCCGTGTTACGTCCAGGCCTAGGTTCGGGGCGTGACATACGTCATCATCCGTATTCCATACTAGTACTCGTACCATATTTGTGCTCATATTCGTATACATGTACTTATTCGTATTCTTATACATAGTCTTATCACATTCATATTCATATTATATACATAGTCATTTCATATACATGGCATTTACATAGCATACCCGACCTCATAGGATCGGTGTTTCATACATACTTGGCCAACCAAGGCTCAAGGTTACTCATACCTAGCCCTACCAAGGCTTCAGGGTTATCTGTACCATCTGCAGAGGTGTGCGCGCGTTTCGTCATCGTATACATACTTTATACATATTCATATACATATATCCTACCCGGCGTTATAAGCTCGGGGTGTCATTATAGCCCTTCATAGGCACATGTAAGTATAATAGCCCATAGGCACCTTTAGCATCATTATTATTATCATTTTCGCTACATCTATATCTTATGCTTACTCGTCATATGGGGTGCGTAGTACAATCGTAGCACATATCGAGGATCGTGAGGTTATGAGCTCGGAGTGTCAATCATTGAATACAACATACTCATATAGAGGATTTAAGAGTTTGGCCAAGGAACCATGCCTTATGAAAGAAGGGTTAGCCTTACATACCTTTTCGTCGGACTATTCTACACTTGCACGCTTCCTTCCAATGCTAGTGTCTATACCTTCATTAATATCATAACAATGGCCATTAGTCATTCACATTATCCATATTATCTAGATTCCTTAATTTGCCTCTAATTCACCCATATTTATGGTCATAACATCCAACTTCGTCCATTCGTCTAAAGTGTCTAGTTCATGATCTTAGTACCATTTATAATACATTCATATCACAACACAACAACATTCATGATTTAATTCAAACTATTCCTCAAAATGTCACTATTCATCATTCATGACCTACTTGACCATATTTCTACAATCCATGTATTTCAACTCTTCAATACCTTAAACATCATGTAAAAATCATGAATCTTACCTTAGAAGTTGTAGGGACAAGCTTTGGTTAATAATACTCCACTTTGAGCAAAACCCTAGTTTTTTTCTCCATTTGGATTTCTTGACCTACATGATCTTTGATGATGTTCTTACTCTTGATTCACCTTGTTTTATGTTGTTGATCCTCAAATATCCTTGAAAACTTGTATAATAAATGTAGAGAGAGGTTTTAGAGAGAAGTGGTGTAATGTTGTAATGAATTAAAACAAGTGTTGGTCCCTTTATTTAATGGCTTGCAAAAATATGGGTTGGGTGAACAGTGGTCGTCCATGGAGGTTTACGGTCCGTATCCCACTTTACGGACCGTCCCTCGTGGTCGTCTTTAACCATTTCCAGAACCAAAAACTTTGGCTGCATGCATGGTGATTTACGACCATGGTTTACGGGCCGTAAATCACTTTACGGTTCGTCCTCCTGGTCGTATTTTACCATTTCTCGACTGGGCAGAAAGTTGAAGTCTTGCATGGTAATTGACGACTGCCAGTTTACGGTGTATACCAATTTACGGTCCGTATTTTGCACTTTACGACCACTGGGCAGATTTCAAATCTGCAACTTTTCATATTTCTTAGACTTCTCATTTTAATCGTCCACATCCATTTGCATGCATTACTAATCCATTTACTTGCGTTCCAACGGGAAATTTTCCGAGGTGTAACAAAACACTTTGAGTATAGATTGTTGAGAGGATTGATTATTAAGGATTCCAAATCCCTCTTGGTCATCCTAAGAATTTGGTGTTCCTTTTGATTCTAATTTAGAGGTCTTATTTTTCTATAACTTGGGTTGCTAAATTAAGTCTTAAGTTTTGTCAAATTATCTATCTCTTAATTTTCTTGCATTTTAATTCTATTTTTGATACAATATTAAGAACGAAAACAACAAGAAGTACAAGAAAATTAAGAGATAGATAATTTGACACAACTTAAGACTCAATTTAGCAACCCAAGTTATAGAAAACTAAGACTTCTAAATTAGAATCAAAAGGAACACCAAATTCTTAGGATGACCAAGAGGGATTTGGAATCCCTAATAACCAATCATCTCAACAAGAATTCAATCCAAGGCTAAACAAGTTCTCACAGTCAAAGTGTTTACAATCTCAAAATATCGATAATCAAAATAGTCTAAATCTTCTAAATGAAAGAAACTACTATTTATACTAAGGCTCAAAAGAAGAGAACTATATTATTACACTTCTACCCTTAATGAAGTAAGGGCCTTGTTTGGGTGTCTTCTTTTGGCAAGAGAACTTGAAATTGCAAATCTTCAAGTAATGGCCACATTGCAAGCATGGCCATCTTCAACACTCTTCTCAAAACCATCCTCCCATGCTATCATGAACACTTGTAATCCCCGGGAAGGCTCTAGAATGTATTCAAGTATGTCCCTCCTCATGAACAATGCTTGCATAGGTTGAAGTTCCCTCGCTTGGCTCCTTATAAAAGGCCTTGATGCTACTCGAATTGTATCATTCTCCCCTTCTTGAAGAGAATTTGTCCTCAAATTTAAGGGATCATCATCTTGAAAAACCATAGGAGAGAGATCACACCCATTGAAGGTGTTATGAACTAGGTATTCGGGTGGAAGATCAATTTTGTAGGCATTATCATTGAGCCGTTCAAGTACTTCAAATAGACGATCGCTCCTCTAGGCATCAACTTGGTCTTTCTTTTGTTGGGAAACCTCTCTTTTTGGAAATGTACCCAAACCCAATCACCCGGTTCAAGCACAACTCTTTTGCGGCCCTTGTTTGCTCTTTTGGTTGTTTCTTGGTTCTTCTTCTCAAGGTGAAGCCTCACCTTCTCATGCAACTTCTTCATCGCCTCGGCTTGTTTGTTGCCATCTAAACTCAACACAATATCTTGAGACAAAGGGGTTAGGGGGTTAAAACCATAAACCACTTCAAAAGGTGACATGCCAATAGTGCTATGAATGACTCTATTGTAAGCAAATTCAACCAAAGGCAATTAATCTTCCCAAGATGCTAGTTTCCCTTTAACCATGGACCTAAGCATAGAACCCAATGTCCTATTGACAACTTCGGTTTGGCCATCGGTTTGTGGGTGACAAGAGGTAGAAAACAACAATTTAGTACCAAGTCGCCCCACAATTCTTTCCAAAAGTGGCTAAGGAATTTGGGATCCCTATCGCTCACTATGGTTTTGGGAATACCATGAAACTTTACCACATGTTCAACAAACAAATATGAAACATGAGGAGC
Source organism: Lycium barbarum (assembly GCF_019175385.1). Lineage (NCBI taxonomy): Eukaryota > Viridiplantae > Streptophyta > Magnoliopsida > Solanales > Solanaceae > Lycium > Lycium barbarum. Next base: position 66,358,717 of record NC_083342.1, read on the forward strand.
ATCATCAACTTTATGACAGGCAATGAAATGAGCCATTTTAGAAAATCGATCAACCACAACAAAGATGCTATCTTTACCCCTTTTGGTTCTAGGAAAACCCAACACAAAATCCATCGAAATATCAACCCAAGGTTGTTCAGGGGTGGGGAGAGGGGTATACAAACCATGGGGAAGGAGTCTAGACTTGGCGCCACGACACTCAATGCATTGGCCACAAATCTTAGCTACATCCCTCCGCATATAAGGCCAATAAAATTGCTCATCAAGAATCCCCAAAGTCTTATCAATCCCAAAATGTCCCATCAATCCCCCATTGTGTGCCTCCCTTACAAATAATTCCCTCCAAGAGCTCATGCGCACACAAAAACGCTTATTTTTTAACAAGAAACCATCAAACCTAGAATAGGGAGTAGAAGACCTTTCCCTAATCCACCTCTCCCTTTCCCACTCTTCGCAATCTAGAAAGATTTTGGCAAAGATGGGGCATATTTTGGCAAAGATGGGGCCCTCGAGATACAATGTTTTCAAGCTTTCAAAACCCATCAATTTGGAAGACAAGGTATTAATCAAAACATGATTCCTTGATAGGGCATCCACCACTACATTCTCCTTTCCCTTTTTGTATTGGATTACATAAGGGAAGGTTTCAAGGAATTCAACTCATCTAGCATGCCTATTGTTCAACTTTCCTTGGGCCTTAAGGTGTTTTAAGAACTCATGGTCAGTCCTAATCACAAACTCTTTAGGCCACAAGTAGTGTTGCCAATTACCCAAAGCTCTAATCAAAGTATACAATTCAAGATCATAGGTGGAGTAATTCAACGTCGCACCCTTAAGCTTTTCACTAAAATAGGCAATGGGTTTTTGGTCTTACGTTAAAATGGCACCAATACCTACTTTACGAGCATCACATTCAATTTCAAAGATTTTGTCAAAATCGGGTAATTGCAACAACGGTGCGAAGCTAAGCATTTGTTTTAGAGTTTCAAAAGCCTTTGCTCTCTCCACACCCCCAAAAAAAGGTTTATCCTTTCGGATTACCTCGGTCAAAAGAGCGGCTATGGTACTAAACCCCTTAACAAACCGCCTATAAAAACTAGCCAATCCACGAAAACTTCTAATATCACCAATGGATTTAGGAGTTGGCCAATTCTTAATAGCATCTATTTTGGATTCATCAACCTCAACGCTCCTTGAACTCATAATAAAACCCAAGAAAACAACTTCATCTACACAAAAAGAGCATTTAGCAACATTAGCATAAAGTTGTTCTTGTCTAAGCACTTCAAACACACATTTCAAGTGAATAACATGCTCATCCATGGTTTTACTATACACAAAAATCTCATCAAAGTAAACAACCACGAATTTGCCAATAAAAGGTTTCATCACATGATTCATCAAACGCATGAAATTACTAGGAGCGTTAGTGAGACCAAAAGGCATCACCAACCATTCATATAGACCAAACTTGGTCTTGAATGCAGTTTTCCACTCATCTCTGGGTTTCATCTGAATTTGATGATACCCACTCCTAAGATCTATCTTAGAGAATATGCATGAAACATTAAACTCATCAAGCATGTCATTAAGACGAGGTATGGGATGGCGATACTTTACCGTTATGTTGTTGATGTCTCGGCAATCAACACACATGCGCCATGATCCATCTTTCTTTGGAACCAAGATCACGGGCACGGCACATGGACTCATACTTTTTCGCACAGCTCCCTTTTCAAGGAGCTCATCCATTTTCCTTAGAAGCTCCTTAGTAGCATCCGGGTTGGCTCTATAAGCCGGTTTGTTTGGCCAATGAGACCCCGGGACAAAGTCAATTTGACGTTCAATTCCCCTCAAGGGTGGAAATCCTTGTGGGAGTTCCGTTGGGAACACATCATCAAAATCCTGCAAAAGAGAAGAAATAGAACTCGAAAAAGAAGGGGTTAGTTCATTAGTGTGCAATGCATAGTCCCTGTGCATGAGGAGAATCACCGGTTGACGCTCCTCCAATTCCTCCCTAATTTCCCCAAAGTTTGCCAAGAGGGACACCTTGGCCTTTCCCCTTGACTCTCTTGACTTTGCACTCCCTTCTTAAGAACCACTCTCTTTAATAGTCCCTTGTACCGCCACGTTTGATGGCAAGGCTCCCTTGCCCTTCTCTTTCAACTCTCTCATTTTGTGATATACCTCACCAACTTGAAGAGGAGACATAGGGCACATCACATGTTTGACCCCATTATGGACAAGTATATATCGATTGATCCTACCATCATGCATGGTTTACCTATCATATTGCCAAGGTCGCCCAAGCAGAAGGTGACAAGCTTGCATGGGAACTACATCACATAGGATCTCATCTTGATACTTCCTAACTTTGAATTTGATAATAGCTTGTCGAGTCACCTTAAATTCACCAAATTCATTGAGCCATTGAAGTTTGTAAGTGTGTTCATGACGGGTGGTGGAGAGTTTCAAGAAATCAACTAGAGTTGTACTTACAACATTCATACAACTCCCACTATCAATGATCATGATACACACATTTTGATTGATGATACACTTGGAATGAAAAAGGTTCTCCCGTTGAATAGGATCATCCATGGCTTTGCTTATCATTGTCCGCTGGACCACATAGTTTGGAATAGTGACCTGATGATAATCAAGAAGCTATATATTGGGCTTTTGTTATTTAGGGCGTCAACAACAAGCTCTTGTGAACCCAAGAATTGGTATGTGGACTTGTCTTCAAATTCAAGAAGCCTAAGGATGATTTCAAGCCCAAGAAGCCAAGTTAAAATTATTTCCTTCTTAAATTAGGATTAGTTGTTTTCCTTTTGTTCCTATTCAACATTGATAGCAAGTTTTCGCACATCATTAAATGTCCAATAAGGTTGCAGTCGAATAGCATCTGCGATGGAAAGCCGCAACCCACCAATGTACCTTGCTATAGTTTGCTCCTCATGTTCTCGAGTATCACATTTAATCATGAGATATTCAAACTCCCGAGTATAGTTTTCCACGGTCAGGTCTCCTTGACGAAGATTATGAAACTTCAGATAGTTTTCTTGCTTGTATGTATCAGGAATAAAACGTCTACGCAGTTCTCTTTTCATCTTCTCCTACGTTCGAATCTTTCCACAACCTTCTCTTTCTCTTTCTCATTTAAGATTCTCCTACCAAAGTGATGCATATGCTCTAAGCTTGATGGTAGCAATCTTAATCTTTTTCTCCTTAGAATAGTCCTTGAACTCAAAGATTCGTTCAAGTCCTTGAACTCAAAGATTCGTTCAACAGTGAGTAACCAATCCATAAACGCATCCCCTTGGGATTTTCCGTCAAAATCGGGAACATCAACCTTCACATCATCTCTTTTCTCCCTTATATTATTCCTCCTTCTTGGATGATCAAATTCATCATCTTGTCGTCTCCTAGTAAAATCAGAATTATCGCTAGAGTCATCTTCATCAACATCATGAAAGTGATTAATATCAGACCCTTCATCATCATCCGTAGGAATCCTTCGCCGTTCTTGCCTTTGGTAACGTCGAAGTTGTGTTTGTAATTGTTGTATGGTCCTTCTAATCTCTTCCATCTCCATGTCACGATCCGCTACTCTTCCGTCATCTTCTTGAACCCAACGTCCTCTTCTTGCTTGTATATTATTAGCCATGGTACTCCTCAACTGAGCTCTGATACCAAATCGATGTGATTCTTCGAGTTAACAAAGAACCAATTGACCAGGATCTTGTTCCTGAAGCGGTTTGATGGGCAGATTAAAGAAACGGACGTAAATCGGTCTATAGTTCTCGGAATTATGTGTTTTCAAGACGAGGAGAAAGATGACGTTTTGAACAATAAAAATAACTATTGAATCGTTTAAATCAAGTAAGTATTAAAGGCGGAATGATGGAAAGAAAATTAGGGTTCTGGATATGACTAGAACGAATTTTAATCAAGAAACGCGTTCTTGAATGATCAAGAACAAATAGAGTTCCTAAGTCACCACTTGAAATCAACTTACATGATAAAGAAACACCACAAGCTATTGAAAACAAGATAAAGACTATCACCACCTTGCTTGGAACCAAACACAAGGATAAAGAAGACCAAATAGAGAAAATAACTCTATTGCAAACTAGGGTTTATGCTAAAAAACGTGAATAGTGTTTAACAAAGAATAAGAACCCTTTATATAGGACTAGGGTCTCTTCTTTGATGACTACAAATCCCTATTCTACTCTAGAAAGGAAGTAGCTAAAAACAAGGAAAGTAAAATCCCTATTCTACAAGGAAAAGGGAAAGCTTTTAACCTACTAGAAAAAGGAAAACAACTAATCCTAATTTAAGAAGGAAATAATTTTAACTTGGCTTCTTGGGCTTGAAATCATCCTTGGGCTTCTTGAATTTGAAGACAAGTCCACATACCAATTCTTGGGTTCACAAGAGCTTGTTGTTGACGCCCTAAATAACAAAAGCCCAATATAGCTTCTTGATTGTGAACCCAAGAATTGGTATGTGGACTTGTCTTCAAATTCAAGAAGCCCAAGGATGATTTCAAGCCCAAGAAGCCAAGTTAAAATTATTTCCTTCTTAAATTAGGATTAGTTGTTTTCCTTTTTCTAGTAGGTTTTACTTTCCCTTTTCCTTGTAGAATAGGGATTTTACTTTCCTTGTTTTTAGCTACTTCCTTTCTAGAGTAGAATAGGGATTTGTAATCATCAAAGAAGAGACCCTAGGCCTATATAAAGGGTTCTTATTCTTTGTTAAACACTATTCACGTTTTTTAGCATAAACCCTAGTTTGCAATAGAGTTATTTTCTCTATTTGGTCTTCTTTCTTTATCCTTGTTTTTGGTTCCAAGCAAGGTGGTGATAGTCTTTATCTTGTTTTCAATAGCATGTGGTGTTTCTTTATCACGTAAGTTGATTTCAAGTGGTGACTTAGGAACTTTATTTGTTCTTGATCATTCAAGAACGCATTTCTTGATTAAAATTCGTTCTAGTCATATCCAGAACCCTAATTTTCTTTTCATCATTCCGCCTTTAATACTTACTTGATTTAAACGATTCAATAGTTATTTTTATTGTTCAAAACGTCATCTTTCTCCTCGTCTTGAAAACACATAATTCCGAGAACTTTAGACCGATTTACGTCCGTTTCTTGAATCTGCCCATCAAACTGCTTCAGGAACAAGATCCTGGTCAATTGGTTCTTTGTTAACTCGAAGAATCACATCATGACCTCCCCTTCTTGAGGCTTAGCCATATATGTCATGATTCTCCTAAATAAGTAAAGTGGGACAATGCCCTCATCATCACCCTCCATATCCCCTTCATCACTACCAAGATGTTCATTCTCATCATCCCTCTCGTCATCTCCTTCGTCACATTCTTCCTCATCCTCACTACAAGTGTCTCTCAAAATAGATATTACATCTCATATTTTTATACCCTGGGAGGAATCGTAGTAAACCCATACGAGTTCGAAAGGATTAAGATCATTCATGAGGTCATAGAAGGTTTACGATAGTGTTATTGTAAGACCCCGTCGGTTTGACAACCGTGATATAGTTAAATGTTATTTTGACATGGTTTATATTTTCTTTTAAGTGAAACTTTTTTTTTTGTAAAAAGTTGATAAATATGATTTTGGACAGTTATTAATATTACTACTTTTTTCGTTATGCTTTAAATTATATGACATGAGGAGTTTATAAACGTAGTTTTATTTATTATAAGAATAGAAATTGTTTTCTCATAAATATTTTCTTTTGTTGTGATAATTAATAGTACAAAAATTTATCCTCTTGATATAAGATTGAGAAAATTAGAATTTGATAAAATATATTTTCTACATATCTCAATATTTATGAAATTGTTATGAGATCTTTTTTCATTTACTAGTATTTTAATCAAGGATTTTATATGGGAAGGTACTATGTAAGCACAATCCACGTGGATCCATGGAATTTTATCAGCAAGTGACTAATAGATATATATATATATATATATATATATATATATGAATCTTGTAATGACACCTACAGCTAAAATAGAAATGTTTCTTTTGGAAAGTAATTGCTAGTGGGGTGGGGCCCATGGTCCACAAAGAGATTCCAACTCTAGATCTCACTTTAATTAGTCTTGTCCCTTAATAAATCATAGACAGCCCATTCAGATCCCATTTTCCATTTTAGCTAGTTTTGATTTTCATAGAGGTTACAGTAGCAACGTGATTCTTATAAAAAAAAAAGAATTTGCTAAATATATTCTGGAGGCAGCAACGAGAGCTCCTCTCCAAGAAGTGACGTGGATCATGTTTTAAGAGAACCATGTATAAATATTCTCAATCACAATTTGCGGGTTTTGCCCACCGCTCGGTTTCATTGTTCTGTTTGTCGCGTGGTTGAATTCGGGCTTTCTTCGAAGTGAAGTAAGATTGAGGAAGAGTAGTTCTTGGCATATAAGGTAAGAATTATATTATCCTTGATATATTTAAGTTTATCCCGGTAATAGCTAAATTGTGAGATGAGAACTACGAAATTAATTGCGGGAAATTAGATAAGTTATTGTTGTTGTTATGTGGGCTGATTCGAGGTATATTTTTGGGTTGTGTTGTGGCTGGAAATTATTAGAGTAACTTAAGTATATTGTTTTTGTCATTGGTATGTATTTTGAAGGGAAAAAATTTGGCGAAGTGTGTTTGATAATCTTATCCGGGCTTGTCGCTTGTTATGTAATGTTTATGATTTGTGTTTCTACGTGGTATCTTGCTATTGATGTATACACTTACTGGATTGTTCTGGTTGTTGTTGTTGATGTATGGAGTTTGGGAAAATGAGAAGAATGAGGGAGATGCTGCCCATTTTGTTTTAGGATAAGTTTAATTTTTGTTATATGATTAAGAGAATCGTTGTATAATTAACGATAGTTTCATTATTAATATCATGTAGATCGTGGAGCAAATATGAATTGAGTTCTTGAGCCGTGAACTAAGACCAGGTATGATAAGGCTACCCCTTCTTTCTTTTTTGGCATGGCCTATATGAGACAAATATACGACGAACGTATAAATTCCAAAGAAGCTCCTATTCTTAGAGATACTAGAATGGCTAATGTTCTTGATTTCCAGAAGCTATTTGATTATGTCCTGATATGTGTCTATGATTCCTGAAGTCCTATTTGATATAATCCATAGTGATATTCGAGGGTGCTCCCAACTTATTCAAGGAGTTCAGAAATAATTTTATGAGTCTCACTTGCATTATGACTCCAACGAATTCTATCTCTCAGTGGTACTTGACGTGACTGTTGTATTGATTCTCAAGTGTTAGTTCATTCTAATTATTCTATTGAGTCTCAGATGATGATTTAGTTTGCATATGGTTGCTCATGATATTCTGCTCGTGCATGTCGTTAATATATCATTCACCGAGTCTCGGGCCGGGTATGTATTCGTGCACAGTTTCACTGCATTGTTCACTGAGTCCCTCACTAGAGGGCCGGGTATGGTATATAAATGATGATGTGATTATGGCACCGAGTCCCATGATGGGCCGGGTATGGTATGTGATGACTTTATTCACCGAGTCCCATAATGGGCCGGCTATGGCATATATTTACATTTTTAGTCATTGCCTTCGGGGCTATTCATATTACAGGTGGTTTCTCATACATTCATTATGGCGTATGTCTCATTCTTTATGATCACTGCTGCCTTACATACTCGGTACATTTTTCGTACTGACGCCCCTTTTGCCTGGGGGCGCTGTGTTTATGCCACGTAGTCCCAGATTGTTTTGCAGGTAAAAGTATTCTGCTAGGATGGTCGGCTATCAGCTGGGATTGGCAAACTCCATTTTTTTCCTGGATCAGTGCCGAGTCATTATGGTTATCATATGTGTGTATGGGTACGTTGGGGCCCTGTCCCGACTCATATGATTCAGGTGTTTACTCTTAGAGACTTTGCAGACAGTGTCCTGTGGTTAGTACGTTAAGATGTCATGCGTTGAGTAAAGCGACCATGTAGGCCGATATGTCAGTTGACTTATTCAATTTTTGATTAATTGAGTATTATTCGTAAATTTCTATCGTTTGACTGAAAGTACTTTAGTATATGTCCAGTTTCATTATGTGAATGCCAGAGGGTTCACTCAGCTCTAAGTAAGAGTTGGGTGCCCATCATGCCCTGATGAGATTGGGGTGTGACAAAGTGGTATCAGAGCAGTTCGTCCTAGGGGTTGTCTACAATGTCGTGTCTAGTAGAGTCTTGTTTATGGTATGTTGCGCGCCACATTTATTAACGGGAGGCTACATGGCATTTAGGATGGTTACTCTTCTTTCATATCTAAGATCGTGCGGTAGAGCCAAGCTATAGGAAATGTGATTCCTTATACTAACCCTTGATTTCAGCAGAAGAATGGCATCGACAGAAGAAAGAGAGTGATGATATTGGAAGTTGCAGAGGTAAGTCACTTCGTTGAGGTTACATTATCAGAATTTGTATATACAGAATGGCGAACTGGTCATCATCAAGGTAAGTTATTGTAAGTATAGTAGGAAAATGGATTGAATGTATATATATGTTGTTGATAAGTTCAGTTATACGGTGTGCACAGAAGAAGCTGAAGGAATCAGTAAAAAGATAAGTAACGGTAAGCAGAGTATATATGTCAGATAGAGTATGAATGTTGCAGGTATGATTGAAACCTGCAGTTAAAGATTGAAAGAGAAAGTAAACAGGAAAGTATAACAGGTACAGTTTGAGTTGGACATACGAGGTAAGTTCATCATTTTCATACTGTTGTTGATATTGGGAGCCCTGTGTGGCTATGATATGATATGATATTATATGATATGATATGTATGCATATATGTTGGCCCTGTGAGGCATTGTTGGTATTTCCTGCGTGTAGGTTTTGGGATAGTAAGAAATACAGGGGAAACTCTGCCAAAATTTTCCTAGAAATAAAAAGAGAATGAGATATAAGTTCGTAATGTGTCTTGAAAGGTCGTGTCAGCGGTAAAGATAGGATTTGACTAAGTTGCGAGTATGGCTGACTTCGAGAAATAAGTTAACTGTTGAATTGATAGTAATAGTAATTATGGGGTCGATATCGATATGGTAAAAAGAAATGCTAGGATAATTTGGAAGGGCTTGTGATACTAAGAGATGAATTAGGAAAGGCTAGCAAGTCTTAATAGAGTGTTATATTGAGGTATCGACTGAATTGATAAACAGTGATAAAATACAACGAGTTTATAGTTAAAAGAAGTAATAATACTATTGAGACAAGAGTATAGAGGAAGAAGAATTGTGACGAATATGAATGTATTGATAAGACAACTTGTAAGGTATTAAGGATAAGATTGACGCGAAAGGGTAAAAGGTTAAGTATGCTGACCCCGCAGAGAGTAATTAAACCATAGTAAGAATCGTGAATAAGGTTAAGAAGTGTTACACTATAGGATTGATTGCGAACAGGATATTATGTGAATAATAATGATTGTCATGAAAATGAGTAAAGCCTAGTGAGGAAGTGACTAAAAGATATGACGTGATTTATGTGACTAAAGTATAAAGGCAAGTGTGAGACGGAAAGGCGAGCTATAGAACGAATAAGAAAGACAAGTTCAGAATAAAGATTATGTGATAACAAAAATGATAGCGAGCACAAGAAAAGAAGGAGTTAATTGAAAGAAGGAAATAAGAAGAAAGCGAGAAAACAGTGTAGTAACAGGTTATGACATGTATAGCTGAGAACACGGGTAATATAAGTGACAGAATTGCGAAAGACCAAACTACAGAAAGAACAAACAGGGATGAACAGAATACGTTTTGAAAATGAGAAAGGTATTAGACAGAAGTAATGTTTTCCGAAGGATATAGAGGTAGCATAAGATTCCTCGTGCCCAGAATAAAGATGGACATAGACTGGAGAAATGATAAGGGAATTCTAAAGAAAGCACCCAAGATAGACGTAGTAAATTGAGTATGAGTATAGAATGAAAAGGAAATATGTAGCTATGAATTTAAAGGTAGTACGATGACAAGGTGATAAGATAAGACTATCATTAAGATGAACCCGATATGATTTTGAGTAAGGTAGGAGTCGGTACCGGGTACACAACAAGGGTAAAAGAGAATAAGGCATAAAGGAATACTACATGTATATGACTTCACCTCGGAAACAGTGAAATCCTTAAAGGACAAGGACTGTAGGTTTGAGGGACAAACGATGTATTATAAATTTATTAGAGGAAACATATGATACAAGTTGGGATAAAGATAATATTACAAGAGAGCTTTGGACACTTATCATCAGAATATAAGTGCTACCTAATTGAGAATTTGGAATGACTACAAGTACTAATTAATTATTGATTGGAGTAAGTGCAATGTGGCCTTGGATGAGTTGTTACATTGGTTGCATTACTCGAGTACAGATTATCTGATGAGGTTTTGTACTATATATAGAAAGGTTCTCCTTGCTTCATGATTTTGTTAAGGTTTCGTACGTGGATAATCAAAGTTATAAATTATAAAGAAAATACATGGATATGGTACAGTATAGCAAGTGAATTGGAAAAAGGATCATATGAATTTGAGATTGGAAATAGGGACATAGTGCAGAATATAAATAGATAATAGTATAAGTACACTCTTAAGGGGGGAAGCGTGTGAGAGAAATGTAGGTGTAAGATGGAAACAATTGACACTGAAATATATTTGATATAGATGCTTAAACTTCAAGTGAGATCCCTCGCTGAAACAAGTTTGTAAGATCTGAAAGCCAGCAATAAATGGATAGAAGTCAGGATGGTATTTGACAGTGCTGAGAATCATTTGTAAAGAACTTGAATGATATGACATTAGAAAGTGGGTGCTTATAAAAAGAAAGAATACGACAAGAGAATGGAAACGAGTAACTTAAGAGATATTATAAAGGATAGCAATGCTATACTAGATGTTGGCAATAGAGTTGTTTGCTAATGATATTGTGACTTACCAGTAGCAAAGGAGAAGGGATAGAAAATCTCCTATAGTAGGATATGAGGAAATCAAATGGTGAATAAAGGAAGGGAAAGAAGTGTGACAAGAAACGACATGACATAATATGCCTAAAGTGTTATAAGTTAGATTAAGGGAAATTGTGAAATGGTTTAAGGGAGACGATCAGAACGAGCTGGTTACTAGAAGACACTGAATTTAAAGAGAACAAACAAAAGGACGAGCACCTTAAGTTTGGGTTGTAACAGATGGATTAGTTATGAGCTATATTACTAAAAAGGGCTAATGTGTAAGATGACCTATGGGTCTCGATGAATTTGTGGCAAAGAACACTATGACAAAGGCATCTATCCTATGGTGAAATAGTTATAGACATTAGACAATGAAGGGAAATTGACCTTCGACATTATGAGGTGATACGACAAGCATAGACGTAAGAATGAAATTGTATGAGGTATGGACCGAAGGACAAAATAGGGACGGAAAGTCAAGATAGCACTTCGTAAAGTGATGCAAACTGTGAAACAGATTTGAAAAATGGGCATATGACAGAAGAGAGGTATTACCTCAATGTGATGATAGGGGTGCTATAGGGAAAAATACCTATATAGTGTTCACTCAAGATGTGATACGAGTATTTACCTCAAAAGAGTGCTATCGAGAGATTCATTATGTGTCACGACCCAGCCCTGTGGGCCGTGACTAGTGTCCTAATTGGACACCCAAACCCATTCACTTACCAAATCGACATATCAAAGACTTATTCAAATTTAACATACGTTATTTATACGGATACTGTGGACAGACATCATCTTAAGCGGTCACCTGTAACAGAAATATCATACCAAAAGCCGACAGGCTGGCGAAATACACATCGCCCGAATATACGTACATATACAAACATGTGGGCCGTTTTGGCCGTAATAGCAAACGGGATCGCTTAAGGCACAAATCACAAACATAATCGAACAAACATGAACCATGACCCACATATATATCTACAGGCCTCTACAAACCATAATAGAAACATATGACGGGACAGGGCCCCGCCGTACCCTCAAATAGTCATATATACAGAAATATGTATGACAAAAGATATGTACCAAAATATGAGCTCAGTACTCCAAATAGCAGAATAAGTGTCCTACACTGGCGGGTCACCAGAACGAACGTTTGTACCTGCGGGCATGAAACGTAGCCCCCGAAGAAAGGGGGTTAGTACGAAATATGTACTGAGTATGTAAAGCATGAAGCACAGTAATCCGAATCATAACTGAAGTGAGGAGTACAGAAAATGGATACAGAATTAGTATATCAAAACCTGTGCTGAAAATATAAATAATGCAAATAAAAATCATGCATAGGGCTCAGGAACGTGGTCGCCACAACACATCATACTCCAGAAGGTTTCAAATCTCCGTACAATCCCCGAACATATCGTATCATCATAACATATCACAACATCAGAACATATCACAACATCAGAACATATCATATGCCATATCACATCATAACGCCGTATATATGCGGTACCCGACCCTATGGCGAGGTCTCGGGAACCGTAACACATCATACTGCCGAATATAACATAGTACGAACGATCACAAAATCGGCCCGGGATCCGGCGAACGATATCATAGTAGTATGCACGAGCGGAGTAGTGAGGAAACCATATGCATATAAGTATATAATAAATTTCAAAACTCGATGGACAAACATATTTACCGACATCTGAAGGCTCAAAAATAAGATTCGGGTCAATCGGAATTAGTATAAGAAAGTTATGAGCTTTTGAAGTACAGAACCTTCTAAAAATATTTCATAAGCCATACTTGGAAATTCAAGTATCATTCATATTAGAAAACTTTCGAACATCATTATGGATCAAATATTCATATTAGGAAACTTTCGAATAACATTATGGATCAAATCAAATGGAGACTTTTGGACCATATTTACGTACCAAAATATTCATCAAAGATTTAGTCCTCTCGATTTTTCTTTTGAACAACATTCGGAAACATAACCACTAGATTCTTCGAATATCACAAATATGTATCAAGCCATATGAAATAGCTTATGGAAGTCAAAGATGTTAGCCGGATAGTGGCTCTAAGAGTAGGATTTTCTTTATAAGCATACATATACATTTTTGTTCATTTCAAAAGGATCATGCCTAAAGAAGGAAAGGTAGGCTTTACATACCTCGATCGCTCACTAACCAAATCCCGACTCAAGTCTCGGGCTCTCCAATATCTACAATAATGTTATCAATTACCAAACATTAGCTACAAGTACTTAGAAATTCAATTCTAACTAGTACTTGTCTACAGAAATTTCGGCAGCATCTCCCCTGTAAATTCAACATCCCCGAGAATTTAACTCGTCCAAATTCATCAACAACCATACCAACCATACTAATAACATCAAGAATCAATTTAAATTGCATTCTAACATTAGCAACCTTCTTCTCTACGTAGCTTATCATATTCAATCCAACTACGTACATTCAAGCCAATATCAACGCTCACATATTCATTACTAATCCAAGATCATTCAAACACAATTCAAGAGCATTTCAAACAATCTACACAATATTCAAACGATTCCACCAACACCATACTCCACCCGAAACCTCTACAATTGCAACGAAACTACAACGACGCATTATCTTCTTCCAAATTCATCAACAACAACAACGATTCACACTTTAACAACTCCACTTCCATAATTACATAAAAACCATATTAAAATCACATAATTTCCTACAACAACTTACAACCAATTTCCATGCCAACTTGAACCATTAGTCTTTCAGTTACATCATAAAGGCCACAACAACACAACTAACATACTAAATAAAATTAATTCATCCTTCCTCCACCAATTTACACCACTCGGCCACACACACACAGCCCACACACAACACGTAACAATTCCATGATTTTCATTCAATTCTACTCAGTATAACATATATAAATCTCCCATAACATGTAAAAGAATAGAAATTCTTACATTTTCTTCAATTTTTTCACTTGAGTAGAATTTTTACACTTGTCACCAAAGAAATTTTCTTGCTTAAAAAATTATACCACGTTGAAGAGGGTCTTTGAATTAGTAGAAATACAAGAAGAAATAAATTTTTGGATCAAAGATGGAAGACTTCAACCCCCCCCCCCCCCCCCCCCCTTTATTTTTGCTCTCAATGGGTTTTTCTTGAATGTTCTTGAAATGGAATGAATAATGGTGGCCCTCTCCTTTTATTACATGGATTAAATTGTTTTCATGGGCCTTGGGCCATGCCCCTATAGCCGGCCACCTCTATTGGGCCTTTTTTTTCCTAGCCCAATTACTTTTGGGTTGGTGTTTTGTAATTCAAGAAACTAATTTCCAAAATTCCAATTTTGCCCTTAGCCTTCCTCGATATTTCCGCATCAATATTTTTCATAAACGACATATATATTGAATAAGATCAAAATGTTGCCTTATCTCTTATTAGTCACAATTATTTCAATTTATTCGAATGTGCAAAATTACGGGATATAACATTATGGGACATGATTAAGATGGGATTTAAAACCCCTTAAGATCATCATGTATTTTAACCTTTGTTTAGATATAAGTTAAGCGAGAAGAGACACCCGAAGAGGATTCTAAAGATAAGAAGAAGGTTCCGGATTATTACGTAATCACGAGAGGTTAAAAGATGACATGGTATCAGTATGTAACAAATGATTTACATGGTTTATTTTACAATGCCCATGGAGGTAATGACTATACGATCAAGATTATGGGAAGGAGTAACGATAAGGATGAAGGGTTTCTAGACTAGTTGAGGCAAAAATAAAGGGGATCGACGAGTTCAAGTATCAAGGAGAATCATATCAGGAGAGTGACTCACTTATATCTCTTGAAAGGATATTCCTGCGGTGTCAAAGGAGTATTGAAATAGAGATTCATTACTAAGAAGGAAACTCGTTTTCAACTACTCAAAGGGAATGTTAAGATAATGCATTTCAAAGGATTAGAAGGATAACTCCAAAACAAGAAAGACTCAACCTAAGCTTCAAACGTAGATGGATATAGTAATTTGCAGTCAATTACGGAGGTAGCCAAATTATGACCTCTTTATTTGGAAATTCAATAATAACTAATGTCAGGTAGAGAATGGTGTTAAGTTAAGCAAGGAGAGGCACAGCATGATAGAAGAGTAATTAATTCGTCATAAGATCACCATAACCAGTGTACTTATACTGGACTAGTTTAACATTCGAGGACGAATGTTCTATAGGGGGGAAGGATGTTACATCTCATATTTTTATACCCTGGGAGGCATCGTAGTAAAACCATACGAGTTCGAAAGGATTAAGATCATTCATGTGGTCATAGAAGGTTTACGATAGTGTTATTGTAAGACCCCGTCGGTTTGACAACTGTGATACCGTTAAATGTTATTTTGACATGGCTTATATTTTCTTTTAAGTGAAACTTTTTTTTTTTTGTAAAAAGTTGATAAATATGATTTTGGATAGTTATTAATATTACTACTTTTTTTGTTATGCTTTAAATTATGTACATGACATGAGTTTATAAACGTAGTTTTATTTATTATAAGAATAGAAATTGTTTTCGCATAAATATTTTCTTTCGTTGTGATAATTAATAGTACAAAATTTTATCCTCTTGATATAAGATTGAGAAAATTAGAATTTGATAAAATATATTTTCTACATATCTCAATATTTATGAAATTGTTATGAGATATTTTTCATTTACTAGTATTTTAATCAAGGATTTTATATGGGAAGGTACTATGTAAGCACAATCCACGTGGATCCAAGGAATTTTAGCAGCAAGTGACTAATATATATATATATATATATATATATATATATATATATATATATATATATATATATAGCTAGAATAGAAATGTTTCTTTTGGAAAGTAATTGCTAGTGGGGTGGGGCCCACGGTCCAAAAAGAGAATCCAACTCTAGATCTCACTTTAATTAGTCTTGTCCCTTAATAAATCATAGACAGCCCATTCAGATCCCATTTTCCATTTTAGCTAGTTTTGGTTTTCATAGAGGTTACAGTAGCAACGTGATTCTTATAAAAAAAAAAAAAAAAAAGAGTTTGCTAAATATAGTTTTGGAGGCAGCAACGAGATCTCCTCTCCAAGAAGTGACGTGGATCATGTTTTAAGAGAACCATGTATAAATATTCTCAATCACAATTTGTGGGTTTTGCCCACCGCTCGGTTTCATTGTTCTGTTTGTCGCGTGGTTGAATTAGGGCTTTCTTCGAAGTGAAGTAAGATTGAGGAAGAGTAGTTCTTGGCATATAAGGTAAGAATTCTATTATCCTTGATATATTTAAGTTTATCCCGGTAATAGCTAAATTGTGAGATGAGAACTACGAAATTAATTGCGGGAAATTAGATAAGTTATTGTTGTTGTTATGTGGGCTGATTCGAGGTATATTTTTGGGTTGTGTTGTGGCTGGAAATTATTAGAGTAACTTAAGTATATTGTTGTTGTCATTGGTATGTATTTTGAAGGGAAAAAAATTGGCGAAGTGTGTTTGATAATCTTATCCGGGCTTGTCCTCGTTATGTAATGTTTATGATTTGTGTTGCTACGTGGTATCTTGTTATTGATGTATACACTTACTGGATTGTTTTGGTTGTTGTTGTTGATGTATGGAGTTTGGGGAAATGAGAAGAACGAGGGAGATGCTGCCCATTTTGTTTTAGGATAAGTTTAATTTTCATTATATAATTAAGAGAATCGTTGTATAATTAACGATAGTATCATTATTAATATCATGTAGATCATGGAGAAAATACGAGTTGAGTTCTTGAGCCGTGAACTAAGACCGGGTATGATAAGGCTGCCCCTTCTTTATTTTTTGGCATGGTCTATATGAGACAAATATACGACAAACGTATAATTCCAAAGAAGCTCCTATTCTTAGAGATACTAGAATGGCTAATCTTCTTGATTTCCAGAAGCTATTTCATTATGTCCTGATATGTGTCTATGATTCCTAAAGTCCCATTTGATATAATCCATAGTGATATTCGAGGGTGCTCCCAAGTTATTCAAGGAGTTCAGAAATAATTTTATGAGTCTCACTTGCATTATGACTCCAACAAATTCTAGCTCTCAGTGGTACTTGACGTGACTGTTGTCTTGATTCTCAAGTGTTAGTTCATTCTAATTATTCTATTGAGTCTCAGATGATGATTTAGTTTACATATGGTTGCTCATGATATTCTGCTCGTGCATGCCATTAATATATCATTCACCGAGTCCCGGGCCGGGTATGTATTCGTGCACAGTTTCCCTGCATTGTTCACCGAGTCCCTCACCAGAGGGCCGGGTACGGTATATATATATATATATATATATATATATATATATATATATATATATATATATATATATATATGATGTGATTATTGCACCGAGTACCATGATGGGCCGGGTGTGGTATATGATGACTTTATTCACTGAGTCCCATAATGGGCCGGGTATGACATATATTTACATTTTTAGTCATTGCCTTCGGGGATATTCATATTACAGGTGGTTTCTCATACATTCATTATGGCGTATGTCTCATTCTTTATGATCACTGCTGCCTTACATACTCGGTACATTGTTCGTACTGACGCCCCTTTGCCTGGGGGCGCTGTGTTCACGCCACACAGTCCCAGATTGTTTTGCAGGTAAAAGTATTCAGCTAGGATGGTTGGCTATCAGCTGGGATTGGCAAACTGCATTTTCTTCCTGGAGCAGTGCCGAGTCATTATGGTTATCATATGTGTGTATGGGTACGTCGGGGCCCTGTCCCGAATCATATGATTTAGGTGTTTACTCTTAGAGACTTTGCACATAGTGTCTTGTGGTTAGTATGTTAAGATGTCATGCGTTAAGTAAAGCAACCATGTAGGCCGATATGTCAGTTGACTTATTCTATTTTTGATTCATTGAGTATTATTCGTAAATTTCTATGGTTTGACTTAAAGTACTTTATTGTATGTCCAGTTTCATTATGTGAATGCCAGAGGGTTCGCTCAGCTCTAAGTAAGAGTTGGGTGCCCATCATGCCCTGATGAGATTAGGGTGTGACAATAAATGCTCTACGATTAGGGCATTCACTTGCTCTATGACCGATGCCATGACATTTAAAGCATTGAACAGGAGTTTTCGTACCTCCTTCTTTTGGAGAAAATTTCGGGGGTTTTTTGTCAACTTGCTTCTTAACTGGAGTATTCTTCACAAAGGGCTTCTTGGCTTCTTGCATGGTACCCTTATTATTTTGCCAATTGGAGGAGGAAGCTCCTCGTTCTTTGTTATTGTTCCATGAACTCACATAGCCCCTTGACTTATTGATTTTATCTTCTTTGAGACCCTCCTCTATTCCAATAGTCGCTTGAAGGGTTTCTTCAATGCTCCCATAGTTGTGGAGTATCATTTGGAGACAATGTCACCATTTAACCCGGCTTGGAACTGAGTCATAGCATTTAACTCATCCTCTTCAAAGTCAATTCCCATCTTTACGAGTTGGAACTCATCATAGTATTCTTCCACACTCTTTTTATTTTGCCTCAAGGTATACACCATCTTGAGTTGCTCTTGCTTGTAGCGTTCGGTGACATACTTACGCCGCATGGCGTCCTTCAATTCATCCCAAGTAGGTATGGGAGGGAGTCCAATAATTCTTCTTGTTTTCACTTGAGTTTCCCACCATGTGGAGGCGTACCCTTCAAATTAAGCAATGGCGTAAGACGCCTTTTTCACCTCGGACATGTCATTCGTCAAGAAGATTCTATCACAATGCATCACTCAATCAAGAAACGTATCGGGGTCACTTCCTCCTTTGAAGGTCAGGAGAGTAACTCTAATTTAATTGAGACTCGTGTCTCGCCCTCCTCCATAACCATGGTTTCTATTCAAATCTCCATCGTCATCATAACCTCGATGGTCACAACCTTGGTACCCTTGTCAAGACCCAACCCCGTAGGCTGTGACTAGTGCTCGAGATGGACACTCGTACGTATTTACTGACCCAAAGTCTACTTGCTTTTAGCATATAAAGGACTTTCCTACACACAGGACAATATGGCATTAAAATCGTTACTTATAATATCGCATACGAACCGGTCAGGTTATCATAGTATAGGGAAATGTCAAACGTGAACCATATTAACATACCGAATAACTACGACCCATGACCCACATACATGTCTACATGCCTCTAAGAGTAACAACAGCATCATATGGCGGGACAGGGGGCCGTACCCTGAAACAGTCATATATATATATGGGCAATAGAAGGATCTGTACCAAAAGTATGGGCTCCGGAACAAGGGAGCACTCCAAAGTAGCAGGATAGATGTCCTACGCTGGCGGATCACCCACGTGAGCGTCTGTACCTGCGGGCATGAAACGCAGCCCCCGAAGAAGAGGGGGTCAGTACAAAATATGTTCTGAGTATGTAAGGCATGAAATACAATAAAGAGGATCATAACTAAAACGGAGATTTACCAGAAATAAGTATGACTGTTAAAAACATCAACTGGAGGTTGTGACCATCGAACAAGGGTATATGATTATGTATAAAGTATGTATACGATTACGTAACGCGCGCACACCTCTGCAGATGGTACAGATAACCCTGAAGCCTTGGTAGGGCCAGGTATGAGTAACCTTGAGCCTTAGTTGGCCAAGTATGTATGAAACACCGATCCTATGAGGTTGGGTATGCTATGTATGTATATAAGTGTATGGCTATGTATATAATATGAATATGAATGTGAAAAGACTATGTATATGAATGCGAATAAGGACATGTATACGAATATGAGCACAAGTATGGTACGAGTACTATTATGGAATACGGATGATGACGTAGGTGTACAAATACGTATGAAAAATGGAAAGTCCTACGAAAGGCAGGTAAGTGCTATGACGATGATATTATTGTATCCCCCTCCTATGCCACTTCATATATTGTCTATGATGCTTCTATATTGATGTTAATCATGCTTTACATACTCAGTACATTCTTCGTACTGACGTCCTTTTGTTTGTGGACGCTGCGTCATGCCCGCAGGTGCACAGGGAGACAGACTTGATCCATAGCTGCCTATTCGGAGATTACATAGAGAGCTCCAGTTCCTTCAGAGCCATATATTTTGGGTACTCATTCTTTTGTGTATATAATTATGGGCATAGTGGGGTCCTGTCCCGCTAATGTGATATGTTATACTCTTAGAGGCTCGTAGATATGTGTGTGTGTGGGAAGATGTGTTTGGCCTTGTCGGCCTATGTTTTGTATATCATTTTTTCAGCCACGTGGGCCCATGTACATTGATGTGGCATATATGCCTATGATGATATAAATGGGTTGTTGTCCAAATGGGACTAGTTGACGAATGAATTGAAATGCATGTATAATTATGTGGCTCACCTAGATGTAAGTATAAGAGTAAGCTAAGAGGGTGCTCGGGTGGGTTAGCACCGGGTGCTCGTCGCGGCCCCGAGTCGGGTCGTGATATTTACGTAGCATTAATATATGAAAGACTGGATGTACCGCTTCCAAATTAGATGGTAGGTCCAACTCATAGGCAACCTTGCCTACCCTACGAATAATTTGATAAGGCCCAATGTATCTCGGGCTAAGCTTCCCCTTCTTGCCGAATCTTATCACACCCTTCATGGGTGATACCTTCAGGAACACCCAATCACTAATCTGAAACTCTTAGTGTCAACGTCGATTATCTGCATATGACTTCTGTCAACTCTGGGCTGCCAATAATCCCTCCTGAATAAGATTCACCTTATCAACAGCTTGCTGAATCATGTCTGGGCCGATTAACTTAGTCTTGCCTACATCGAACCAACCGATAGGTGACCTGCACTTCCTCCCATATAAGGCCTCGTACGGTGCCATCTGGATACTAGAATGGTAGCTATTATTATAAGCAAACTCAATAAGTGACAAATGATCATCCCAGCTACCTCTGAAGTCAATAATACAGGCTCACAATATATCTTCTAACGTCTGAATAGTACGCTCAGCCTGTCCATCAGTCTGAGGGTGAAATGCCGTGCTAAGACTCACCTGTGTCCCCAATCCCTTATGGAATGATCTCCAGAAGTTAGCTGCAAATTGCGCTCCTCTGTCTGATATATAGATGTGGGAACCCCATGAAGTCTCACTATCTCCCTGATGTATAACCTCGCATAGTCTTCAGCTGAATAAGTAGTCCTGACTGGAAGAAAATGGGCTGATTTTGTCAGCCTATCCACAATAACCCATATAGAGTCATACTTCCATTGAGTGCAAGGTAAGCCTGTAATGAAGTGCATATTAATCACTTCCCATTTCCAAGTTGGGATCTTTATCTCCTGCAATAATCCACCAGGCTTCTGATGCTCGACCTTAACCTGTTGACGATTCGGGCACTGAGCAACAAACTCCGCTATGTCCTTTTTCATGCCATCCCACCAATATAAGCATCTGAGGTCATGATACATCTTCGTTGACCCTGGATGAACAGAATAACAGGCATAGTGTGCCTCTCCCATAACCTGCCGTCGTAACCCTGCAACATCAGGTACACACAATCTACCTCCATATCGTAGCACTCCGTCAGGTGCAACCTCGAATAGGGTCTTCTCTTTTCAAAGAGCTGTATCTCTATACTGTGCCAGAACAGGGTCCTCGTACTGATGTGTCTTTACCTCTTCTATGATAGAGGACTCAGCAACTTCTCCAACAAAAACTCCACTATCTCCAGAATTAGCTAAACGGACTCCAAGGCTAGCTAGCTGGTATACCTCACGAACCATCTCCTTTCTTTCTGGCTGCACATCTGTCAAGCTACCCATAGATTTACGGCTAAGAGCATCTGCTACAACATTTTCTTTCCCTGGATGGTATAAAATATCAACATCATAATCCTTTAGTAACTCTAGCCACCGTCTCTATCGTAAATTCAGCTCTTTCTGCTTAAAGATATATTGGAGACTCTTATGATCCATATAAATATGAACATGAACACCATACAAATAATGCCTCCATATCTTGAAAGCATGAATCACTGCTGCTAACTCCAGATCATGAGTAGGATAACTCTTCTCGTGCGCTCTAAGCTATCGGGAGGCATAAGCTATAACCCTTCCATGCTGCATCAACACACAACCTAGTCCAACACCTAAAGCTTCACAATAAATAACATAACCATCTGGTCCCTCAGGAAGAGTTAGAACTGGAGCTGTAGTCAACTTGTCTTTCGGCAACTGGAAGCTTTGCTCATAAGTATCAGTCCACTGGAACTTAGCTGCCTTCTGAGTTAGCCTTGTTAAAGGCACTGAAATCGAGGCAAGCTTTTTTACGAATCTCCTATAATATCCTGCTAGCCCCAGAAAACTGCGTACCTCAGTAGGTGTCGTAGGTCTAGGCCAAGTCTTTACTGCCTCAATCTTCTGCGTATCTACCCGAATACCGTCAGCTCCAATAATATGCCCCAAGAATGCTACTGAAGTCAACTAGAATTCGCATTTAGAAAATTTGGCATACTACTTCTGGTGTTGGAGTACCCTAAGTACAATCCTCAAATGGTCCGCATGCTCCTTTTCTGAACGTGAATAAACCAGAATATCATCAATAAATACAATAACGAACATATCTAGGAAAGGTTTGAATACTCGGTTCATCATGTCCATAAATACTACTGGAGCATTGGTCAGCCCAAAAGACATCACTCTAAATTCATAATGCTCATATCGAGTCCTGAATGCTGTCTTCGGAATATCTGCCTCCTTTACCCGCACCTGATGATAACCTGACCGCAAGTCTATCTTCGAAAAACACTTAGCACCCTGCAACTTGTCAAATAGATCATCAATCCTGGGGAGGGCATACCTATTCTTTGTTATTACTTTATTCAGCTGCCTATAATCAATACACATTCGCAGCGACCCATCTTTCTTTCTCACAAATAGTACTGGTGCTCCCCAAGGTGATGTACTAGGCCTGATGAAGCCTTTTTCTAACAAGTCTCTCAGTTGCTCCTTTAATTCCTTCAGCTCTGCAGGTGCCATTCTATAAGGAGGAATAGATATGGGTTGGGTATCTGGCAGTACATCTATAGTGAACTCTATCTCCCGTTCTGGAGGAAGACCTGGAAGGTCATCTGGGAATACATCTGGGAATTAATTAACTACCGGGACTGACCGAAGAGCCGGTACCTCAGCTTTCATATCATGCACTCGAACCAAATAATAAATATAACCTTTTCTAACCATCTTCCTTGCCTTGAGGTATGAAATAAACTTACCCCTCGGCGATACTATATTTCCTCTCCACTCTATAATTGGCTCGCTTGGAAACTGAAATCGAACTATCTTTTCTCTACAATCGACATTGGCATAACAAGAAGCCAACCAATCCATACCCATAATAACATCAAACTCAGTCATGTCTAACTCTATCAGATCTGCTATGGTATGACGACTATATATAACTATCGAACAATTTCTATATACTTGCTTAGCTATGACAGAATCTCCTACCGGTGTAGCTACCTCAAATAGTTCTATCAACTCAGGTTCTATTCCGATTCTACTAGCAACAAAGGGAGATATATATGATAAGGTGGAACCTGGATCTATCAATGCATATACGTCCCGGGAAAAAATCGATAATATACCTGAAACCACATTCGGTGACGCCTCCTGATCCTACCTACTAGCCAAAACATATATGCGGTTAGAGGGACCGCTAGAACTGGAAGCTCCTCCACGACCTCTACCACGACCTGCTGATGTCTTAATACCCTGCCCTGTGAGGCGCATAGCTACAGAAGAAGATGAACCAGCAACGGATTCAGTAGGCCTTGCCATACCACCTGGACCACTCTCTCATCACATGGCCTTGACGGCCGCAAGAAAAACAAGCACCTGTAGTAAGACAACATTCCCCAAAATGGGGCCTACCACACCGAGAACACCGAGCTAAAGGTGGCCTCGACTGACTCAAACCTCTGTTCATCTGTGAACCTGAAGCCTTGGAGCTCTGACCAGCTCCTGAATACACTGTGTGGTCGAATCTCCTACCTGTGAACTTTGGGGGTGCACTCTGTGCTGGTAGGGAAGAATATCTAACATGCTACTGAGGCTACCGGCCTCGAAACTCACCAGGATAACCCGCCGATCTAGCCCTCTTATGCTGGCCTCTATTATGATCTCTATCTGGCTGACGTCCCCTGTGCCGATCCTCTACCCCTTGTGCATATGCTTGTACCCGAGCAATATCCATACCTGGCTGAAGAGCCACTGCCATACAACCATCAATCAAGTAACGATCTAGTCCCATCACATAACGATGTACTCTATCTGCCATATCAGCTACAATAGTAGGCTCATATCTAGCCAACGAATCAAACTCAAGACTATACTCTCGAATGCTCCTGTCATTCTGCCTCAAATGTAAGAATCTATCAACTCTAGCTCGCCTCATCTCTAGAGGCAGAAAGTGGCCAAGGAAGGCCTCCACAAACTCATCCCATACTGCTGGAGGAGCACTCTCGCCCCTAGATAACTCCCAAGACTCATACCAATTAATAGCTACATCCCACAATCGATACGAAGCCAACTCAACAGACTCAGTCTCAGAAGCCTTGATTATCCTCAATGTATGTTGTATCTGCCGAATAAAATCCTGCGGATCATCCTCGGACTTTGACCCAAAACACTCTGGAGGATTACAACTTAAGAAGTCACGAACCCTCAAACTATCAGATCTGTCCTCATGGTCAACTCCTAGTCCATGCCTGCGAGCCTGCCCTGCCACAAATCTGGTCAGCAGCTGAACTGCATCTCTCATGGCCCTATCCTCCGCCCCTGGCTGAGGAGCTGGAGGCTCAGGTGCTGGGGCCGCGGGAGCTGGCGGTGGTGCTGCCCCCTGAACTGGAGCCGCTGCTGCTCTAAGTTCCTCTAGAGGTGGGGGTGTAGCAGAGCTCGTCGACTGGAGTACAATCTCAGGCATAGACTGGGCACGGGCCCTAGTAACTCTCCGGGTCTGACTAGTATCTCCTGCTATCGATTTGCCCTTCTGGGCAGTTGTCGCTTTCTTTGAAGGCATAGCTGAAAACACAATAATTCGTTAGAGAGGGATTATCCTGATAACATAGCTCTATCGCACGATCTAGAGTAAGAAGGAAAAGTGACATCCTAAATGTCCTATAGCTTCATGTTTATAGATGTGGTGCACAACACACCGATAAACAAGACTCTACTAGACACGATCTGTAGACACTCTAAGGATGAACTGATCTGATACCACTTTTGTCACGACCCAACCCGATGGGCCATGACTAGTGCCCGAGCTGGACACTCGTATATGAAACTGCTAGATATAATCAGACTGAAACTAAGGACAATATGGAAATTTGTAAATGCAAGCTATCGACTCATAACGTCATATATCACAATGAACCTGTCTCCTGAAGAGTCACAGCTAACCAAAACATAACAAAATATGCAAGCTGAGAAGGCTGCCACTATATATGGGAATACCCAAAACGAACCATGTCGATATAGCTGACCAAAACCTATATACAACCCACACATGTCTACAGACCTCTGAGAGTATAATAGTGAAATATGAGGGGACAGGGCCCCGTCGTGCCCCTAGATATGCATAAGTCTATATCAAAGGATCTGTACAGCTAAGCAGAAATGCAGAAGTCCTACGCTGGAGGGTCACCAAACTGAGTGTCTGTACCTGCGGGCATGAAACGCAGCCCCCGAAGAGAGGGGGTCAGTACAAAAAATGTACAGAATATATAAAGCATGAAGTACAATAAAGAAGATCATGACTGAGCAAAGGATGACAGGAGACAAGTATGATAATCAAAGATACCAATTCACCAGTGCCTTATGAGATGAGAGTCATGCATATCTATATAATATACCGTACCCGGCCCATTATATGACTCGGTGAGTGAAGTCATATACATATATACCGTACCGGCCCTCTAGTGAGGGTCTCGGTGAGATAATCATATATATATATACCGTACCCGGCCCTCTAGTGAGGGACTCGGTGAACAATGCAATGAATTTGTGCACGAATACATAATCGGTCCGGGACTCGGTGAAATGATGTAATAACGTTATGCACGAATAGAATATCAGGAGGAACCATATAAATATTAAATCATCATCTGAGACTCAATAGAATAATTAGAATGAACCAACACTGGAGAATCAAAGAAAACTATCATGTCAAGTATCACTGAGGAATACAATTCATTGGAATTATGTACGTTCATCGTGCACTTATTTTATGTAACTCATGCCAAAAAATAAGGAAGGGATAGCTTTACATACCTTGAAGCGAGTCTATTCGTCTGAAATCTACTGCCCAGGTTTGTAATCTATAACAAGGCAATAATTATGCCACAATTAGATGAAAGTCATTCTTTACAACTCATTGTAAGCTAACAAACAATCTAACGAAAATCCGGAAACATTTCCCTTATTTTTCTTACTCCGTCCCAACTCACCAACAACCCAAAATAATCACAACAATATCAACAACACACACAGCCACGAAAATCATACCAAACAGCCCCAAAATATCATGACAAAACAGCCACAAAAATCATACCAAACAGCCCCAAAATATCATCACAAAACAGCTACGAAAATTATACCAAACAGCCCCAAAATATCATCACAAAACATACCCCAACTTATAATAACATCTAAGTCCGTATATCGCTTTGATATCAACGTTTCCTTCACGTATACACCATGTTAAACCTTTAATCCAACTTAATAACATGAGTAGGAGTTTGAACTCACCTTTAACAATCAGAATCTTCAAGAATCTAGTTCCTCTTTCCAGCTGCTTGCTTAACAACACAAAGAGAACGTAGGCTACAACTTCTCTTTAACTAATCTCATGTCAAGGGGCTAGGATTTAGTTTATATGATGGCTCAATTAGAAAGGGGGTTTGGGAGAGAGCATAAGGGTTCTTGGATCTGTTTTAGGTCGTGTGAAGTGATATAAGACAAAGTGGTGACTTATATATTAAGTTTAACTCATGGGCCGAAATATGAATGTTTGGGTCGGGTGTCAACTTGCTGCCCCGCCAGCCCAACTTACATCGTCCATAACTCCTTATCCCGATATTATATAGATGAGCAGTTTGTTGCGTTGGAAACTAGACTCGATTAACTTCATTTTAGGCTTTTGAAACACCTTAAAACTCCTCATATACTAGGAGATATGCCTCCAACTATATGGCCTAAAAATCTGGTCCGAGATTTTACTGAAGCTGTTTTGATTCATTTCGTTTAGATCCGTTTAACTTCTAATCCTCTCCCAACCCTCATGTAACCTTTTATACATACATATACCTACTCATATACATCCATAAAAATCCATACACGCGTCTCGAAGGGTCCGAAGTGTCATGACCCAGCTAGGGGTCGCGACGGGTACCCGGAGCAAATTACCAAGCACCGCTCACTCTACTACTTGTCTTGCTCATTTAATACTCTTTTATCAATTTTACATACCAATTGTAGGAAAATCATGTTTAATCAAAACATAAATACTTCATATACATTTGCCTCTCGGCCATCAAAATAATATACATACATATGAAAACATCTTGTGAGACCATCTAACCCACACTGCGTATCCACGAGCCTCTACTAACATAATGAATACATAGACGGAACAAGACTCCGTCATGCCCAAAATATGCATATATGAATGTAAATCAAAGGAATATCCATAAGCACTTCCGAATAAT
The DNA here is from genome assembly GCF_019175385.1 of Lycium barbarum. NCBI lineage: Eukaryota > Viridiplantae > Streptophyta > Magnoliopsida > Solanales > Solanaceae > Lycium > Lycium barbarum. Next base: position 66,386,576 of record NC_083342.1, read on the forward strand.
GGAGTGCTATCTATCAGCTGACAGCTACTGAGGACCTGAGCCAAGCTCTCCTCCCTGTCTACCTGTGGGCATGAACACAGCGTCCGAAGAAAGGACGTCAGTACGAATATTGTACCGAGTATGAGAGGCATACATAATGAAAGGAGACATCAATAATATGGGGATAACATCAACATGAGACATCTGGATTTGACTGATAATCATAAATGAAGTAATGCATGCTGTCTTACTCATACTCATCATCATAACATGTACGCATCATATGCAAGCTGCCCGTCCATGTCGGAACGGTGTGGTAATCAATAATATTAGCCCTGGTCCAGCCCTCCCACGTCCGGGGTACCATCTCATGCCGCCCACTAGTGGTGTCTGCCCTGCCCGAAGGTCATGGTGTATCCGTATAGCTGCCCGCCTTGGCGGTGACTGCCCGGCCAACTAGGCACGGTGTGAAATGCTCATGACATGCTTAACGTAAATACTTATAGTAATATGCTTATCATAAAATACTTATCATAATGCGTGTATAAGGCTCATGATCAACTTTACTCTATCGGGGTGACGTAAGGTCGTGATCCCCCGGTTACATTATGGAACTATTATGGACATTCTGCCTCACCTTGAAAGGACTAGTACATAAGGTGAGTGTAGGCAAGGAATAACATCATCATCATTCTAGTGTCATCATATCGTATAACTTATCTCATATAGACATTCATAGGTATAAGCTTTTAACTTCTTAGAATGTAAGAATTCATGAAAGGAATAGGGATTCAAGCTATAAGATTCATGCCATTAGAAAGAAGGACTAGCCTCACATACTTTGGTCGTTTAGCGAAGATATCGCTCACTTGTTCTACGTCGATATCACGTCGTTACCTTCATAAGAGAATTCGTATCCACATTAGTAAACTAACTATAAGAACGCATCGCTAATTCTAGGAAAAGTTGGGCAGCGTCTCCTTTGCTCATACTACTTTTCTCACGTTCTATATCAACTCCCAATATTCATAATATTACTTACAATACCGCAATCGACAATCATCGTTTACGTACATTTGGCAAAATCCACCATTTTCCTCCAATTTCCCCCCATATTTAACCTTATGACTCGTCTTTGCGTTTTCATGCATTTAATGCTTGTTTCATGATATAAACATCATTTATAACGTATTTGTACTCACAACACTTCAATATTCATAGTTCATTTCCACTATCATTCATTTATGTCACTATTCACTCAATAATGACCTCCTATTTCTATGTTCTTCTACATTTGAAGTGTCTAAGCTTTCCAATACTTCAAACAATCATGAAACTTACCTTGGATGATGGTTGAACAATCCTTAAGTTGAAATACTTCCATTAACCAAAATCCTAGTTCCACCCTTTGTGGGATTTCTTGACTTAGATGATCCTTTGTTGTGTTCTTACACTTGATTCCAGGAATTTGGTGTTGATAATCTTAGGTTTCCTTGGATTTTCTTGATATTCTTAGAGTTGAAGTGTTGAAGAACACTCTAGAGTTTTCTTGAAGTGTTTGGATGAAAAATGACGTGAAATGGGCTTAAGTCCCTCTTAAAAATCCCAAAATCTAATCTTTAATGAATTCTTGTCGGGATGAACAGTGGTCGTAAACCACCATATACGGACCGTATTTTGATTTACGGTTCGTCCTCCATGGCCGTATTTAATCATTTCAAAAACAGAAAGTTTTGGCTGAGGAACATGGCATTTTACGACCTGGTTTACGGTCCGTAAACCTGTTTACGGGCCGTAAACTGGGTCGTATTTAACCATATTCAACACTTTGACAGAAACTTAGAATTGTAGGTTGATGGAAGACGATTGCACTATACGGTCCGTAAATCACTTTACGGTCCGTATAGTGCCATATACGACCACTGGACTGAAATTTTTTCCGCGACTTTCTTATTTCCAAAAATTCATAATTAGCCATTCCCGACTTAACAAAACATCATACACTCAAACTCTTCATCATTCCACTCATCATACAAGTACGGAGAAATTTCCGAGGTGTAACATTCTTCTCCCATTTTGGAACATTCGTCCTCGAATGTTCGACACTCGGGGATTCTGGAAACAATTTGCCAGAGTTTCCTTTGTAATTTGGACACTACCTTCCCATTACAACATCCCACAATATCTTCGCCTCACAGGGCTATATCACAATATCAACACATTTATGGCCACACACGACCAAAAACATAAAATTAAAACATACATACCTTACATCATCGACGTCTCATCTTGAATCTCTTCTGGGGATTGGAACAAATGGGGGTACATAGATTTCATCTTCTCCTCCGCTTCCCAAGTCATTTCTTCCCGATTATTGTTCCGCCATAGAACTTTGACTGAAGCAACCTCTTTATTCCGAAGCCTTCGTACTTGTCTATCCAAAATGGCAATGGGCATTTCCTCATATGTTAGATTCTCTGTTACTTGTACATCATCAACCGGAACTATTCTTGTTGGGTCTCCAATACACTTGCGGAGTATCGAAACATGGAATACTGGATGCACGGATTCGAGCTCTGAACGCAAGTCCAATTCATAGGCTACTCGACTCACCTTGCGAATGATTTGGTAGGGTCCGATATATCTGGGACTTAGCTTTCCCTTCTTGCCAAATCTCATCACTCCCTTCATCGGCGATACCTTCAGGAACACCCAATCGCCCACTTGAAATTCCAAATCTCGTCGGTGATTATCTGCATAAGACTTTTGGCGACTTTGAGCTGTTAACAGTCGGTCTCGAATCACTTTAACCTTTTCAACTGCTTGTTGGATCAAGTCGGGGCCTATCAATTGTACTTCTCCGGTTTCAAACCATCCAATTGGAGATCTGCATTTTCTTCCATATAAGGCCTCGTCTGGAGCCATTTGAATACTGGAATGATAGCTGTTATTATAGGAAAATTCAATAAGAGGAAAATTCTCATCCCAACTACCACCAAAGTCCAGCACACACGCTCGTAGCATATCTTCCAAGGTCTGAATAGTACGCTCAGCTTGTCCGTCGGTCTGCGGATGGAACGTCGTGCTGAGCTTAACTTGAGCACCTAGACCTTCTTGAAAGAACTTCCAGAACTTGGCTGTGAACTGCGCCCCTCTGTCTGTGATAATGGCCAAAGGAATACCGTGAAGTCGTACAATCTCCTTGAGATACAATTTAGCATAATCTTCCGCTGAATATGTGGTTCTAACAGGGAGAAAATGAGCTGCTTTCGTGAGTCTATCCACGATCACCCATATAGAATCATACTTCCCTCGCGTACGGGGTAATCCTACCACAAAATCCATATTAGTTTCTTCCAATTTCCACGTAGGAATCTCAATTGCTTGCAATAAGCCTCCTGGTTTTTGATGCTCGGCCTTCACTTGCTGGCAATTTGGGCACTGTGCTACAAATTCTGCTATGTCTCGCTTGATGCCATCCCACCAATATATCAATTTGAGATCGTGGTACATCTTGGTTGTACCTGGATGAATAGAATACCAGGAATAATATGCTTCCTCTAAAATCCGTTGGCGCAAGTTTGCCACATTCGGTACCCATAGCCGGCCTCGATATCTAAGAATTCCATCTACGGAAACTTCAAATGGTGACTTTTCCTTTTCCTAAGATAGATCTCGATAGTGGCTTAACTGAGGATCTTCATATTGCCGTTCCTTCACTTCTAGATTCAATGATGAAACTGTGGGGTCATTGATGCTAATACTTGCATCTCCTGAATCAATTGGCCGTACGCCGAGACTTGCTAACCGATGGACCTCACGAACCATTTCTCTCTTTTCCGAAGGAACTCCACATAAACTACCCATCGATCGGCGGCTAAGTGCACCTGCTACTACATTCGCCTTCCCTGGATGATATAGAATGTTCACATCGTAATCCTTCAGTAATTCTAACCATCGCCTTTGCCGCAGGTTCAACTCCTTCTAATTGAAGATATATTGAAGGCTTTTGTGATCCGTATAGATGTCCACGTGCACACCATATAAGTAGTGTCTCCAGATTTTCAATGCATGAATGACTGCAGCTAGCTCAAGATCATGAGTGGGATAATTCTGTTCATGTTTTCGCAACTGTCTTGAAGCATATGCAATAACTTTCCCATTCTGCATCAATACACATCCTAATCCCACACCGGAGGCGTCACAATATACTACATAGCCATCTGATCCTTCTGGAAGTGTTAGCACTGGCGCTGAGGTCAACCTGTTTTTCAACTCTTGGAAGCTACGCTCACAGGCATCACTCCACTGGAATTTAGCCGACTTCTGGGTTAACTTTGTCAATGGGGCTGAAATAGATGAGAAGCCCTCTACGAATCTTCGATAATAACCTGCCAAACCCAGAAAACTACGAACTTCTGTAGGCGTCGTAGGTCTTGGCCAAGTCTTCACAACTTCTATTTTCTGAGTGTCGACTCGGATACCATCATCTGAAATAACATGACCTAGAAATGCCACTGAGTTTAGCCAAAACTCGCACTTCGAAAACTTTGCATACAATTCCCGATCTCGAAGAACGCCAAGAACAATTCTTAGATGATCTGCATGTTCTGATTCTGTGCGAGAATATACTAGGATATCGTCGATGAACACTATCACAAAGAGATCCAAGAACGGCCTAAACACATTATTCATTAAATTCATGAACACTATCGGGGCATTCGTCAACCCGAACGACATTACTCGAAACTCGTAGTGACCATATCTTGTCCTGAAGGCAGTCTTGGGAATATCTGCTTCCCTAATTCTCACCTGATGATAACCCGATCTCAGATCTATCTTGGAGAACCATTTAGCGCCCTGTAATTGATCAAACAAATCATCGATTCTGGGAAGAGGGTATTTATTCTTTATTGTCACCTTGTTCAACTGCCTGTAGTCGATGCACATTCGTAGAGATCCGTCTTTCTTCCTTACGAACAGGACTGGTGCTCCCCACGGCGAAGAACTAGGCCTTATAAACCCCTTCTCAAGTAAATCTTTTAGCTGTGCTTTTAGCTCTTTCAGTTCTGCTGGAGCCATTCGATACGGAGGAATAGAAATAGGCTCGGTGTTTGGTAATACATCAATAGCAAAGTCGATTTCCCTTTCTGGAGGAAGACTTGGAAGTTCATCTGGGAATACGTCTGGAAATTCGTTCACCACCGGAACAGATTGGAAAGTTGGCGGCTTTGCCTCTGTATTATGAACCCGAACTAGATGATAGATGTAACCTTTTGCTATCATCTTCCTCGCCTTGAGGTAGGAAATAAACCTACCCTTTGGGGATGCCGTATTACCTTTCCACTCAAGTACGGGCTCTCCCGGAAATTGGAATCGAACTACCTTGGTCCGGCAGCAAACATTAGCATAACACGATGCCAACCAATCCATACCCATAATTACATCGAAATCTATCATCTCAAGTTCAATCAAATCCGCTATCGTCTGGCGATCACATATAATGACTACACAGTCCTTATATACTTGTCTCGCTATTACGGGATCACCAATCGGAGTGAAGACCTCGAAAGGTTTAATTGGCTCAGGTCTCACCACAACACAATCAGCAATATACGGAGTAATATATGATAAGGTAGAACCCGGATCAATCAGAGCATATACATCACGCGAAAGTATAGTCAAGGTACCTGTGATAACATCTGGGGAAGACTCAAGATCCTGTCGCCCAGCTAAGGCATATACACGGGACTGAACAGCATGCTCCCCCTCTACCTCTGCCTCTGCCTGCTGTAGTCTGAGGAGTCTGTGCTGTCGGGCGAGCTGACGAAGAACCCGCTGCTGAACCTGTGGGCTGAGTCCCCGCTCTATCTCTCACGGAGGGGCAGTCTCTCATCATATGACCAACCTGCCCGTAAGCATAACAAGCATCCGAACCCTGACGACACTGTCTGGAATGTAATTTATCGCACTGGCTACACCACGGTACTGGAGGTCTCCTCTGGCTAAAGTCTCCCCTAGACTGCGAATCTGAGGCCCTCGAACTCTGCCCCTGGCCTGACTGAAAAGAACGGTAAATCTCCTATCCTAGAATCTGGGAGGTGCACTGGTCACTGTCTGACCTGAGTGCCTAGAATGCGTCTGTTTCGGTCCCCCTCGGTACTCACTGCTATCCCCCATAGATCTTACCTTGTTTTCTGTCACCATCACGATCACTTCTCTGCTGTCGTTGTCGCTCCTCGAGGTTCTGAGCATGGGCCTATATCCGGGAAATATCCATCCCGTCTTGCAAAGAGGCTGTCAGACAATCTCTGAACAAGTGTGGTCCTAAACCACTCACAAATCTATAGACTCGGTCTCCCATGTCAGCCACCATAGTCGGAGCATACCGGGCCAATGAGTTGAATTGCATACTATACTCTCGGGCACTCATGCTTCCCTGTTTCAAATTCAAGAATCTGTCCGCTCTAGCTCGGCGGACTTCAGGTGGCAAGTAATGACGAATAAAGGCATCTACAAACTCTTGCCACACAGGGGGTGGTGCATTCCCTCCTCTTGTTATCACCCAATTCTTATACCATAGTACCGCCACGTCGCGAAGTCTATATGAGGCCAACTCCACGGATCGGTCTCAGATGCATGCATAAGTCTCAGCGTCCGCAACATCTCATCGATAAAACCTTGTGGGTCCTCATCCGGCTTCGACCCGAAAAATTCTAGAGGGTTTAAAGTAAGGAAATCACGGGCTCTTGTACTAGCCGAACGATCACTTGGGGCCCGCATTCTGTCGTTGTGCCTGAGCGGAAACCAATTGTGTCAATAAATGTATGGCCTCAGACACTTGTTGACCCGAAGCACCCGGTGGAGGAATCGGAGCTGAGGCTCCTCCCTGCTCTTCTACATTGGGCGCGGCCTCACTTTGCGATTCACTTTCCTCTACCTCCGCCGGGGGCTCCCTTTCTGCCCGCTTCTTCGTCGTAGCTTTGCCTTTCTGGGCAGCTGTAGCTTTTCCTTTCGGCGGCATTTTTCTGATACCATAACGCACTTTTAGGAATAATATAATCCTAGACATGGCTCTATCGCACGATCTCATAAGAAGAAAGATGGTCATTTTCCTAAATGCCCTGTAGCCTCCTGTTTATTAGCGTGGCGCGCAACTCACCATAAACAAGACTCTACTAGACACGGCTCATAGACACTTCCTAGGACGAACTGCTCTGATACCACTTCTGTCACGACCCCTAGCTGGGTTGTGACACGAATAATCACAATAACCTTAAACATAACTAGAGAACTCACAAAGCTTCGACAAAACTCCAATCGCAAAAGTATATTCATATCTTTTGTCCATCTTCTATATCATTACTAATAATCTCAAATACTTTAAAAGGGCACTCACATTACCTCGTATATGTACTCATAACATGATTTCAAATCCTTTAGGTTACCATGTCACCTCGGGATACTTAGGGCAACCATATATAACGATATTCCTACTAACTCGATTAACTTTCCTTGCACTTTCTTAACTCATTAATTCTTGTCTTGAGTCAAGTAGCATGGACTCTTACTGGCTGTAACAGTTATTTTACGTGATACCTTTCTTTATTACTTGTTTGCATATGATGACATTCTTGAGCATATAGGGAGTGCATCTTATGTGGGAGAAGGCTCTTATGATCTAGCCTATTGTGTTCTTGACCATACTAGATGGATGTTCGTCCCCTTTGATCTGGGTGACACCTTGTGTTATTTGAGAGCACTATCTTGGGGGAGTCCTTGTTTGAAAAATGGGAGTGTTCTTGTTTGGACATTATGCTACATGTAAAATAGAACCAATGTCGAGTTGCATACTTCGTATTTTGAATCCATTGGTTTTATTACTCTATCCTTATGTCATGAACCTTGGAGGAATCAACTTCTTGGTACCTCATGTGTGCAAATGTTAGTCATGATTGTCATAGATGTGTGGTTGTACCACAAGTTTGTTCATCCTTGGCATTAATATGTGATTATTGGGTTGTGTGCTAACCCTCAATCCTTGAGGAGTATGTTTTTGTTTGTCTCCCTTATGGTTTTACAAGGTTTAGATTCGAGGACGGATCCTTTTCAAGAAGGGGAGAATGATACAAGATAAAATCCATCGAGCTTCATGAAGATGGAGTCTTTGAAGATCATGGGAGGTCCACATAGGATGGCCTTCAAGATATGGGAGATAGCTTGGATGGAAGGCTTCAAGAATGTCACATTCAAGATATGGAAGATAGCTTAGGAGGCTATTTGGAGAAGGAGGCTATGTATCCAAAAGTGTCTAGTACTTAAATGCAAGCCTTTTCAAGTTTCACTTCCATGGAAGACATCCAAACAAGGCCCTTACTTCATTAAGGGTATAATTGTAATGGAGGCTATGCATCCAAAATTGTCTTCCATATTTTTCTTTGTATAAATAGTAGACTAAACATTTCAATAGGGGCTTTTGATGAATTATGAATATTTTGAGTGTTTTAGGGTTATCTCTAGAGAGAGAAACTTGTGAGAGGCCTTTGGTAGGCTCTTGTTGATTCTTGTGTTGTTGAGAGGTTGGTTGCTTGGGATTCGATTCTCTTGAGGTCAAATTAAGAATTTGGTGTTTCTTTTGATGATAATTTAGAGGTCTTAGTTTTATATAACTTTGGTTGCTAAATTGAATCTTAAGTTGTGTCTAATTATCTATCTTTGTTTTCCTTTTGTTTATCTTTTTAATTTCTCGTTTTCGCGTATCCGTTCTTGTATCAAGTGGTTCTAGAAAAGCACAAAAGAGTGTAAACACGAGTGTGGTGAGGTTTCTTTACTACTAATGTGTTTGCTACGTGTTCTTTGTAGGTACTACTCTATAGATAGAAGATGTCATTCAATGCTAGTGAGGGTGTTGAAAGAGGAGAGGATTCATCTTGAAATTGATGACTACTTTTGTGAATGCTACGTTACTCTTCGTCTTACGGTTGGGTTAGGGTTATCTATAGTGAAAAATGCGAAGCAAAAGGGAAGGTTGACTAATGTGGCAAATGTAACTTTCTCTTATGGGGAATACCATGAGGAAGTGTGTTGCGAAATACTCCCTATGGACAATTGTGACTTGTGCTTTGGGTTTTCTTGGTTTGAAGATCATGGGATTGCTGATGAACAAAATTGGCATAAGTATGTTGTGAATGAACGGGGGACACCTCTATTTCCATACATACTTCATAGAACGAATCCAAGGATAAAAGTGCAAGACCCTAATGTGAGTTGGCCTACCTTATGTATGAGCGCTAGTGGTAAAGAGTTTTATGAATGGGAAATCATGATGGACGAAATCTTTGCTAGCTACAACTACTCACGACTAAGGAAGATGGACTTAGCTTGTAGAACTTTTGATGTAAGGCTTGTCAAACATTAGGAGTATGTGAAATATTGTGGGAGACAAGTGATGAGTCCCATCAAGACTTGGGAGGACATGAAAAGGATATTGAGAAGCCAATATCCCAAGCCACATGTGAAAAGAAATGAATCTTTAAGGGGTACCCCTTTTGAGAGAACCCCATGCTTGAAGGAAAGGACGGCGGCCACAACCATTCCTTCCATTGGTCAAAGGAGCTTGCATGAACACCAAGGTAAGATCACTTATCCTTATACTCCCACATCTTTGTGTGATTTTAATGTCAAGTCAAGTATGAAAGTTAGTTTACCTTGCGTTAATCCCTTGGCTTTTTTAGAATATCCTCATTTCTTAATCTTTGGGTTAGCCAAGTTCTTAATGCTCTACTTGAGAGCTTAGTTTGCTTGAAAATGGTTGATACTAGGCTATATCACAAATTTGTGCTTACTTGGCATACTGGTAGGTTAGTCCACCCTAACACTAACCCTCATCCTTTGAGGACTTGGTTTTTGTTTGTCTCCCTTAGGGTTTTGCAAGGTTTAGATTTGAGGACGAATCCTTTTCAAGAAGGGGAGAATGATACAAGACCAACTCTATCGAGCTTCATGAAGATGGAGTCTTTGAAGATCATGGGAGGTCCACATACGATGGCCTTCAAGATATGGGAGATAGCTTGGATGGAAGGCTTTAAGAACGTCACATTCAAGATATGGAAGATAGCTTGGAAGGCTATTTGGAGAAGGAGGCTATGCATGCAAAAGGGCACTTAAATGCAAGCCTTTTCAAGTTTCACTTCCATGGGAGATATCCAAACAAGACCCTTACTTCATTAAGGGTATAATTGTAATAATGTAGTGTCTTCTTTATTTCATTAGTATAAATACCTAGTGTTTTTATTTCATATGGGAGCTTTTGATGAATTATGAATATTTTGAGTGTTTTAGGGTTATCTCTAGAGACAGAAACTTGTGAGAGGCCTTTGGTAGGCTCTTGTTGATTCTTGTGTTGTTGAGAGGTTGGTTGCTTGGGATTCGAGTCCCTTGAGGTCAACATAAGAATCTGGTGTTTCTTTTGATCATAATTTAGAGGTATTAGTTTTATATAACTTTCGTTGCTAAATTGAATCTTAAGTTGTGTCAAATTATCTATCTTTTCTTTTCCTTTTGTTTATCTTCTTAATTTCTCGTTTCCGCATATCCCTTCTTGTATCATGGGTTGTTCCGTTGGCCTATGGGAATGTTGTTTGGTGGGGTGACAATTTTGTTTTGAGGAGTGTTTTGTGGCGTGTTTTGGGGAGTGGGGTTATATAGATGATGGAAAGTGCCTGGTGACAATGTAAGTGAAGTGCTTCGAGTAGCTCCACTTGTGCCTCCTTGGTGTTGCACTCGGGGCGAACACAAGACCTCCCTACTACCCTCCTTCATTTGCTTCCACCCTACTTCCCAAGTTTTCCATTCCACCATCTATGTTTTCCATTCGACAACCCATACTACCAACCTTATCGTTCAAGGCTTACAAGGCCCTCATTACATCAACTAGTGTGAGTTCCCCGGTGGGAACTTGTGTTTCATCCTCCGTAGCCATGGTACCTATTAAAAACTCTCAAAAAAACGAGCAAATACGATAGATTAGTAAAATCAACTCACAATCGCTCAAGTATGCGCACCTTTAATTGGCTCAAAAATCGCTTCCGCCAAAGATTGTGTGCTTGTTAATGTCGTCTAGTCACAAGGGTTCAAAGTCTGATCTTGGTCGGAATATATTCTTGTTAGACTAAGAAATACGGACGACTCAATTCAATCTAACGGACTTGAACTAAGAAATTAACAACGAAGAAAAGCACGAAAGAATTGGCACGAAAGAAATGCAGACACAAGAACTAGCAAACACAAGTAGGAACAACTACTCAATGGCTACTAGTTGAGAGACACTGATAAGATTCAACCTAAGGAAACTCTAAGAATTAAACAAAAATAAAGGAAAACAAAAGATAGATGAAGAATTGGGGATTGAGGAGAATAGAGGATAGATACTTTACCCAAGAGCAAGAAATCTATGGACAACAAAGGGTATATTAAACCCTAACCCTTCCAATTGGATTTACAAACCCTACAACCTAAGCAATTCGAATCAACAAACGACTGAAATGAATCCACAAATGAGTAACATTGAATTCGATGGAATTAAGTAATTCACTTCACAACTAGGAAGCAACACTTGGTTAACCAAACAATCTATATTAATCTAAAACTATCAACTACAATCTCTCATAAGAGTTCTTCATTCAACATGATCTCATCCAAAATAAGCAAGTTCACTCTCAAAAGGATCAATATCAACACAAGTGCTACCACTAGATGGACACAATTTACTCTTGCAAGAAGAGTCAATATAGTCATCAAAAGGATCAACTAGTGTGTAAGCACTTTTCACCAAGACATCATCAATTAACAAATGGTCTCTAATTCCCACAAAAGGCAAAACTTTACCTCTACTCAATTGTTCATCAAGCACAAAGTGGTCCACATTTGCTAAAGTAGAAAGGTTATCTTTGTTACCTCTTTGTTGAAGCACATCACCTTTGTCAATTTGGTCAAGTTCCTTGTATTGGCCTTCCTCTTTGGACGAGGGTAGCACTACTTCACCCTCCAAATGAACTTGGAAACTCGGGTCCCTGTCCTCTTTGAGGTGATCGTCTTTGTAAGTACCTACAAAAGGAACAAGACAACTAGAAGAAATAGAAAGGTTAGAGGGGTTAGCTTGACTTGGCACCAAGTCCTTCTCTTCACCACACCTTTCCTCTCCTCCTAACATTCCTCTATTGACCATACACTTCTTACTCTTCTCTTGGGTCGAACCTTGTCCTCCTTGAGCAACCAAGGTCTCCTTTTCACTAACAACTATTTTCTCATTTTTCATCTTTTCACGTAGCTCTTTCATGACTCTATAGTCTTCATGCACCTCATCGTGAGTCAATGGAGCAAGGACATACTTTTTACCTTTGACCACAAAAGAATACTTGTTGGTCCACCCACTATGTTGAGCATTCAAATCAAATTGCCAAGGTCTTCAGAGCAAAATATGGCACGCTTGCATTGGCACCACATCACATAAGATTTCATCCTCATATTGTTACACCTCGGAAAAGCCACCGTACAGGTACAAGGAATAGACCAACGAAGGGTATGAGTGTGTGGTGTTTTACTAAGTAAGGGGTGATGATTCATGAATTTTTGGAAATAAGAAAGTGGTAGAATTTTATCCAGCCCAGTGATCGTAAAGTGATTTACGGCCCGTAAAGTGATTTACGGACCGTAAATCACCATCGTCCTCCAGCCTTCCAAAATCTCAACTTTCTGTTAAGTGTGGAAATCGTTAAATACGACTTGGTATACGGCCCATAAACCAGTTTACGGTCCGTAAACCTCGATCGTAAACTACCATGATCACTAGCCAACCTTTCTATTTTGGACATGCTTAAATACGACCACACTATACGGTCTGTAAACTGGTTTACGGTCCGTAAACTGTGGTTTACGACCACTGTTCACCCCGACAATTGTTCATTAAAAATCAGATTTTGAGTTATTAAAAAGGGACCCAAGCCTCATTTTATTTCATTATTCATCCACACAACTCAAGAATGTTCTACAACTCTCTCAACACTTCATCCCTAGAAATTCGAGAGAATCAAAGGGAAACTAAGATCATCAACACCAAATCCAAGCAACTGGAGGTCATCTTCTTCAAGAAATTCCAAAAGAGGTGAAGAAGGGTTTTAGTGCTAGAGGAGTATTCCCATTCAAAGCTTGTTCAACCATCATCTAAGGTAAGTTTCATGACTTTATCATGTTGTTTAAAGCATTAGAAGACTAAGACACTTGAATTGTGGTAAGACATAGAAAATGGACCATTACTGAGTGAATAGTGTCACTATGGAATGATAGTTGAATGGAATCATGGAAGTTGACATGTTATGATTATGAATACGTTATAAATGGTGTATAGTCATGATATAAGTGTTAAACTCAAGGAAATGTGATAAGCGAAAAACCATTAAATGTGGAGAAATTAGAGGAAAATGGTGGATTTTGCTTAAAGTATACAAATGAGGATTGTTGCTTGCAATATCACGAGTGTTGTTGCAAATGTTTGGGAGTTGAAATAGAACGGGGAGAAAGGTAGTAGAAATAAAGGAAATGCCGCCTAGTTTTCCTTAGGAATAACGATGCGTTTTCGTAATCTATTAACTAACGCTAGTCTAAATTCTCTCGTGAAGGTAACGACGTGACATCGAAGGAAGACAAGTGACCGATAGCCTAGCTAGATGATAAAGGTATGTGAGGCTAGTCCTTTCTTTCCAATGGCATGAATCCTATGGTATAAGTTCTTTCCTATTCATGAGTTCATGTATCCCGAGAAGCTAAAAGCCTATATTCCGATACATCTACATAAGATAAGAGATATGATATGATGATGCCATATTGACAATGATGTCCTGGATTTCTTTCACTCACCTTATGTACTAATTCCTTCAAGGTGAGGCAGAATGTCAATAATTGCTCCATAATGAAATCGGGGGATCACGACCTTACGTCACCCCGATAGATATGTATGATCTTGAGCCTTATGCATGTATTATGTTAAGATAAGCATATTTTGATAATCATATTATTATAAGTATTTTATAATGAGCATGTCATGATTGCATCACACCGCGCCTAGTTTGCCGGGCAGTCACCGCTACGACGGGCAGCTATACGGATACACCACGACCTTTGGGCGTGGGCAGACACCACTAGTGGGCGGCATGAGATGGTACCCCGGACGCGGGAGGCCTGGACGCGGGCTTATATTATTTATTATCACACCGTTCCGGTAAGGACGGGCAGCTTGCATGTCATGCATACATGATTTGATGATGAGTATGAGTAAGACAACCTGTATCACTTCTTTCATGACTATCGTTCAGAATCAGATGTTCATATTGATGCTCTCATTATATTATTGTTGTCCTTCTTTATTGTTTATGCTTCTTACACTCGGTACAATATTCGTACTGACGTCCTTTTCTTTGGACGCTGTGTTCATGCCCACAGGTAGACAGGGAGGCGAGCTTGATCCAGATTCTTAAGAGCTGTCAGCGGACTGAAAGCAGTCCATTGTTCGGAGGTGCTTATGATTATTCCTTTGGTATATATATATTTTGGGCACGACGGAGTCTTGCTTCGTTTATATGTACATCATGTCAGTAGAGGCTCGTAGATGCGCAGTGTGGGTAGTATGGTCTCACATTTTTCATGTATATGTGTACTTATTATTTTGATATATAAATATCTATATATATATGTAAAAGTATTTATGTTCCCTATAAACCATGACTTTTCCATGCTTTGAGTTAAAAGAAATAAAAAGGGCATTAATCGAGTAAAGTGAGTAATAGAGCGAGTGGTGCTCGGTGGTTAGCCCCGGGTACCCGTCACGGCCCCTAGCTGGGTCGTCACAAAAGTGGTATCAGAGCAGTTCATCCTAGGAAGTGTCTACGAGCCGTGTCTAGTAGAGTCTTGTTTATGGTGTGTTGCGCGCCACGCTAATAAACAAGAGGCTACAGGGCATTTAGGAAGAATGACCATCTTTCTTCTTATGAGATCGTGCGATAGAGCTATGCCTAAGAATTTATCCTCCCCTAAATATGCGTTGTGATTTCAGAATGCCGCCGAAAGGACAAGCTACATCTGCCCAGAAGGGCAAAGCTACGAGGAAGAAGCGGGCAGAAAGGGAACCTCCGACGAATGTGGAGGAAAGTGAATCACAAAATGAGGCCTCGCCTAATGTAGGAGAGCAGGGAGGAGCCTCGGTCCCAATTCCTCCACCAGTTGCTTCGGGTCAACAAGTGACCGAGGCCATACACTTACTAACGCAATTGGTTGCTGCCCAGGCACAGAGGCAGAGTGTGGGCCCGAGTGATCGTTCCGCCAGTACGAGAGCCCGTGACTTCCTGACTTTAAATCCTCCAGAATTTTTTGGGTCGAAGCCAGATGAGGACCCACAAGGCTTTGTTGATGAGATGTTGAGGACGCTGAAACTTATGCATGCTTCTGAGACCGAGTCGGTAGAGTTGGCTTCTTATAGACTTCGTGATGTGGCGGTATTGTGGTATAACAACTGGATAGCATCAAGAGCAGCAAATGCACCTCCTCCTGTTTGACAAGAGTTTGTCGACGCTTTTATTCATCATTATTTGCCACCCGAGGTCCGCCGAGCTAGAGCGGGCAGGTTCTTGAATCTAAAGCAAGGAAGTATGAGTGCCCGAGAGTATAGTATGCAATTCAATTCTCTGGCCAGGTATGCCTCGACTATGATGGCTGATATGGGCGATCGCGTACACAGATTTGTGAGTGGTTTCGGTCCACATTTGTTTAGAGATTGTCTGACGGCCTCTTTGCAAGACGGGATGGATATTTCCCGAATACAGGCACATGCTCAGAATCTTGAGGAACGACAACAGCAGCAAAGAAGTGACCGTGATAGGCAAGGTAAGAGAGCTAGGTATATGGGAGCGAGCAGTGAATATAAAGGGGGACCGAGACAGATGCATTCTAGGCACTCAGTTCAGTCGGCGACTAGTGCACCTCCCGGATTCCCGGATAGTAGAGTTGACCGTTCTTTTCAGTCAGGACAGGGCCAGAGTTCGAGGGCCTCAGATTTTCAGTCTAGGGGATATTTTGGTCAGCGGAGACCTTTAGTACCGCGATACAGCCAGTGTGGTAGATTGCATTCCGGGCAGTGCCGACAGGGTTCCGATGCTTGTTATACCTGCGGGCAACTCGGACATATGATGAGAGATTGCCCCTCAGCGAGAGGTAGAGCGGGGACTCAGCCTACTGGATCAGCAGTTGGGTCTTCTTCAGTACGCCCGACAGTGCAGACTTCTCAGACTACAGTAGGTAGAGGCAGAGGCAGAGGGGGAGCATCTACTTCAGGTGTTATTCCGCCCCGCGTATATGCTTTGGCAGGGCGACAGGATCTTGAGTCCTCCCCAGATGTTGTCACAGGTACCTTGACTATATTTTCCCGTCACGTATATGCTTTGATTGATCAGGGTTCTACCTTCTCATATATTACTCCGTATATTGCTGATTGTATTGGGGTGAGACCCGAGCCAATTAAACCTTTCGAGGTGTTCACTCCGGTTGGTGATCCCGTAATAGCGAGGCAAGTATATAAGAATTGTGTAGTGGTTATATGTGACCGACAGACAAGGGCCGATTTGATTGAACTGGAAATGATAGATTTCGACGTAATAATGGGTATGGATTGGTTAGCGTCGTGTTACGCAAATGTTGATTGCCGAACGAAAATGGTTCGATTCCAGTTTCCGGGAGAGCCCGTACATGAATGGAAGGGTAATACAGCATCCCCAAAGGGTAGGTTTATTTCCTATCTCAAGGCGAGGAAGATGATAGCCAAGGGCTACATTTACCATCTAGTTAGAGTTCACGACACGGAGGCAAGGCCACCAATTTTCCAATCTGTCCCAGTAGTAAATGAATTCCCAGATGTATTTCCAGATGAACTTCTGGGTCTTCCTCCAAAAAGGGAAATCAATTTTGCTATTGACATATTACTAGACACCGAGCCTATTTCTATTCCTCTGTATCGAATGGCTCCGGCAGAATTGAAAGAGCTAAAGCACAGTTAAAAGATTTGCTTGAGAAGGGGTTTATAAGGCTTAGTTCCTCACCGTGGGGAGGACCAGTCCTGTTCATAAAGAAGAAAGACGGATATCTGCGAATGTGCATCGACTACAGGCAGCTGAATAAGGTGACAATAAAGAATAAATACCCTCTTCCCAGAATCGATGATTTGTTTGATCAATTACAGGGCGCTAAGTGGTTCTCCAAAATAGATTTGCGATCGGGTTACCATCAAGTGAGGGTTAGACAAGCGGATATCCCTAATACTGCCTTCAGGACAAGATATGGTCACTACGAGTTCCGAGTGATGTCGTTTGGGTTGACAAATGCCCCGGCGGTGTTTATGGATTTAATGAATAATGTGTTCAGGCCATTCTTGGATCTCTTCGTGATAGTATTTATCGACGATATTCTGGTATATTCTCGCACAGAATTAGAACATGCAGATCATCAAAGAATTGTTCTTGGCGTTCTTCGAGCCCGAGAATTATATGCAAAGTTCTCAAAGTGCGAGTTTTGGCTAAATTATGTGGCATTCCTAGGTCATGTTATTTCAGATGATGGCATCCGAGTCGACACTCAGAAAATAGAAGCTGTGAAGACTTGGCCAAGGCCTACAACGCCTACAGAAGTTCGTAGTTTTCTGGTTTGGCAGGTTATTATCGAAGATTCATAGAGGGATTTTCATCTATTTCAGCCCCATTAATGAAGCTAACCTTGAAGTCGGCGAAATTTCAGTGGCATGATGCTTGTGAGCGTAGTTTCCAAGAGCTAAAAGACAGATTGACCTCAGCTCCAGTGTTAACGCTTCCAGAAGGGCCGGATGGCTATGTTGTGTATTGCGACGCTTCCGGTGTGGGACTAGGATGTGTATTGATGCAGCACGGGAAGGTTGATTCTATGAGTCGTGATCCAGTGTTGATAGGGGGCATTTCTAGCATTGAAAATTGCATATGCCTAAAGACAATTGAGGAAGCATGAACAGAACTATCCAACTCATTATCTCGAATTAGCCGCGGTTATTCATGCGTTGAAGATATGGAGACATTATCTGTACGGTGTGCACATCGATATCTATACAGATCACAAGAATCTCCAACATATTTTCAAGCAGAAGGAGTTGAACCTACGGCAGAGGCGGTGGTTAGAAGTGTTAAAGGATTATGATGTAGATATTTTATACCATCCCGGGAAAGCGAATGTGGTAGCAGACGCGCTTAGCCGTCGATCAATGGGAATTTTAAGTGAATTCCCTTCAGAAAAGAAAGAAATGGCTCGTGAGCTCTATCAACTAGCAAATCTTGGGGTACGTGTACTTGATTCGAGTAAGGCAGGAATTAGTGTTAGTGATCCTACAGTCTCGCCCTTGAATGCGGAGATAAAAGAACACCAGTATGAAGATCCACAAATTCGTCATGACAGGGATGTATCCTGTGGAAAAGAGAAGTCTCCATTTGAAGTTTCCATAGACGGAGTTCTTAGATGCTGAGACAGACTGTGTGTACCGGATGTGGCAGGATTACGCCGACGGATTCTAGAGGAAGCACACCATTCTCAGTATTCCATTCATCCAGGTGCAACCAAGATGTATCGTGATCTCAAATTGTTGTATTGGTAGGATGGCATGAAACGAGACATAGCAGCATTCATGGCACAATGCCCAAATTGCCAACAAGTGAAAGCCGAACATCAAAAGCCAGGAGGCTTATTGCAAGCAATGGAAATTCCTACATGGAAATGCGAAGAAATTAATATGGATTTCGTTGTAGGATTACCTCGCTCGCGAGGCAAATACAATTCTATATGGGTGATCGTGGACAGACTCACGAAGGCAGCTCATTTCCTCCCAGTTAAAACCACGTACGCAGCAGAGGATTATGCAAGGTTGTATCTTAAAGAAATCGTACGACTCCATAGTATTCCATTGTCTATTATCACTGACAGGGGAGCACAGTTTATAGCTAAGTTTTGGAAGTCCTTCCAAGAAGGGCTGGGTCCCCAAGTTAAGTTCAGCACGGCATTTCACCCACAAACTGACGGGCAAGCCGAGCGTATTATTCAGACCTTCGAAGATATGCTACGAGCGTGCATGTTTGATTTTGGTGGTAGTTGGGATGAGCATTTACCCCACATTGAATTTGCCTACAACAACAACTATCATTCTGGTATTCAAATGGCCCCGTATGAAGCATTGTATGGAAGGAAATGCATATCTCCAATTGGATTGTTTGAAACCGGAGAAGTACAATTGATAGGTCCCGACCTGATTCAACAAGCAGTCGAAAAAGTCAAATTCATTCGAGACCGACTGTTAATAGCCCAAAGTCGCCAAAAGTCTTATGCGGACAACCGCCGACGAGATTTGGAATTTCAGGTAAATGATTGGGTATTTCTGAAAGTATCGCCGATGAAAGGGGTGATGAGATTTGGCAAGAAAGGGAAGTTGAGTCCTAGATACGTCGGACCTTATGGTGGGTCAGGTAGCATATGAATTGGATTTACCTTCGGAGCTTGAATCAGTTCACCTGGTATTTCATGTTTCGATGCTCCGCAAGTGTATTAGGGATCCTACAAGAATAGTCCCGGTTGACGATGTGCAGGTGACAGAGAAGCTGACGTATGAAGAAATACCTATTGCTATTTTAGACAGACAAGTGAGGAGACTTCGGAATAAAGAAGTCGCTTCAGTCAAAGTTCGATGGCGAAACAACAACAACAGGGAAGAAATGACTTGGGAAGTGGAAGAGAAGATGAAAGCCAAGTACCCTCATTTATTCCAATCTCCAGAAGAGGTTCACGATGACACGCTGAGGTCGTAAGGTATGTATGATTTATCTTCATGTTTTGGTCGTGTGTAGCCATAGATATGTTGCTATTGTGATGTAGCCCTGTGAGGCGAAGATATTATGGGTTGTTATGGCAGGTAGGTAGTGTCAAATTAAAAAGGAAACTCTGGCAAAAAATTTCTAAGATTCCTATGTATTTTAACATTCGAGGACGAATGTTCCAAAAGGGGGGAAGAATGTTACACCTCGGAAAAGCCCCCGTACAGGTACAAGGAATAGACCAACGAAGGGTATGAGTGTGTGGTGTTTTACTAAGTAAGGGGTGATGATTCATGAATTTTTTGAAATAAGAAAGTGGTAGAATTTTATCCAGCCCAGTGGTCGTAAAGTGATTTACTACCCGTAAAGTGATTTACGGACCGTAAATCACCATCGTCCTCCAGCCTTCCAAAATCTCAACTTTCTGTTAAGTGTGGAAATCGTTAAATACGACTTGGTATACGGGCCGTAAACTGGTTTACGGACCGTAAACCTCGATCGTAAACTACCATGATCACTAGCCAACCTGTCACGACCCAGCTCCGTGGGCCACGACTGGTGCCCTATTTGGACACCCCAAACAGACTTACATACTAACTCGTCATATTCTAATTTAACTCAGATTACATATTGATCATTTTAAACAGATTTGGAAACAAATGTTATCTTAAGCGGTCGCACGTGCAAAAATATCATATCAAAGCCAGAAGGGACGGCGGAATACACATCGCCGAATATATGCACATATACAAACATATGGGCCACCATGGCCGCTATAACAGACAGGACCGCATTAAGACGCAAATCATAAACAGAACGAACACATACACGACCAATTACCCACATATAGGACTACAGGCCTCTACAAATCAAAACGGAAACATATGACGGGACAGGGCCCCGCCGTACCCCAAATAGCCAAATATATAGAAACATATACATGACAAAGATATATACCAAAATATGGGCTCCGAATCAAAAGGAGCACTCTGTACTGGCAGAAGGTGTGGCCTACTCTGGCGGATCACGAGTCTCTGTACCTGCGGGCATGAAAAGCAGCCCCCGACGAAAGGTGTACTGAGTATGTAAAGCATAGAGTATAGAAATCGAAACCATAGCTGACATAAAAGGGTACAGGAAGTAAATACCGAACCAGTACATCAAAGTCCGTGCTGAAAACATATGTATATATAATGCAAATAAAAATCATGCATAAGGCTCAGGAACGTGGTCACCACTCCGACGCTGGTGCCACAACACAGCTTACTCCAGAAGGTTTCAAATCTCCGTACAAACCCCGAACATAACATATCGTCACAACATATCATAAGCTATATCACAGCATAACTCCATAAACGGTACCCGGCCCTATGGCGAGGTCTCGGGAACCGTAACACATCATACTGCCGAATATGTCATAATACGCACGATCACAAAATCGGCCCGGGATCCGGCGAACGATATCATAATAACATGCATGAGCAGAGTAGTGAGAAACTAATGCAATTTACATATGAAAACATTTGTGAAGACTTGGTATGATCATATGACAACAAGTTAAGTAAACTAGTTTGAATAACTGAACAATATGGGGTCTGTCTTACAAAAGTATCTCTGAAATCGGATTTGTAATTCAGAGTATATATTAGAATATAATGGAGCCACTAAAACATCATTCTTTGATAGCTAAAATCATAAGCAAAAGTTCCTTTTTGACATTATACAAAAGTAAGTCGAATAGGACAAACGAAGGAGGTCTCGGGGCTAATGGGCCCACCTCGGGTCAAGTCGAGGTGGCGTACGTAATTCACAAACATTAGACTCTATGGAGTCATCCATGGAAGTTTCAAGGGGATTTGCTTGCGTTTGTGAAAGTTACAGATGTTTGAACATTTCTTTCCAACAAAATAAAAGGGCTCTAATTCAATTTTACTGAATGAAATAGTACCAAAAGTAAACTCGGATTTCTATGAACAGAATATTCCCCGAGGCTCAAATCCAAACCTAGTACACCTAGGACATGCCAAGAGAATGAAAGGGATTGTTTTACATACCTTATTCACTTCTTACGCTCGCCTAAACTCAAATCTCGTTTGCTCCAAAATCTACAATTGGTCACAATTACCAAATGTGAATTTCAAGCTTTTAAGAATTCAATCTTAAATCCATATTTGTCTGCACAAATTTCGGCAGCATTTCCCCTATAAATTCAACGTCCCCGAGAATTAACTCGGCCATAATATCAACAACAACACCCACAACAATACCAACAACATCAAGAACCATAACAAAATACATTCTAACATAAATGTTCTTCTTTTCTACATTATACAACAACTCCCATTCCAACTTCACACTTCCAACTTGATATCAACGTTCTCATATTTATTTACTAATTCAAGATTATTCAAACATAATTCAATAGCATTTCAAGCAATACTCAAGGATTCAAACAATCCCGCCAACTCCATATTCCATTCGAGAATTCTACAAATGCGACGAAACAACAAAGTCGCATTGTCTTCTTCCAAATTCATTAACAACAACCATAATCCACATTTTAGAACTCTACTTCCATATTTACATAAAAACTATATTAGAAACACATAATTTCCCATAACAACATACAACCAATTTCAATGCCGACTTAAATCATTAAACCTTTATTTACGTCACAAAGGTCACAACGACATAACTAACAAACTAAATGAAATTTAATTCACCTCTCCCCTTCACCACCATGGCTCACGGCCATGCACACACACACACGCCATGCACCCACACACCACAATTTCATAATTCTCATCTAATTCCAATCATTATAACATATACACTTCTTCCATAACATAAAAGAATAGAATTCTTACCTTTTTCTTCAATTTTTCCACTTGCCACAAACGTGATTTTCTTGCTTAACTAATTATACCACGTCGAAGAGCGTCTTGAACTTAATAAGAATTCAAGAAGAAAGAGATTTTTGGATCAAAGTTGATGGACTTGGATTTTTTTTTTCCTTTCCTTATGGTTCGGCCGAATGGCCTCTTGAAGTGTTCTTCAATTTTTTTGTTTTGTTTCTTGAACTTTCTTGAAGATTAGCTTTTCTTATATTAATTAGTCACATGATTAATCACATGACTAATTTCATGGGTTGGGCCCATGGCCGGCCACCCTTAAACTCTTGGGCCTCATTTTTCTCTTATTTCTTTTTTAGCCCAATTAGTTGTGAATCTTATTTTGTAATTCACGGAACTAATTTCTAAAATTCCAATTTTTCCCTTGGCCTTCCTCCGTATTTCTGCAGCAATATTTTTCATGAATAACACACATATATGAAATAAAATAAAATATAGCCCTCATTTCCTACAAAGCAAGATTATTCCAATTTTTCCAAATACGCAAAAATGCGGGATATAACATCCTCCCCCCCTTTAGAACATTCGTCCTCGAATGTTAAATTAGCCTTATAGGTTTCACAAGCATTTTGGGGGAGTTTCTTCTTACGAGTAGCAAATATAAATTATTTACCAATCAATATAATAAATTTAGAAATTTAGAATACCTGTAGGTGTAGAGAACAAGTGAGGATACTTCTTCTTCATTTCGTCCTCTGCTTCCCAGGCATTTCTTCTCTATTGTTGTTTCGCCATAACACCTTAACAGAGGGTATGTCCTTGGTCCGCAGCCTCCTCACCCGATGATCCAGAATAGCTACAGGTTGCTCTTCATAAGACAAGTCCTCTGTTACCTGAATATCATCTACTGGAAATATTCTGGAAGGATCACCAACATATTTACGGAGCATGGATACATGAAATACCGGGTGCACTGCCTCCAGATCGGATGGTAAGTCTAGCTCATAGGCGACCTCACATATCTTCCGAATAATTTGATACGGCCCGATATACCGCGGACTAAGCTTACCCTTTTTACCGAATCTCATTACACCCTTCATAGGTGACACCTTCAGAAATACCCAGTCGCCAACCTGGAACTCTAACGGTCGGCGTCGCTTATCTGCATATAATTTCTGTCTACTCTGGGCAGCCAATAACTGTTCCCGAATAAGTTTCACTTTCTCAACTTCTTGCTGAATCACATCCGGCCCAATTAGTTTAGTTTCGCCCACGTCGAACCAACCAATCGGAGATCTGCATTTTCTACCATATAGGGCTTCGTACGGTGTCATCTGGATGCTGGAATGATAACTATTATTATAAGCAAATTCAATAAGCGGAAAATGATCATCCCAGCTACCTCTGAAATCAATAACACAGGCCCGCAACATATCTTCCAATTGTCCCTTTTGTTCATGGGTCCTGAGTGGTGTATCATGATTATGTTAGTTCACATTTATGCATTGCATTCATTTACATATATGCATATTGACCCGTGACCAGAAGGCGTACGCGTATATTATATATATATATATATATATATATATATATGGGGTATGGGGAAAGGGTGAGGCATTATATACACATTACCACCTGATCAGCTAGTGCACAGTGATGATGATTATGATGCCCGAAGGGGGCATTATGCTATTATGCCCGAAGGGGCCATTATGCTATTATGCCCGAAGGGGCCATTATACTATCATGCCCAAAGGGGCCATTATGCTATTATGCCCGAAGGTGCCTATATGATATATGGATCGGGCCGTACGTTCCTTGGCACTATGACCTATGCATATCATACGCCCGCAGAGGCATTTTCAGTAAGCAGAGATATACAGATATGTTCAGATAGTCAGACATATAGATGCATTCACACAGACATGTCCAGATAATCGGAGTTACAGATGCATTCAGTCAGTCAGTTTAGCTTACGAGTTTCAGATTTTCCTTCATGACTCCTATATGTATGCTACTCTTATGCCTTACATACTCGGTACATTATCCGTACTGAATCCCCTATTGTTCGAGGGGGGGGGGGGCTGCGTTCATGATAAAATTCAACCTAGGGAAACTCTAGAAAAACAAAGAACAAGAAAATCAAAATAAAGGGTGGATGAAGAATAGAAATAGAAGAGGGTAGATGGATAGATACTTGACCAAATAGCAAGAAATATATGGACAAGAAATGGTATATCAAACCCTAACCCTTCTAATCGGATTTACAAACCCTAGAACCTAAGCAATTCGAATCAACAAACAACTCAAATGAATCCACAAATGAGCAATATTGAATTTGATGAAAATAAGCAATTCACTTCACAACTAGGAAGTAACACTTGGTTAACCAACCAAACAATCTATATTAATCTAAAGCTATCAACTACAATCTCTCATAAGAGTTTCTTCATTCAACATAATCTAAGGATGAAAATAACCTAAGTCTAGTATTTATACTAAGAGACTTAAGTGCTAGGCTAGTTATTACAAGAATGACATTAATGAGGCAAAATGATGAAAGATAAAGAATATCAAGAAATTCAAGAAAATCAAGAAACACAAGACTGAAATTCAAGAAAAAGAAAAGTCCAAGAAGCTCAAGTTTGAAGATTATTTCCAATTCTTGTTTCTTGAATCCTTTTATAGGAACTTTATTTGTTTTGATCATTCAAGAACGCGGTTCTTGATTAAAATTCGTTCTAGTTCATACCCAAAACCTTAATTTTCTTTCCATCGTGCCGGCCTCAATACTTACTTGATTTAAACGATTCAATAGTTATTTTTATAGTTCAAAACGTCATCTTTCTCCTCGTCTTGAAAACACATAATTCCGAGAACTATAGACCGATTTACGTCCGTTTCTTGAATTCTGCCCATCAATCGCTTCAAGAACAAGGTCCTGGTCGATTGGTTCTTTGTTAACTCGAAGAATCACATCAATTTGGTATCAGAGCACAGTTGAGTAATTTCATGGATTATATGCAAGAAAGAAGAGGACGTTGGGTTCAAGAAGATGAAAAGAAAAAGGAATCTCTTTTCCGCACTAGATGTACCTCCCATGATAAGGTATGTTCGGTAATCATTGATAAAGGAAGTCATGTTAATGTTGTTTCTGAAGAGATGATTTCTAAACTTGGCTTGTTAACAAAACTTCATCCATATCCTTATAGCATCAAATTTGAGAATGATGATGGTGGTTTAGAGGTAACTCATCAATGCCTAGTTTCTTTTTCTATTGGCAAAATATATAATGATCTTGTTTGGTGTGATGTAACAAAGATGGATGCTTGCCACTTATTACTTGGAAGACCATGGGTGTATGAAAGGTGTGCTAACTATGATGAATATCGTAATACCTATTCTTTTACAAAGGATGGACGGAAAATTAAGTTGGTTCCCTTGACTCCAGAAGATGTTGCTAAAAACTCCAAGTATGTTGATGATTCTTTTGTGACCAAATTACAAATCATTGGTCCCATAAATATGGAACAGAAAACGGAGGAGAAGAATGAATTGGATCCACAAGTTGAGGATTTACCTCCAAAGTTTGATGAGGATCCATTGGAGCATCCAGCTATTTGTGAGATTGAGTTTCCACAAAGGGATTTCAAAAAGAATACAGATTTTGTTTCTTACTCCACACCAACCAAAGTAACGGATTGCATAGGACCAATAGTCTATGAAAATTTGGAAGAGAAAGAGAATAAGTTGCTGAAAAAGGAGTTTATGAATGAGAGTTTAATTTATTATCTAATTCGAACAAGATTTATTCCTCAAAAGGTTGAATCTTTGCAAGAAAGTGTAGATTTAATATCTCTCAATTTCATTGAGGTTAATGGCTATAATCATGTCAAATATGAGAGCATCAAAATCATCAAGGAGCTCATAAGAAGACATGATTTATTCTCTAACCCTGATCCAAAGGTTCATGAATTTGATTTATTTAAAGGTTTTTGTGGCACTAACTCAGATTTTGCATGCAAACACCACATCGACACGGGAGTGTTCAAGATTCATGAAGATCAAAAGGAAATAAGTTGTGATCATGGTTTACACATAGAAGATCAGTTTAAGATGCTACGTTTGAGAAATCATGGTATAAAGTTACTACTACTAAGGAAGTGGGATTTAGTTCGGCCATATGTAAAGATTCCTTTCAACATGATGAAGCTCTATAACAAACTAGAAAAATGCAACTTAAAGCCTGGTGGTATGGGTTGTTCCAATTTTTTTTTTGTTTGCTAATCTTTCACAATTTATGGAGCCTTTAGACTCGAGGACGAGTCTTTCTCAACAAGGGGAGAATAATGAAAGATGAAGAATATCAAGAAATTCAAGAAAATCAAGAAACACAAGACTGAAATTCAAGAAAAAGAAAAGTCCAAGAAGCTCAAATTTGAAGATCATTTCCCATTCTTGTTTCATAAATCCTTTTCTAAATAGGTTTCTTGTTTCTTGATTTATATTATAGTAGGATTTAATTTCCTATCATTAGTAGGATCTTTATTCTAGTTCTAGTAGGATTCTTGTTTTCTTTATTCTTTTCCTTATAGAATAGGGATTTTACTTTCCTTGTTTTTAGCTATTTCCTTTCTAGAGTAGAATAGGGATTTGTAGTCATAAAAGAAGAGACCCTAGGGTTCTCATTACTTGTAAATATACTATTCACGTTTTGAGCAGAAACCTAAATTTTGCAATAGAGTTATTTTCTCTATTTGGTGTTCTTTATCCTTGTTTTTGGTTCCAAGCAAGGTGGTGATAGTCTTTATCTTGTTTTCAATAGCGTGTGGTGTTTCTTTATCACGTTAATTGATTTCAAGTGGTGACTTAGGAACTTTATTTGTTTTGATCATTCAAGAACGCGGTTCTTGATTAAAATTCGTTCTAGTTCATACCCAAAACCTTAATTTTCTTTCCATCGTGCCGGCCTCAATACTTACTTGATTTAAACGATTCAATAGTTATTTTTATAGTTCAGATTGTCATCTTTCACATAACTTTTGAATCACTTTAATCCAACGCCTATAACTTGAGATACGCCCGTTTCTTGAATCTGCCCATCAAATCGCTTCAAGAACAAGATCCTGGTCGATTGGTTCTTTGTTAACTCGAAGAATCACATCAATTTGGTATCAGAGCACAGTTGAGTGATTTCATGGATTATATGCAAGAAAGAAGAGGACGTTGGGTTCAAGAAGATGAAAAGAAAAAGGAATCTCTTTTCCGCACTAGATGTACCTCACATGGTAAGGTATGTTCGGTGATCATTGATAATGAGAGTCATATTAATGTTGTTTCTGAAGAGATGGTTTCTAAACTTGGCTTGTCAACCAAGCATCATCCATATCCTTACAGTATCGAATTTGAGAATGGTGATGGCTTAGAGGTAACTCGTCAATGCCTAGTTTCTTTTTCTATTGGTAAAATATATAAAGATCTTGTTTGGTGTGATGTAACAAAGATGAATGCTTGTCACTTATTACTTGGAAGACCATGGGTGTATGATAGGGGCGCTAAATATGATGTATACCGTAATACCTATTCTTTTACAAAGGATGGGCGAAAAATCAATTTAGTTCCCTTGAATCCAGAAGATGTTGTTAAAAACTACAAGTATGTTGATGATTCTTTTGTGACCAAATTACAAATCATTGGTCCCATAAATATGGAACAGCAAATGGAGGAGAAGAATGAATTGGATCCACAAGTTGAGGATTTACCTCCAAAGTTTGATGAGGATCCATTGGAGCATCCAACTATTGATTTTCCATCTTTAAGTGATTTCGAAAAGAATCCAGATTTTGTTTCTTACTCCACACCAACCAAAGTAGCGTATTGCGTAGGACCAATAATCTATGAAGATTTGGAAGAGAAAGAGAATAAGTTGCTGAAAAACGAGTCCATGAACGAGAGTTTAATTTATGATCTAGTTCGAGCAAGATTTATTCCTCAAAAGGTTGAATCTTTTCAAGATAGTGTAGATTTAATATCTCTTAATTTCATTGAGGTTAGTGGCTATAATCATGTCAAATATGAGAGCATCAAAATCATCAAGGAGCTCATAAGAAGACATGATTTATTCTCTAACCCTGATCCAAAGGTTCATGAATTTGATTTATTTAAAGGTTTTTGTGGCACTAACTCAGATTTTGCATGCAAATACCACATCGACACGGAAGTGTTCAAGATTTATGAAGATCAAAAGGAAATAAGTTATGATCATGGTTTACACATTGAAGATCAGTTTAAGATGATATGTTTGAGAAATAATGGTATAAAGTTACCACTAAGAAAGTGGGATTTAGTTCGGCCATATGCAAAGTTTTCTTTGAACATGATGAAGCTCTATGAAAAGTTAGAAAAATGCAACTTAGAGCCTGGTAAGTATGGGTTGTTCCCAATTTTTTTTTTTTTTGGCTAATCTTTCACCGTTTATGGAGCCTTTAGACTCGAGGACGAGTCTTTCTCAACAAGGGGAGAATGATGAAAGATAAAGAATATCAAGAAATTCAAGAAAATCAAGAAACACAAGACTGAAATTCAAGAAAAAGAAAAGTCCAAGAAGCTCAAGTTTGAAGATTATTTCCAATTCTTGTTTCTTGAATCCTTTTCTAAATAGGTTTCTTGTTTCTTGATTTATATTTTAGTAGGATTTAATTTCCTATCATTAGTAGGACTTTTATCCTAGATCTAGTAGGATTCAGTTTTCTTTATTCTTTTCCTTGTAGAATAGGGATTTTACTTTCCTTGTTTTTAGCTATTTCCTTTCTAGAGTAGAATAGGGATTTGTAGCCATAAAAGAAGAGACCCTAGGCCTATATAAAGGGTTCTCATGACTTGTAAATATACTATTCACGTTTTTGAGCATAAACCCTAGTTTGCAATAGAGTTATTTTCTCTATTTGGTCTTCTTTATCCTTGTTTTTGGTTCCAAGCAAGGTGGTGATAGTCTTTATCTTGTTTTCAATAGCGTGTGGTGTTTCTTTATCACGTTAATTGATTTCAAGTGGTGACTTAGGAACTTTATTTGTTTTGATCATTCAAGAACGCGGTTCTTGATTAAAATTCGTTCTAGTTCATACCCAAAACCTTAATATTCTTTCCATCGTGCCGGCCTCAATACTTACTTGATTTAAACGATTCAATAGTTATTTTTATAGTTCAGATTGTCATCTTTCACATAGCTTTTGAATCACTTTAATCCAACTCCTATAACTTGAGATACGCCCGTTTCTTGAATCTGCCCATCAAATCGCTTCAAGAACAAGATCCTGGTCGATTGGTTCTTTGTTAACTCGAAGAATCACATCACAAAGGCTTTGTTTGGCTAGTTGGATGTTCGCTTGAAATCCGAAAAAGGCTCCTCTTGCACATATAGCCATCATCCTGTTACGTCCCGTATTGTTTTATACATTAGGACAACCCGGATTAACTATGATAATTTAAGGCCAAGACCATTCCGGGATTCGAAGTCAGGACTTTTGACCATTTGATTTTATTTTGAGATATAAGTTATATATGAAATTGTTGGCATTGAACACTTAGGGAAAATTGGGACCACAATTCATAAAATTGGAATTTAAAATGTGGTGTCAAAAATGCCATGGGGGCCGTGTGAATTAAAAAGGGGTCCCACACATTGTGTGACCAATTTTAATTGGTCCAACACATTGTGTGGACCCAAGGCAATGTGGATATTTTGTGAACCACTTAAAAGATGAAGACCAAGTCTTCATTCCTCATTTATTCACTTCATCACTTAGCACAAAACAAGAAAATAGAGAGCTCCCAACCCCCACTGTTTTCGGCCCAACCTTAGGAAAACCAAATCAAATTCTAGCTTCCCAAAAATTATTTCCTTGGTGTTAACCCACTATATTGAGGTCCCTAAGTAGCGTGGAAGAGTTGTTCGGGTCATCCAACCATTAGTTGTACCCATTTGCAAACCCTAACTATTTGGTGGGTTGAAGAAGAAAGGTATGTTTTGCTCTTGTTTTTGTGTTGTGAACATTTATTCATGTTATGGTATGTTAATAGGGATGGAAATCATGAAATATAGTATTATTGGAAGTGGGTTGTGTGATGGGTGTTCTAGCCGTGTATATGGGTGTGACAAATGGAATTGATGAATTAATTCTATATTATGTTAGATTGGTATCGAGTGGGGAAAAGAATAAAAATCATCGATACATGTATATGTGTAGTGTAGCCGTGTTTATAGCCTCCAAATTGTAGCAAAGAAGGAATTAATCTCGCTTAGCGTCGTAATGGTTATGGTGATGACTTGTAGGTTAGAAATGAGAATTTAATGTCCCAAATTGACATAGTAAGCGTTGCAGACTGATTTGGAGAACTTTGTGCATTGAATAAAATTTGTATATATAAGAATCATTAACATGTGTATGTGTGTGGCGCGGGCGAATGTGAGTTTTATAATGTGTCGAAGATCGTAATACTATCGCTTAGTATTTTAGTTATCGTCGAAACGAATTCTAGTTGGAAATAAGTGTTTAAGTGGCTCAAGATTGATGTTGAGAAATTGTGGGATGTTTTGAGGCTAGTTGTGCGTTTGACGTAAATTGTATATTTTATGAAAATCATATCGTTATATTGTGGATTGTGGTACAAAACATGACTTGAAAATGAGGAATGGAAAAGGGGACTGTTTTCGGCCAAACAGTGGAAAAATTTTCGGGTCGTTGGAAATATTATGTGGATTGTTTAGAATGTCCTAGAATATTGTGGTAAAGACTCGGGTGGATAATTAAATGTGTGAGCGATGTGGTGGCTTGAATGTGAGCCGTTGAATTGAATATTTGGAAAGTTGTCGAATGATGAAAAAGAGAGCTATTAATGTTATTTTGTCTTCCGAATTTATTATTGATGTTGTTAGGTTGGTTGTTGTTGTTGTTGTTGATTGATACGGCCGAGTTAAATTCTCGGGGTAGCCTATTTACAGGGGAAATGCTGCCCAAATTTCTGTAGAATTAAGGGCGAAATTGGAATTTAATGCCCAAAGAGTCTTTAGCTAATGTTTGGCATTTTATGGCTTATTTTTAGATCGTGGGCAGCCCGAATCATAGTTTGGACTTAGCTTGAGTTGGATCATATTGGAGAGCGTTTGAGGTATGTAAAGCAACCTTCCTTCTTTTGGCATGCCTTAGTTTCACATAGGCTAGATTAGAGCTTTAAGGGAATTCCAAATTCGAGATCCGAGCATGATATGATCCATATATATATTCTTTGGCACTCTTATGTATGTTTTTATGAAATATGAACCATGATGTATTTGAAGTAATCGCTTTCCGAAATTCGCATAGAAAATGTTCACTTTAAGGAATTTCGTAATCTCTGAATGCCATATTTTTCGCACAGAGCCTCGGATCGCTCCCATAATTTTTATAGGAGTTTGCTTGATGTATAATGGGTATGTTTTTCATAGGAGGGCTCAGTTCGGGTATATACTCGTCCGTGGGTCCCGCGACGCCCTTTATGTAAATTCGACAACTTTGAATCAAAAAGTGATAATTATTATTCCGATTTCGAATATGACTATTTTACTTATCCTTCGGATTTATAATAATGATTTTATGCATATGATTCCTCACTACTCCGCTCGTGCCTACTATGATATCGTTCGCCGGTTCCCGGGCCGGTTCTGTTGTCGTGCGCTTTTTGATACATTCTGGTGTTATGTTGTGTTTATGGTTCACCGTGCTCCTCGCTCGAGGGCCGGGTTCCACTTATGTTGGCGTTATGCTGTGTTTGGCGTTATGCTGTGTTGTGATGTGTGACGGGGATTCGGAGATTTGAAACTTTCTGGTGTTATGCTGTGTTGTGGCGCCATCGACAGGCGGGCGACCACATTTTCCAGTGCCCTATGCATAATTTATACTTTGGAAATAAACATTTTGATATGTATTATTTTCTATATATCTGATTCGATTATTATTCAGATTTATTTCTGTACCTTCTGCTTTGCATACTCAGTACATATTTCGTACTGACCCCCTTCTCCGGGGGCTGCGTTTCATGCCCGCAGGTACAGACGCACAGCCTGGTGATCCACCTGTTTAGGACAACCTTTCTGCTATTCGGAGTGCTCCTCTCTTTCCGGAGCTTATACTTTTGGTATATATATTTATTAGTGCATTTATATATATTCGTTCATGGGTACGGCGGGGCCCTGTCCCGTCATATGATTCTGTCGGTCTGTTTAGAGGTCTGTGGACATGTTTGTGGGTTAAGGTCTTTCTGTATAGATGTATGTACATGTCGTTTGGGCGATCCCATACGCCGAGGCGGCCGGTCCGCATATGTTGTTTGGGCGATCCTATACGCCGAGGCGGCCGGTCCGCATATGTTTATATATTGCTTGGTTATCCCTGTGTGGCTTTTTTTGGTATTTTCTGCGTGCAGGGTATATTGGATAGTCCGTAAAACAAAGGAAACTCTGCCGAAATTTTCTGGAAATTACCTAAATTTGAAATAAAGTCTTGTCGGCTTCCACCATATACTAGAATGAGTTGATAGAATTTGAGATAATATTTGATAGATGGGTTCGGGTGCCCAGATCGGGCACTAGTCACGGCCTACGGGGTTGGGTCGTGACAAAAGTGGTATCAGAACGGTTTGTCCTCGGAGTGTCCACAGATCGTGTCTAGTAGAGTCTTGTTTATCGGTGTGTTGTGCACCACATCTATAAACAGGAGGCTACAGGACATTTAGGATGTTGTCTTTTCTTCTGATCTTAGATCGTGCGATAGAACTGTGCTATTAGGATGATTCTGTTTTGATCTGTTGTTGTTTTTCTTTCAGTGATGCCTCCGAAAAAGGCAACGGCCGCCCAGAAGAAAAAGGGAGTAGTAGGAGAGACCAGCCGGGCTCAGAAGGGTACTCGGACCCTTGCTCAGATGATGCGTGATATTACGTCCCGGCCAGCCGACTCTGCTACGTCTTCATCGTCAGAGGAGTCTGGAGCAGCTTCACCATTAGCTCCAGGGGCTTCAGCTCCCGCGCCTCCAGCTCCTCAGCCAGGGGCGGAGGACAGGACACTGAGAGAGGCTGTGCAGTTATTGACCACTCTGGTAGCGGGACAGGCTCGCAGACGCGGGCGGAGAGATGATGATGATGACGATAGGCGTGACAGCCTGAGGGTTCGAGAGTTTCTATTATGTGGCCCTCCAGAGTTTTACGGGTCTAAGCCCGACGAGGACCCCCATGACTTTATTCGGGGGATGCGGCGCTCACTAGATTTGGTCAGGGCTTCAGAGACTGAGTCTGTTGAGTTGGCTTCGCATAGACTACGGGATGTTGCTGCTCACTGGTATGAGTCCTGGGAGCTATCTAGGGGTGAGGGTGCTACCCCAGCTACTTGGGACGAGTTCGTGACTGCTTTCACTCACCACTTTTTGCCCCCAGAGTTACGGCGGGCGCGGGTTGACCGATTTTTGCATCTGCAGCAGAGGGGTCGGAGCGTCTGTGAGTATAATATGGAGTTTGATTCTTTGGCCCGGTATGCACCTGCCATAGTAGCAGATATGGCCGATCGGATGCACAGATACGTGATGGGGTTAGACCGCTATTTGATTGATGGCTGTATGGCGGTGGCATTGCAGGCAGACATGGATATTTCCCGACTACAGGCTTATGCCCTGGGTATGGAGGACCGACATAGAGCTGATTATTCTAGCAGAGATCGGGACAGGAGGCCGCCCAAGAGGGCCAGATTCGCAGGTTATTATGGAGATTCTCGAGGCGGACAGCCTCAGCAGCAGCAGTCAGGCAGACATCCTCCTCCGTCAGGCCGGGGTACACAGCCAGCCGGTAGGAGATTTGACAGTGCAGGACAGTCTGGGGCCGGTCAGAGCTCCAGAGCATCAGGGTCACAGATAGCTAGAGGTCCCAGCCAGTCCAGACCACCCAAGCCCCGTTGTTCCCATTGCGGGAAATCGCACCCGGGAGAGTGTTATCGACTTACTGGAGCCTGTTTTTCATGCGGTGGTCAGGGCCATCTTATGCGAGATTGTCCGTTGGCGAGCGGTTCTGGTAGTGTGGCTCAGCCGACGGGGTCAGCCGCTGGTTCATCATCTGCTCCATCAGTTGCACGCCTGCGGGGCGAGGTATGCCTGCACCGGTGGGACGCGGTCGAGGTCGTGGCAGTGCTTCAGGTTCTAGCGGTCCTTCGAACCGCATTTATGCCTTAGCCAGCAGACAGGACCAGGAGGCTTCGCCTAATGTCGTCACAGGTATATTACTGGTTTTCTCTCGTGATGTGTATGCATTGATTGATCCTGGTTCTACATTATCATTTATATCTCCACTCGTTGCTGATACAATTGGGATAGAATCCGAACCGATAGAGCCTTTTGAGGTAGCTACACCAGTAGGGGACTCTGTTATAGCCAGTCAGATTTATAGAGATTGTTCCGTGATTATCTGTGGCTGCTGCACTAAGGCGGATTTGGTGGAGTTAGATATGATCGAGTTTGACGTGATTATGGGTATGGATTAGCTAGCTTCTTGCTATGCTAATGTTGATTGTCAAAAGAAGATAGTCCGATTCCAATTCCCAGGGGAGCCAGTTATAGAGTGGGCAGGTAATACAGTATCGCCGAGGGGTAAGTTTATTTCATACCTCAAGGCTGAGAAAATGATCAGAAAGGGGTATATTTATCATCTGGTCCGTGTTCATGATTTAGAGGCAGAGGCACCGACTCTTCAGTCAGTCCCAGTGGTTAATGAATTTGTAGATGTATTCCCAGATGAGCTTCCAGGTCTTCCTCCCGAACGGGAGATAGAGTTTGCTATTGATCTGTTGCCAGACACTCAGCCTATCTCTATTCCTCCGTACAGAATGACACCTGCAGAATTGAAAGAATTGAAAGAGCAGCTGAGAGATTTATTGGAGAAGGGTTTCATTCGGCCTAGTGCGTCACCCTGGGAAGCTCCGGTATTATTTGTGAGGAAGAAAGACGGCTCGCTGCGGATGTGCATTGATTATCGGCATTTGAATAAGGTAACCATCAAGAATAAATATCCCCTCCCCAAGATTGATGATTTGTTTGATCAGCTGCAGGGTGCCAGGTACTTCTCGAAGATAGACCTGCGATCGGGTTACCATCACGTACGGGTACGAGAGGCTGATATTCCCAAGACAGCATTCAGGACCCGATATGGGCACTATGAGTTCAGAGTTATGTCTTTTGGGCTGACAAATGCCCCAGCAGTATTTATGGACCTGATGAATCGGGTATTCAGACCGTTCTTGGATATGTTTATGATCGTATTTATCGATGATATTCTGGTTTATTCTCGGTCAGAGGCAGAGCATGCGGACCATTTGAGGACGGTACTTGGCACACTTCGGCACCAAGAATTATATGCTAAATTTTCTAAGTGTGAATTCTGGTTATCTTCAGTGGCATTTCTGGGACATATTATTGGGGCTGATGGCATCCGGGTGGATACCCAGAAGATCGAGGCCGTAAAGAATTGGCCTAGACCTACGACGCCGACAGAGGTGCGTAGCTTTCTGGGATTGGCTGGTTATTATCGGAGATTCGTGGAGAAGTTTGCTTCCATTTCAGCGCCTTTGACAAGGCTGACTCAGAAGGGAGCTAAGTTTCAGTGGTCAGATGCTTGCGAGCGTAGCTTCCAGTTGCTGAAAGAGAAGTTGACTACGGCTCCAGTCCTGACTCTTCCGGAGGGTCCAGATGGGTATGTGATTTATTGTGATGCCTCTGGTATTGGTTTGGGATGTGTGTTGATGCAGCACGGCAGGGTGATAGCTTATGCTTCCCGGCAGCTCAGAAAACATGAAAAGAATTATCCTACTCACGATTTGGAGCTGGCCACGGTCATTCATGCTTTGAAGATGTGGAGACATTATTTATATGGGGTTCACGTTGACATTTATACAGATCATAAGAGCCTTCAGTACATCTTTAGGCAAAAGGAGCTGAACTTGCGGCAGCGGAGGTGGTTAGAGTTGCTGAAAGATTATGATGTTGACATTCTCTACCATCCTGGGAAAGCTAATGTTGTGGCGGATGCACTCAGCCGCAAGTCTATGGGCAGCCTAGCAGACGTGCCATCAGAGAGTAAAGAAATGGTTCGCGATATTCATCAGTTGGCTAGTCTTGGAGTTCGCTTGGCTGATTCGGGAGGTGTTGGGGTTTCTGTTCGAGGTATTGCTGAGTCCTCTATTACAGAAGATATTAAGCGGCATCAGTATGAGGATCCTATTCTGGCACAGTACAGAGATGCAGCTCTGGCACAGGAGAAGACTCCGTTTGAGATTTCACCTGATGGAGTGTTATTTCACAGAGGCAGATTGTGTGTACCTGACGTTGCAGGGTTGCGGCGACAGGTTATGGGCGAGGCACATTACGCCCGATATTCTGTTCACCCAGGGTCGACGAAGATGTACCATGATCTCAGATGCCTATATTGGTGGGACGGTATGAAAAGAGATATAGCAGAGTTCGTTGCTCAGTGTCCAAATTGCCAGCAGGTTAAGATTGAGCACCAGAAGCCCGGTGGGCTATTGCAGGAGATGGAGATACCGACGTGGAAGTGGGAGATCATTAATATGGACTTTATTACAGGTTTACCTCGCACTCCATGGAGGTACGACTCCATTTGGGTTATCGTTGATCGGCTGACAAAATCAGCTCACTTTCTTCCAGTCCGGACTACATACTCAGCTGAAGATTATGCCAGGCTATATATTAAAGAGATTGTGAGACTGCATGGAGTTCCTGTGTCTGTTATTTCTGATAGAGGTGCCCAGTTTACAGCTAAGTTCTGGAGATCATTCCAGGAGGGATTGGGGACCCAGGTGAGTCTGAGTACAGCATTTCATCCCCAGTCCGATGGTCAAGCAGAGCGCACTATTCAGACATTGGAAGATATGTTGCGTGCCTGTGTTATTGATTTCAGAGGTAGCTGGGATGACCATTTGCCGCTTGTTGAATTCGCTTATAATAACAGCTACCACTCCAGTATTCAGATGGCACCATATGAGGCCTTGTACGGCAGGAAATGTAGATCACCGATCGGTTGGTTTGATGTGGGGAGACTGAGTTGATTGGCCCAGATGTGGTCCAGCAGGCCGTGGATAAGGTGAAACTTATTCTAGAAAGATTGTTGGCAGCCCAGAGCCGACAGAAATCTTATGCCGATAAGCGACGTCGACCGTTAGAGTTTCAGATTGACGATTGGTTGTTCCTGAAAGTGTCACCGATGAAAGGTGTTATGCGATTTGGCAAGAAAGGAAAGCTCAGTCCGAGATATATTGGGCCCTATCTGATTATTCGCAAAATAGGCAAGGTGGCCTACGAATTGGATTTGCCAGCTGACTTGGGAGCGGTACACCCGGTATTTCATGTTTCTATGCTTCGTAAGTGTGTTGGTGACCCTTCCAGAGTCTTTCCTGTAGATGACATTCAGGTCACAGAGGAGCTATCTTGTGAGGAGCAGCCTATAGCCATATTGGATCGCCAGGTAAAAAGGTTGCGAAACAAGGATATGGCTTCTGTTAAAGTGCTGTGGCGGAATAATAACCGCGAGGAAATGACCTGGGAGGCTGAGGAGCAGATGAAGGAAAAGTATCCTCACCTATTTCCAGTACCTTCAGGTAATCCGATTTCTATGTTTAACTATGTTGATTTATGAATGATTAGTATGTGATGGTTATAAAAGAATCTTCCCCCGAATTTGAGTAAGATCCGTAACATTAATCCAACATTCGAGGACGAATGTTCTTAAAGGGGGGAGGATGTTACGACCCGTATTTTTTTATACATTAGGACAACCCGGATTAACTATGATAATTTAAGGCCAAGACCATTCCGGGATTCGAAGTCGGGACTTTTGACCATTTGATTTTATTTTGAGATATAAGTTATATATGAAATTATTGGCATTGAACACTTAGGGAAAATTGGGACCACAATTCATAAAATTGGAATTTAAAATGTGGTGTCAAAAATGCCATGGGGGCCGTGTGAATTAAAAAGGGGTCCCACACATTGTGTGACCAATTTTAATTGGTCCAACACATTGTGTGGACCCAAGGCAATGTGGATATTTTGTGAACCACTTAAAAGATGAAGACCAAGTCTTCATTCCTCATTTATTCACTTCATCACTTAGCACAAAACAAGAAACTAGAGAGCTCCCAACCCCCACTGTTTTCGGCCCAACCTTAGGAAAACCAAATCAAATTCTAGCTTCCCAAAAATTATTTCCTTGGTGTTAACCCACTATATTGAGGTCCCTAAGTAGCGTGGAAGAGTTGTTCGGGTCATCCAACCATTAGTTGTACCCATTTGCAAACCCTAACTATTTGGTGGGTTGAAGAAGAAAGGTATGTTTTGCTCTTGTTTTTGTGTTGTGAACATTTATTCATGTTATGGTATGTTAATAGGGATGGAAATCATGAAATATAGTATTATTGGAAGTGGGTTGTGTGATGGGTGTTCTAGCCGTGTATATGGGTGTGACAAATGGAATTGATGAATTAATTCTATATTATGTTAGATTGGTATCGAGTGGGGAAAAGAATAAAAATCATCGATACATGTATATGTGTAGTGTAGCCGTGTTTATAGCCTCCAAATTGTA
The DNA here is from genome assembly GCF_019175385.1 of Lycium barbarum. Lineage (NCBI taxonomy): Eukaryota > Viridiplantae > Streptophyta > Magnoliopsida > Solanales > Solanaceae > Lycium > Lycium barbarum. The sequence continues at coordinate 66,425,997 of NC_083342.1, forward strand.
GCAAAGAAGGAATTAATCTCGCTTAGCGTCGTAATGGTTATGGTGATGACTTGTAGGTTAGAAATGAGAATTTAATGTCCCAAATTGACATAGTAAGCGTTGCAGACTGATTTGGAGAACTTTGTGCATTGAATAAAATTTGTATATATAAGAATCATTAACATGTGTATGTGTGTGGCGCGGGCGAATGTGAGTTTTATAATGTGTCGAAGATCGTAATACTATCGCTTAGTATTTTAGTTATCGTCGAAACGAATTCTAGTTGGAAATAAGTGTTTAAGTGGCTCAAGATTGATGTTGAGAAATTGTGGGATGTTTTGAGGCTAGTTGTGCGTTTGACGTAAATTGTATATTTTATGAAAATCATATCGTTATATTGTGGATTGTGGTACAAAACATGACTTGAAAATGAGGAATGGAAAAGGGGACTGTTTTCGGCCAAACAGTGGAAAAATTTTCGGGTCGTTGGAAATATTATGTGGATTGTTTAGAATGTCCTAGAATATTGTGGTAAAGACTCGGGTGGATAATTAAATGTGTGAGCGATGTGGTGGCTTGAATGTGAGCCATTGAATTGAATATTTGGAAAGTTGTCGAATGATGAAAAAGAGAGCTATTAATGTTATTTTGTCTTCCGAATTTATTATTGATGTTGTTAGGTTGGTTGTTGTTGTTGTTGTTGATTGATACGGCCGAGTTAAATTCTCGGGGTAGCCTATTTACAGGGGAAATGCTGCCCAAATTTCTGTAGAATTAAGGGCGAAATTGGAATTTAATGCCCAAAGAGTCTTTAGCTAATGTTTGGCATTTTATGGCTTATTTTTAGATCGTGGGCAGCCCGAATCATAGTTTGGACTTAGCTTGAGTTGGATCATATTGGAGAGCGTTTGAGGTATGTAAAGCAACCTTCCTTCTTTTGGCATGCCTTAGTTTCACATAGGCTAGATTAGAGCTTTAAGGGAATTCCAAATTCGAGATCCGAGCATGTTATGATCCATATATATATTCTTTGGCACTCTTATGTATGTTTTTATGAAATATGAACCATGATGTATTTGAAGTAATCGCTTTCCGAAATTCGCATAGAAAATGTTCACTTTAAGGAATTTCGTAATCTCTGAATGCCATATTTTTCGCATAGAGCCTCGGATCGCTCCAATAGTTTTTATAGGAGTTTGCTTGATGTATAATGGGTATGTTTTTCATAGGCGGGCTCAGTTCGGGTATATACTCGTCCGTGGGTCCCGCGACGCCCTTTATGTAAATTCGACAACTTTGAATCAAAAAGTGATAATTATTATTCCGATTTCGAATATGACTATTTTACTTATCCTTCGGATTTATAATAATGATTTTATGCATATGATTCCTCACTACTCCGCTCGTGCCTACTATGATATCGTTCGCCGGTTCCCGGGCCGGTTCTGTTGTCGTGCGCTTTTTGATACATTCCGGTGTTATGCTGTGTTTATGGTTCACCGTGCTCCTCACTCGAGGGCCGGGTTCCACTTATGTTGGCGTTATGCTGTGTTTGGCGTTATGCTGTGTTGTGATGTGTGACGGGGATTCGGAGATTTGAAACTTTCTGGTGTTATGCTGTGTTGTGGCGCCATCGACAGGCTGGCGACCACATTTTCCAGTGCCCTATGCATAATTTATACTTTGGAAATAAACATTTTGATATGTATTATTTTCTATATATCTGATTCGATTATTATTCAGATTTATTTCTGTACCTTCTGCTTTGCATACTCAGTACATATTTCGTACTGACCCCCTTCTCCGGGGGTTGCGTTTCATGCCCGCAGGTACAGACGCACAGCCTGGTGATCCACCTGTTTAGGACACCCTTTCTGCTATTCGGAGTGCTCCTCTCTTTCCGGAGCTTATACTTTTGGTATATATATTTATTAGTGCATTTGTATATATTCGTTCATGGGTACGGCGGGGCCCTGTCCCGTCATATGATTCTGTCGGTCTGTTTAGAGGTTTGTGGACATATTTGTGGGTTAGGGTCTTTCTGTATAGATGTATGTACATGTCGTTTGGGCGATCCCATACGCCGAGGCGGCCGGTCCGCATATGTTGTTTGGGCGATCCTATACGCCGAGGCGGCCGGTCCGCATATGTTTATATATTGCTTGGTTAGCCCTGTGTGGCTTTTGTTGGTATTTTCTGCGTGCAGGGTATATTGGATAGTCCGTAAAACAAAGGAAACTCTGCCGAAATTTTTTGGAAATTACCCAAATTTGAAATAAAGTCTTGTCGGCTTCCGCCATATACTAGAATGAGTTGATAGAATTTGAGATAATATTTGATAGATGGGTTCGGGTGCCCAGATCGGGCACTAGTCACGGCCTACGGGGTTGGGTCGTGACACATCCAATCCTCAAGCTTGAAATTGTAACCATTTTGCATCTATGGCCCTTCTTTGCACGACTAGCCACATTTGCATTTATGTCCCTTTGCGACTCTAGCCACTTTGAGTGTTGGCCTGTTTTCTTGTAGCTTCTTCATTCATTCCTCTCCAAGCTACTTTCCATACTTCATAGTCCTTATTATGGGGCTTGTGTGCCTCTTCATGGGTCTCCAATGTTCCTTTGGTCATCCTCCTAGCTTGAATGGATTGGAGCCCCATGCCTTGGTCTTCAATGTGAGCCTTCAAGTGAGGTGTGCCTAGTAGGGTCACATCAGTTCATGCCCTGTTACACCTCAGAATTTTGGGTTGTTGAGCGGTGAATGGACTAACGTAACTTAAGGTGTACATGTCTCTACAAGTAAGAAGGGATGCTTAATGATTCTAATTAAGATTCCAAAGACATTTGAGGCAAGGGAGGAAAGTTCGTCAAATGAAACTTCACTACAGTTCTGCGAAAGTGGGGTTCGACGGTCGTTCTTTGTACCATCGGACGGGTCGACGCCTCATTGATTGTGCCATAGAATTTATTTAGCACAAAGACCATTCGACCGAGCAGATCGACGCTCCGTCGATCAGTTCGACGGACCGTCCTTCTCCCCGTAGAATGAAAGGAAACGAAAGGTTGCTCACTGGAAATTTAACGACTTCGACGGTCAGATCGATGCTCCGTCAATCTGATCAAAGCTTCATCGTTCGTACCGTATAATCCTCGTCGGGTAGCTTTTGATTTTTTTAAGAGACCCCAAGTCCTCATTTTTTATTTCACTCATTCTGCAACTCTCTCCAAACCTCTAGAACCTTCTCCATACCATTTCAACATATATCCAAGGGAAATTAAGGAGTAAACACCAAGAATTAGTAGAATCTAGTGCAAAAGTACTCCCTAGGGTTTGTGGGAATCAAGAATCTCTTTGGTGTTGAAGTGGGGTTTTCTCCATGTGAAGTATTTACATCCAAATTCCATTCCTACACCATCAAAGGTAAGTTTTATGGTATTTACATGTTATTTAAGGTATTGAAAAGTTGAAACACTTGGATTGTAGAAAGATATAGGAAATGAGTCATGAATGTGTGAATAGTGTTATTGTTTAGTAGTAGTTTGGGGTGAACTATGAATATTTGTATGTTGTGATTATAAGTCTGCTATAAATGACATTGAGAACATGGAATAAGTATTATATGCGAGAAAATGCAATAATGAACTGTGACCATGATTATGGAGAAATTGAAGTGAAATTGTGAAATGTGGATAATATAGATGGATGATGATTGTTGCTTGTGATATTGTGAATGTTATTATCAATGTTTGGGAGTTGATATAGAATATGGGGAAAGTAGTAGAAACAAAGGAAATGCTGCACAATTTTCCCTAGAAATAGTAACACGTTCTTGTAATCGATTAACTAACGTTAATGCAAATCCTCTTGAATGTAGAAACGCGCGCATCAAAGGAGAACGATCAAGCGATAAAACTGTTAAACAAAAGAGGTATGTAAGGCTCATACCTTATTTCTAAGGCATGACTCCTATGGTATGAATCTTCTAAATTTTCCATAACCTTCCTAAATAGAGGAACTATGCGTCCATGACTGCAATGACTATATGTATGTATGAGATAAAGAAAAGAGATATGACGAGCAAGATGATGGTGATGATAAGTTAAGTATAAAGAATCCTAGAGTAAAGTAAGATGTCCATGAAGCTAAAGATTCTAAGTATGGCCCCATTGATGCTTTTCCTTGTGCACACTCACCTTAAAATGTTAGTTCCTCCAAGGTGAGATATGGTGTTGATGATTATTCCATAATATAATCGGGGGTTCACGACCTTATGTCACCCCGACATAGCCATAGTTGCCTCCAAGTCCTATTGTATATTTTGATGATAAATGTATAGTGATGCTAAGTCATGATATGTCTATCAGATATGCAATAATGTTAAGTTTATGAATCATTAGGTGACGATACGATTCCACCGCGCCTAAATGGCCGGGCATGTCACCGCTAAGGCGGGCTGCTATGTTTACACCATGCCTAAATGGCCGGGCATGTCACCGCTAAGGCGGGCTGCTATGTTTACACCGTGCCCAGAGGGCCGGGCATGATCACCACCAGTGGGCGGCATATGATGGTTACCCGAATGCGGGCTAACGATGATGATGATGATGATGATGCGATGATATATGTGCTATGATGATACCTGTACTATGATCATATAAGTATACGATATATGTATGAAATGTACTCACCTGTAAAACTCATGCAGGTTATATCTTCCTCCTACGGCTTATGATTCTTCTATTATGCTCATTTCATTCATGTCTTACATACTCAGTGTTGACACCCAATTTTGTCCCGCCTCTCCTCCGAAATACCTATTTACGCTTCTAATATTTTTGGCAAATTAAAAAAATATATTTATATTTTACTATAATTATTAGCCTCTTATCAATACCGACGTTTCATTATTCTATTACAGTTACTAGCTATTATTATTATTATTATTATTATTATTATTATTATTATTATTATTATTATTGTTATTATTATGTTAGCCGTACTATTATAATTCACATTTTTGTCATTTCAGCATTTTTTTTACCAGCTTACATGCATCGCATTTATCTTCGCATAATTAAATAATAACGTTTATTTACTGTGGACTTTCGAAATATTATTTGCATGGCTATTACGACGACATATAATTTTATTATCTGAGCATTAATAATTGCATATTTTATATTAATTAATATTTTAACACACTTTAGTATAGAGTTTTAAATAGGTCTTTTATTTAAATGTAGTAGCCCAATCAACTCATACTATTTTCGGACAAATTCATAAGATCAACCCACATTTTCAATTTGCCTGGCCATATTTTAATTCAATCAGCCCATTCTTTTAATTCAACCAGCCCAACATCCTATTCATCTACCCAACCAGCCCATATTTTAGCCGACCGAGTCCATTAAATCATTTGACCCGACCCGCCGGCCCAATTCTCGTTCAAAGCAAGGGAATAGGGTTCCCTTCCCATTTCCTTCATCAGCCGCACCCCCCACCCCCCAGCTCTTCTCTCCCTCTTTCATCGTCGTCTCCTCTTCCCCCCCCCCCCCCCCCCCACTTCTTTCTGTCCCCCACGCCGCTCCCTTCCACTTCCCTCTGTCCCCCACGCTCCTCTCTCTCTTCTTCACAAGCAAACCCTAGATTTCCCCTATAAATAATGATTTCGATGTTCGTTGAAAGGGTTTTTTTTTTTGGATTACCTGAAACCCTCTGAAATAAAGAGTTCTGAGTCACCCTAAAGTTTCCAAAATATCAATTTGTAGTGGTTATGATAATTCAAAATATCGAGTCAAAATGTTAGAGTATTTGTTTCCTGTTTTCGTCTGCTTTGTTTGTTTCTGTGAATTCGAGCATCGCAAGCTCTGATTTAGTAGTCTTCGAGGTAGATATCGAGACCTTCGCCTCACTTCGCTGCACCCGAAGAAGGTCGGTAACCCTCCTTCTCCTTTGCTTCAGTTTCTGTTCTATGTAACTTTATGTAGTTAGACTGGTTTAATTAGTTTAGTTGGTTCTAATATGGCACGTCTGGATGGCTGTTAAATATTTGCTTACCTTTAGCTTTGGAGAAGTACGAGGATAATCATTGTATGTTGAAATACTGGCTTTGAAATTTCCATATCATAAGTATTTAATTTCAGTTCAATGCAGCCCCTTTAAGTTGATGTATGTTCATGAGTTAAAAAAAAAACTCGAGTTAAATATGCCAAATTAATGTTATTTTCCACTCCTTGTAGTTTAGTTAAGAAGTCGAGTGTTAGATTCTATTATTTGCACTTTCCTTTTTCCAGTGTGTTTTGAATTAGGCATGATATGGTGTATAGTGTATATGTTGTATTTCAAGCTATGTATGAATCAGGTGTATTTTAAAAGAAAGAAGTATATTTTGGGTTCTGATTAGTTAAGAATATAAGGTGTTAAAAAATTAGGCATCAATCTTTTGGTTTCTAAGCATGAGTAAGGTCTGTTGCTCACTCTTAACTGATCTCGAACCAGTTAGTTACTTTGAAAGATAGTCATCTTATTTCGTAATCCTCGGCATCCCATTAGTGTTGTGTAAACTTAACAAATCCTTAAAGAATGTGGTAGCCCCTTCTATTTAGCTTCTGCCATCGTTTGAGCCATAGTTAGGTGCTCTTTCTTCCCAATTTACTCTTATGTGATGTTGCATACCTATCTCTGATTGAGACGGTCCCATTTAGGAAAGCGTGCACCTTTTAAGTTACCAAAGTATTCTGCCCAGCTGTTTTGACCTTAGAATAGGAAAGGTGTTAAATAAAATAGAGGGTGTCCATGTGAACTTGTGTCAAGAACCTGCTGTTCTGTCGTGCTTGATAAATGAAGAAGTGGTTTTAACTTGTGGTATCTTTTCTTTCTTTCATCATTTATTTAAACGTGCTTAAAATCCTTGATATCCTTAACATATTAGAACTGTGTAATGAGCTTGTTAAACTAAAACTGGGAGAAGAGTTAAGACACAATCATCCCTTTTCTTACTTATATTGTGATCTAAGCATGCCCTTAGAGGTGTCGAGGTGACTTGATATGAGACACATTATTTAGATAAGTGAGTCTAGTGAGGTATTTAAAACAGGTTGTTTTTTTATGGTCTGTCTAGACATTTTTGGATCTGGCTGTCTTTTAAACCAATCCTAGAATAGGAAATGTTCAACTAAGTCATTCCTTTTAAGCTATTTGGATGAAGTTGAGGTGGTTCAATCCCTTGTTTGATGTTTAACCTCTAAATGATCTTGTTGTGATAACTAGCATCGGGAACATTCTTCGTTTGTTAGCCATGAAACTTGATTTATATAACTCCTACCTGTTTGTATTCAAAGAATTAGTAAAGCTCATGTTTTAGTTTATTTGTTTTCCAAGGTGTTAAACAGGCTAATTCACTTCATATTTGTGAGTTTTCAGAATAATAGTGAAATCAGAATCTGTTGCTACCTATTATTACTTAATGTTTGCGGCATTTTTCTGGTTTGTTGCACCTTAAAATGCTCTCAAGGATATATTCAACTTGAGGCCAGTTTGTTCACGTTATTTTAAATATAGTTCCCATTGATAAGTGTCATTTTTTTTTTTGTGATTACTGAAAATTGACTGGCTTTATAATAACCTAAAAACACAAGGACTGCACGTTGCTTCTGATTTGTAAAGGTTGCACATTCTTTTATTTCTCAAAATTTTTTAGTCTTTCATTCTAGGCTAATAAACATGTTTCAAGACCTCAGTATTTATTTCTCCTTTGGGGCACTTCTAATAGGAGCTGCTGCTCCATTGCAGCTTTATAAATTAACCAACTTCAACTATATTTTGCAACTTACTTAGTATCAGTAAATCTGTTAGACGTTAAACTTGATTGCTATTGTGAGGCACATAATTTCCTTTCTATGAGGCTTGTTTGAGTTGATATTTTATATGTTTAATATAATTCTTTGACCGCATACTAATCTTTTTCTTTCATTTTTTGCATGAACCTCGCATACGAGTCCGAGGGACTCGTTCTTCTCCCGCATTCGGTGTTGGGCTAAAAGCCCAACATAATATTCTCGAGTCATTTTCCCATCAGGCCTATTCGCAGCAAAGAAAACAAAAAATATTTGGGCCTTGGCCCATGCAACAGCAGCAACCAGTCCGCGGCCGCTATAAGAGAATTTTCTGGGTCGAGGCCCATATGCCAGATCTGATTGCAGCAATCTCTTAAAAATGGGCTGAGCCCATTTAACTACGTTCGCTCCTCCATTCCATTTTTGTGCATTTAATCTTATGTTGTTGACTAAAACTTTATCTTGTTGTTGTTTTACTTAGCCTAGATGAATTATAAGGGAATTAGTATGGAACTTAGTTTTAGTGATGGGTAGTTAATTTAAGGAAAACCAACAATTAATTCCATAAGTTTCATTCCCTTTTATGTTAAAATTATTTATAGTATTTATTATTTGGAATAATTGATTTGCAAAATGGCATGACTATATATTTTAAGTAAAAGGGAATCATATTTTTATCCTAAACGCTTCAAAACGTCACTAATATGCAAGTAAAAACTCAAGTATATTTTATAAATAACTCTTCAAGTTTGAATCAATCATGCATATTTTAGCTAAGCATAATTAATGAGAAATAATAAAAAGGAAAAAGAAAACTCACTTCCTCTTGAATCCTATTCATAAGCCTAGATTTTTCTACATAGCTATATTCATATACATAATTTATCCAAAGTTCAAAATTGCTAAATCTCTTCTCAAAAGCTATTATTTGTAGGTAAATTATCATATTTCCTACAAGTCTTATCTTGAATAGCATTTACTATACCTTCATATAAGGCCTTAGTAACATTTTAAGCTTTATTTTAAAATCCTCTTTTATGCAAACTATCTTTTATAAGTTTTATTTCTAAATCGCATTTTATTTAAAGCCTTAGTAATATTTACAAGTTTTATTTAAAATGGCATTCAAAGTCCTCTTTTATACAAATTCTCACCTTCATTAATTAACCTAAGTTTGGCCAGATAATCGTAGTTAACAGATTCTAAAGGATGCCTAACACCTTCCCTTTAGGATAATATAGACCTCTTACCTAGAATCACACTGATTAAGAAGACTATCAACGAGGTTTAACTAGCTTTACCTTAGTTAATAAATTAGGTGTCCTAATTCACCGTTAAATTAATTAGGTGGCGACTCCTTAAAATAAGCAAAAAATAGGAATCACCATTATGTTGTACTCCTAATTTAACCCGGTTAAAATGGGGTATAACACTCAGTACAATGTTCGTACTGACGTCCGTTTTCTTTGGACGCTGTGTTCATGCCCACATGTAGACAGGGAGGTGATCTTGATCCAGACTCATAGGAGCTAGTGGCTGATTTGAGAGCACTCCATTGTTCCGGAGGTGCCTTTGATTATTCTTTTGTGTACATATGTATATTTTGGGCACGACAGGGTCCTGTCCTGTCCCTATGTCTAGCACTCTAGTAGAGGCTCGTAGATACGCATGTGTGGGTAGTATGGTCTCACAATGTTACTAGTGTACCTATATTATTATTTTGTTAGCCGAAGGGCTTATGCATATAAAAGTAATTATGTTTCCAAATGAAAAATTGTTTTCCTATGATCTGGTATTATATTAATGAATGTACGCTTAATGAGTATGATAAGTAATAGGATGAGTGGTGCTCGGTGGTTAGCCCCGGGTACCCGTCATGGCCCCTAGTCGGGTCGTGACATGCTTGTAGGTACAGATAGATAGAGAGGCGATCCAACTCAGTAGAGCCTCTTCCCAGCAGTTGTTGGTGCGCTCCACTCAATCTGGACCTGCTATCAGTTTTGGTATGTTATGTTTAAATGTGTATGTACATGGGTACGATGAGGCTCAGTCCCGTCCTTTCTACAGTTTGGTACTCCAGTAGAGGTCTGTAGACAGATGTGTACAGTTGACGAGATGTAGCCATGTCGGCTCCCATCCTTTTGTGGTACAGCATAGGTAGTAGCCTTGTTGGCTTGCACTGTTACTTTTTGTATATATATATATATATATATATATATATATATATATATATATATGTACAGATGATTGATAGTCCTTAAAGTTATCCTGACATGAGTTAGCATGGTTCAGCTATGAGTCTTATGAGCCACCCACTTGTCCAGTAGGGTGCAGGTACGAGAGTAAGGGTGTTTGGTCAGTAGTGGCCAGGCGCTCGTCACGACTCAGCGGATGGGTCGTGATAGAAGTGGTATCAGAGCAGTTCCATCCTAGGTTATCTACATACCGTGTCTAGTAGAGTCTTGTTTATGGGTGTGTTGTGCACCACACTTATAAGCATGAGGCTACATGTCACACCACGAACCTGGGCCTGGACGTAACACGGCACCCGGTGCCTGACTGCATGTGACCGAGCGAACCAACTGGCTGACTGAATCAACATGTGATATCAAAACATAACTGAATGTGAAAACAATTAAACACATGCTGATATACTAGAGGTCTGACTGAAATCATAATGCGGAAATACTTAGACAATCTGAAATATATCTGAAAGTAGCCAACATGGCTAAACCAAAACAACTGAACGACTGAGTATAACTGTCTACAAGGCTAACATAACAAATATCTGACTGTCTGAACTGTGTCTATGAAGCCTCTAAGAGTACCGAATAATAAAACTGTCTATAAACTGAATTAACTAGATAGCTGACAACGCCGCGAAGGAATTTGGCGCTCACCAGTAGCTGATACGTGCACTCCTAAATAGCTGAGTCGTCAACCTGTATATCGTTGCCTGCATCGCGAGATGCAGGCCCCCAAGCAATAAAAAGGGACATCAGCACATTTGAATTGTACTGGTATGTAAAGTAACTGAAGCAATAAAATATTAAAACTGAAACTGATAACTGTAACTGTAATAGCAAGGAAGTAGAGATATGAATACTCCCTGCACTGTATCTGAATCATCTGTATTATCTGTGTTTGTATATGTGGGGCCTCGGCCCAATAATAAATGCACTTTATGGCCTCGGCCTAGTAGTGCGTCAGTCAATGGCCTCGGCCATGTATACGTATACACAAGACTGTGCTGTGCCCTCGGGCAAAATCACATATGTATAATTATGGTTAATTAATAAGGACTGAGACCATAACAACAATGAACAATGCTGAACTGAAATAGACATGCTGGACTGAATTGAAAACACTGACTGTTTCTGAGCATACTGAATTTCTAGACTGAGACTCATGTGGTAACAATACATAAGTCTATAAAGATTACGTGCTGAGTTCATGATATTCAAATTGATAACCATGAACGAATTCTGTAACTGCAAACCTAGAAGATAACAGTTCTACAACATATCATAAAACTAGGGCTAAACTCTACTTTGAGTCAAATTACTGACAAGTATGAAGAATGAGGCATAGGGAGAATCATGAACATTCCCTAACGTAGATAGTTAGCCTCACATACCTTAATTCCAGCCTTTGAGCGTAATACAATTTTCGTCACCCCTTTCAACTTTGATCTATATCAATACAAGCCAAAGGGATTCTATATTAGCAATAATATTCATGCTTTGGTCATCTAAGCATTTTATCAAACACTTAGTGGACATAAAGCTCCACAATCTCCATTAATGGTGTTTCTTCACCCAATTCCCAGTCTATTACTTCTAGGTGATTCTACAATCTCAATTACATGTAATTAACATCATTCTCCATCACCCATATCATTATAACAATCTCAAGTCAACAATTCAAAACCCTACTATAGTTCGTGTAATTCTCTTTACTAAACCCATTTACTATTCTCCCAAGAACTCATCAATTCACTATTATGAATGATTAGAGTGTATAAACATTACCTTTTTGACGTTCAATCCTCTTGAATTCAAGTTCTAGGGTTTCCATGCCCAACAATAATGTTCCGCTCACAAATCTATTGTTTAGAAGGGTTTACTCAAGTTAGAAAGAGATTAGGGACTTGAATTCAACCTAGAATCATGATAACACTTACCTTGTATGGTTCTTGAGGCTTGGGACTTGTTCTTATTGACTTTAGGGTAATTTTTCGTGAATGGGGTGCTGGGGAAATAAACCCCAAACCTTAGATATAACTAAAAACGCGTAACCCGAATTTTTGACCCAGATCTGACCCGATTCGCGATGGTTCCGCGATGCGGGACCATCGCACAATGTTCTGCAGCTCAATACTCATACTTCCGCGATCGGCTCGTGATGCGAGGCCATCGCACGCGCCCCCACGCGCCTGAAAGAGCGACGGGTGTCGGTTCTGCACAGTGTTCGGAAAATGGACATAACTTCTTGTACCTCTGTTTGGGCTCCACAATATACCGTTGGCAAGCTATTTCAAAGGGCTAAAACTTTCATGTTTTAAGTTTCCTCAAATTCCTAACTGATTTTCACGAATTTGGACTGGAAGACAGACGTATCGAAAATTTAGCCGATTCTATCTAATTTTAAGTGTCTTACTATTAGCCATATTGAGATGATCATATCTCCTTGCTCCGATCTCTGATTGTCTTGTTCCTTATATAGTTAGAAAGGTATTTCTACATACTACAACTTTCATTAAGGGTACTTTCCCAAATTCCCAACTAATCAAGGAGTTATCACTGCCCGAAGTAGGCCTATCAACCATTTTCGCAAAACGTTCAAATCTTCAATTTTTCCACTAAAAATCTAATGATATGAGTCTAACCTTAGTTCCAATATACGGGGTGTTACACTACAGGACATTTAAGATGTTGCCGCTCTTTCCATTCTAGATCGTGCGATAGAGCTGTGAGATAAGAAATGCCCTTCTAATGATTTGTTCTGATTTCAGCAATGCCTCACAACAAGGCTACTGCCGCCCAGAAGGGCAAGAGAGTGGATGGTGAGGCCACTAGCCGCACACAGCGGGCTACCATATCTTGAAGCGGGTCTCTGAGTGAGAGCCCGTCTCAGACCTTACATACCCCGCCTCTAGCACCTGCCTCAGTGCCCCCAATTCCTCAGCCAGATGCACCGGGCCAGGATGTGCAGGATATTGTTTAGCTATTGACCAGATTGGTAGCCGCTCAGGCTCAGCGGCAGGGAGTTGGCCTCAACTAGGCGGATCGAGCTGGCGGTGCGAGGGTTAAGACTTTCCTCAGTTTAGACCCTCCGGAGTTCTCAGTGTTGAAGCAAAATATGGACCCTTAGGACTTTGTTGATAGTATGTAGAGGACCTTGAGGTTTATGCATGCTGATGAGGTTGAGTCAGTGGAGCTGGCTTCTTATAGGTTGCTTGACATCGCAGTGCAGTGGTATCAGACATGGGAGCTATCTAGGGGAGAGAATGCCCCTTCAGCCATATGGCAGGAGTTTTCAGATGCTTTTATTTGTCATTATTTACCCCCAGAAGTGCGTCGAGCCTGAGCAGACAGATTCTTTCATCTTGACCAGGGTAATATGAGTGTTCAGGAGTACTGTATACACTTCGATTCATTGGCCAGGTATGCCCCGGCCATGGTGGCCGATATGGAGGATAGAGTCCCTCATTTTGTGGCTAGTCTAGGGCGCATCTGATTGATCAATGCACAACAGCTGCATTACAGCCAGGCATGGACATTTCCCGCATACAGGTGTATGCGCAGAATTTGGAGGACCGTAAGCGCCAGCGAAGAATGGGGCGTGAGCATGATCGGGGCCGTAATAAGAGAACTAGATCGTTAGACATAACTAGTGAGTCCAGGGGAGGACAGAGGCAGTAGCATTCCCGGTATCCCTTTCATTCAGCAGGGAGTGCACTTTCGCCGTTTCCAGGTCAGAAGTTTGATTGGTCTTCTTATTTTGGAGTGGGTTAGAGTTCTAGGGCACCAGGTTCTCAGCATAGACTAGAGTTAGGCCAGATGAGGCCACCTTTACCGTGGTGTTCTCAGTGCAGTAGACCACACTTGGGGCAGTGTCGATTTGGATCAGATGGTTGTTATGCTTGTGGCCAGCCAGGCCATAAGATATGATGAAAGGTGAAGAAGATCAAGAAATCCAAGAAAACCAAGAAACACAAGATTGAAATTCAAGAAACAAGAATTCTAATGATGAAAGATGAAGAAGATCAAGAAATCCAAGAAACACAAGATTGAAATTCAAGAGAAAAAAAGTCCAAGAAGCTCAAGTTTGAAGATCAATTTCTTTCAAGAATGGGAATTCTTGTTTCTTGAATCCTTTTCTAAATAGGTTTCTTTGTTTCTTGATTTATATTTTAGTAGGATTTAATTTCCCATCATTAGTAGGACTTTTATCCTAGTTCTAGTAGGATTCAATTTTCTTTATTCTTTTCCTTGTAGAATAGGGATTTTACTTTCCTTGTTTTTAGCTATTTCCTTTCTAGAGTAGACTATGGAATTGTATTCATAAAATAAGAGACCCTAGGCCTATATAAAAGTTTCTCATGACTTGTAAATATAGAATTCACATTTTTAGCATAAACCTAAATTTTGCAATAGAGTTATTTTCTCTATTTCTTGTTCTTTATCCTTGTTTTTTGTTCCAAGAAAGGTGGTGATAGTATTTATCTTGTTTTTAATAGCGTGTGGTGTTACTTTATTACGTAAGTTGATTTCAAGTGATGACTTAGGAACTTTGTTGGTTCTTGATCATTCAAGAATACATTTCTGGAAAACAACTCCGTTCTATTTCATACCCAGAACCCTAATTTTCTTTCCATTGTTGTACCCTCAATATTTACTTCTTTTAACGATTCAAGAGCCATTTTTATAGTTCAAATCGTCATCTTTCTCCTCGTCTTGAAATCACATAATTCTGAGAAGGATAGCCCGATTTACGTCTGTTTCTTGAATTCTGCCCATCAATCGCTTCAAGAACAAGATCCTGGTCGATTTGTTCTTTGTTAACTCGAAGAATCACATCAATTTGGTATCAGAGCACAGTTGAGTAATTTCATGGATTATATGCAAGAAAGAAGAGGATGTTGGGTTCAAGAAGATGAAAAGAAAAAGGAATCTCTTTTCCGCACTAGATGTACCTCACATGGTAAGGTATGTTCGGTGATCATTGATAATGAGAGTCATATTAATGTTTTTTTTGAAGAGATGGTTTCTAAACTTGGCTTGTCAACCAAGCATCATCCATATCCTTACAGCATCGAATTTGAGAATGGTGATGGCTTAGAGGTAACTCGCCAATGCCTAGTTTCTTTTCTATTGGAAAAATATATAAAGATCTTGTTTGGTGTGATGTAACAAAGATGGATGCTTTCCACTTATTACTTGGAAGACCATGGGTGTATGATAGGGGTGCTAAATATGATGTATATCGTAATACCTATTCTTTTACAAAGGATGGGCGAAAAATCAATTTGGTTCCCTTGAATCCAAAAGATATTGCTAAAAACTCCAAGTATGTTGATGATTCTTTTGTGGCCAAATTACAAATCATTGGTCCCATCAATATGGAACAACAAACGGAGGAGAAGAATGAATTAGATCCACATGTTGAGGATTTACCTCCAAAGTTTGATGAGGATCCATTGGAGCATCCAACTATTTGTGAGATTGAGTTTCCACAAAGGGATTTCAAAAAGAATATAGATTTTGTTTCTTACTCCACATTAACCAAAGTAGCGGATTGCATAGGACCGATAGTCTATGAAGATTTGGAAGAGAAAGAGAATAAGTTGCTGAAAAAGGATTCTATGAATGAGAGTTTAATTTATTATCTAGTTCGAGCAAGATTTATTCCTCAAAAGGTTGAATCTTTGCAAGAAAGTGTAGATTCCCTCAATTTCATTGAGGTTAATGGCTATAATCATGTCAAATATGAGAGCATCAAAATCATCGAGGAGCTCATAAGAAGACATGATTTATTCTCTAACCCTGATCCAAAGGTACATGAATTTGATTTATTTAAAGGTTTTTGTGCCACTAACTCAGATTTTGCATGCA
Organism: Lycium barbarum; assembly: GCF_019175385.1. Classification (NCBI taxonomy): domain Eukaryota; kingdom Viridiplantae; phylum Streptophyta; class Magnoliopsida; order Solanales; family Solanaceae; genus Lycium; species Lycium barbarum. Next base: position 66,441,928 of record NC_083342.1, read on the forward strand.
AATACCAAATCGACACGGGAGTGTTCATGATTCATGAAGATCAAAAGGAAATATATTATGATCACTGTATACACATTGAAGATCAATTAAGATGATACGTTTGAGAAATCATGGTATAAAATTACTGCTAAGGAAGTAGGATTTAGTTCGGCCATATGTAATCTTTCTTTCAACATGATGAAGCTCTATGACAAGCTAGAAAATGCAACTCAAAGCCTGGTGAGTATAGGTTGTTCAAAAAAAAAATTGTTTGCTAATATTTCACCATTTATGGAGCCTTTAGACTCGAGGACGAGTCTTTCTCAACAAGGGGATAATGATGAAAGATGAAGAAGATCAAGAAATCCAAGAAAACTAAGAAACACAAGATTGAAATTCAAGAGAAAGAAAGTCCAAGAAACTCAACTTTGAAGATCAATTTCTTTTAAGAATGGGAATTCTTGTTTCTCGAATCCTTTTCTAAATAGGTTTCTTGTTTCTTGATTTATGTTTTAGTAGCATTTAATTTCCCATCATTAGTAGGATGTTTATCCTAGTTCTAGTAGGATTCAATTTTCTTTATTCTTTTCCTTGTAGAATAGGGATTTTACTTTCCTTGTTTTTAGCTATTTCCTTTCTAGAGTAGACTAGGGATTTGTAGTCATAAAAGAAGAGACCCTATGCCAATATAAAAGGTTCTCATGACTTGTAAATATAGAATTCACGTTTTTAGCATAAACCTAAATTTTGCAATAGAGTTATTTTCTGTTTTTCTTGTTCTTTATCCTTGTTTTTGGTTTCAAGCAAGGTGGTGATAGTCTTTATCTTGTTTTCAATAATGTGTGGTGTTTCTTTATCACGTAAGTTGATTTCAACTGGTGACTCAGGAACTTTGTTGGTTCTTGATCATTCAAGAACACGTTTCTTGAAAACAATTCCATTCTATTTCATACCCATAACCCTAATTTTCTTTCTATCATTATACCCTCAATATTTACTTCTTTTAAACGATTCAAGAGCCATTTTTATAGTTCAAATCGTCATCTTTCTCCTCGTCTTGAAATCACATAATTTCGAGAAGTATAGCCCGATTTACATCTGTTTCTTGAATTCTGCCCATCAATCACTTTAAGAATAAGATCCTGGTCGATTGGTTCTTTGTTAACTCGAAGAATCACATCAAGATGCGGGAGTGACCGATGAGGGATGGTGTAGGTATTGTTCAGCCTACAGGGTCCGTAGCTGGTTCTTCTTCATCTGTACGCCCTCCAGGGCAAGGTTCTCAGACCCCAGCCGAACGAGGTAGAGGAAGAGGTGGAGCTTCTAGCCCGAGCGGTCCTCAGAAACGTATTTATGCACTAGCTGGTAGACAGGATCGTGAGTCATCTCCTTACGTTGTTATAGGTATAATATTAGTTTCCTCCTATGATGTATACGCATTGATTGACCCCAGATCTACTTTGTCTTATATTACTCCATTTGTTGCTAGTAAATTCGGGATAGAGCCTGAGTCTATTAAACCTTTTGAGGTGTCTACGCCTGTTGGTGACCCAGTCATAGCTAGGCGAGTATATCGGAGTTGTGTAGTTATAGTGTGTGATCGTCATACTATAGTAGATTTTATTGAGTTAGATATGATTGATTTTGCTGTCATTATGGGTATGGATTGGTTAGCTTCCTGCTATGCTAATGTCAATTTTAGAACGAAGGTGGTCCGGTTCCAATTTCTCGGCGAACCAGTTTTAGAGTGGAAGGGTAACGCTGCTTCGCTGAGGGGTAGGTTTATTTCCTACCTTAAGGCAAGGAAGATGATCAGAAAAGGGTATATTTATCACTTAGTCCGGGTCCAGGATGTACAAGCGGAGTCACCGACCCTTCAGTCTATCCCCGTGGTTAATGAGTTCCCTAAGGTGTTTCCAGATGAGCTTCCAAGTATCCCGTCGGAGCGGGAGATCGATTTTTCTATTGATCTATTTCCAGATACTCAACCCATATCCATTCCTCCTTATAGAATGGCACCCGCTGAGTTGATGGAATTGAAGGAGCAACTGAGGGATTTACTCGAGAAGGGCTTTATTAGGCCCAGTACATCGCCGTGGGGAGAACTAGTATTATTTGTAAGGAAGAAGGATGGCTCCTTGCGAATGTGCATTGATTATAGATAGTTGAATAAAGTGACCATAAAGAATAAGTATCCATTTCCAAGGATTGATGACTTATTTGATCAGCTGCGGGGTGCCAGGTATTTCTCGAAGATAGATTTAAGATCGGGATATCATCAGGTTAGGGTTAAGGAGGAGGACATTCCGAAGACAGCATTCAGGACTAGATATGGGCATTATGAGTTCCGCGTTATGTCATTCGGATTGACCAATGCTCCACCTGTGTTTATGGACTTGATGAATAGTGTATTTCGACCATTTCTAGATTTTTTTGTGATCGTATTCATAGATGATATTCTTGTTTATTCACCGTCAGAAGCCGAACATGCTGACCACCTACGTACGGTGCTTAGAGTTCTTCGAGATAAAGAACTATATGCAAAGTTTTCTAAATGTGAGTTCTGGTTGAACTCTGTGGCTTTTCTTGGTCACATTATTTCGGATGAAGGCATTAGGGTGGATACTTAAAAGATACAAGTCGTAAACAATTGGCCAAGACCCATGACACCAACGGAAGTACGTAGTTTCTTGGGTCTGGCAGGGTATTACAGGAGGTTCGTAAAGGGATTTTCCTCTTTGTCAGCCCCACTTACCAAGCTGACCCAGAAATCAGCTAAGTTTCAGTGGACGTGTTATGTCCCGTATTTTTATACATTGGGACAACCCGGATTAACTATGATAAGTTAGGGCCAAGACCATTCCGGGACTTGAAGTCGGGATTCTTGACCTTCGATTCTATTTGGAGACATAAGATGTACATGAAATTGTTGGCATAGAACAATTAGGAAAAGTTGGGACCAAAAGTCACAAATTTGGAAATTGAAAATCATGCAAGAAGTCCCATACTTTGTGGCCAATTTTAAATGGTCCAACACTTGTGTGGGCCATGGACACTTGGAGAGTTAGTATGGGAACTTAAAAGATGACTTCTAAGTCATCCTCTCTCATTTTACACTTAGAATAAAAATCAAGAAGTTGAAGAACAACTCCAACACCCCATTCGGCCAAGAACCAAGGAAACCAAATCCAATTTGAGCCATTCCAAAAATATTTCTTTGGTGCAAATCCACTAATTGAAGGTCCCTAAGTAACGTGGAAGTGTTGTTGGAGCGATCAAGCCATCCGTTTAGTAGATCGCAAACCCTAGGCAAAGTGTGGAGTTGAAGAAGAAAGGTAAGATTTGATCTTGTTTTATGTGTTACAAATGTTGTATGCATGTTGTAGTATGCTAAAATGGATGAAAATCATGAGATAGGGTATGTTGGAAGTGGGTCGTGTGCTTGGTGTGTTAGCCGTGTGAGGTGTGTGTATGTTGTGTGGTGTGGAGGTGATGAATTGATCTTATGTAGCATGTTTGATTGTTGTAGTGTGTAGGATGGCTAAGAATCACTAATATATGCATGTGTGGTGATAGCCGAATGTGGGTCATACTATATGCCAAAGAACGCATTAATATCGCTTAATGTTTTAGTGGTTGTTGTGATGACTTTTATGTTGGAAATAAGAGTTTAATGTCGCAAGTTGATATGGTAAGTGTTGCGGACTGATTTGGAGAATTATGTGCAATTAGTGCAACTTTTATTTTTATGAGAATGATATCGTTATAGTGTGGATTGTTGATACAAATCATGATTTGAAAATGAGGAGTGTGTTGTAGTGGAGTTCTCGGGTTTGGGGGCTGTTTTCGGGTAAATTGGAGAAATTGTTGGATTGTTGGAAATATTGTGTAACTTGTTTGAAATGTCCTTGAATATTGTTGGTATGGGTTCGGGTTGGAAATTGAATGTATGAGCGATAATATGGCTTGAATGTAAGCCGTCGAATTGGATATTATGAATGTTGTCGAATGATGTGAAAGAGAGTTGTTAATGTTATATTATCTTTCGGATTGGTCATTGGGGTTGCTAGGTTGATTATTATTGTTGTTGTTGTTGTTGTTGTTGTTGATTCTGGCCGAGTTAAATTCTCAGGGTTGGCCTATTTACAAGGGAAATGCTGCCCAAATTACTGTAGAATTAAGTGTTAGTTTGGAATAAATTGCCTAGTGCTGATGGCTAATGTGTAATACTCGTTGACGTATTTGTAGACCTTGGGGAGCCCGAGGCGTAGGTTGGATTAGCTTGAGTTGAGTTAGCTTGGAGTGCGTACGAGGTATGTAAAGCTCAACCTTCTTTCTTTTGGCATGTCTTAGTTATAAATAGGCTATGTCACGAGCCTCGAGGAAATTCTAAATCCGCAATCCGAGTATGTTATGATCTCTATATATATTCCTTGGCATTCGTATGTTTGATGTGATGAAATATGAACCCTTATGTTTTCGAAATAATTGATTTCCAATGTTGCACTAAAAGTTTTGTTTTAAAGAATTCCGTAACTATGAACGCCGTAACTTTCACAGAAAGGCTCGGATTGCTTCGATATCTTCGTAGGTGTTTGCATGGCGTATAACAAGTATGTTTTCCCATAGGCGGGCCCGGTTCGGGTCGATACCCGTCCGTGGGTCCCGCGACTTTCCTTTATGTAATTCGGAGGACTTTTGAAAGAATGTAGTATGACTATTATCTCGATTTTCAAAGTACGGTCATTTTACTTATAATTGAGTCCATGATAATGATTTTATGCATATGGTTACTCATGACTCTGCTCGTGCGTTCTGTTATATCTTTCGCCGGTTCCCGGGCTGGTTCTGTTGTCGTGCGCCCTTTGATATATTCCGGTGTTATGCTGTGTTGATGGTTCACCGAGCCACTCGCTAGAGGGCCGGGTTCCACTTATATTTGGTGTTATGTTGTGTATGGCGTTATGCTGTGTTATGATGTGTGACGGGGATACGGAGATTTGAAACTTTTTGGTGTTATGCTGTGTTATGGCCCCATCGACGGGCGGGCGACCATATTCTCTGTGCCCTATGCATGACTTATATTTTGAGAGTAAACATTTTGGTATTTTGGGTTTGCACTTATGATCTGTACTTCTATTTCGTTTATGCCTCAGATTTGTTTTCTGTATCTTCTGCTTTGCATACTCAGTACATATTTCGTACTGACCCCCTTTCTTCGGGGGGCTGCGTTTCATGCCCGCAGGTGTAGACGGACAGTTTGGTGATCCAGCCGTTTAGGATACCCTCTTCTGCTGTTTGGAGTGCTCCTCTTATTCCGGAGCCTACATTTTGGTATATATCTTCGTTCGTTGCATATGTATGTATTTGTTCAGGGGTACGGCGAGGCCCTGTCCCGCCATATGATTCGGTTGGTCTGTTTAGAGGTCTGTAGACGTATATGTGGGTTTTGTGCCTACTTCTGTACGGGTGTGTTTGTATGATCCCACTTGCCATGGCAGCCTTGTCGGCGTGCGTTTGTATATGTTTTGGGCCGTTGCGCCATTTGATAGCCTTGTCGGCTTCTGATATATATGTACATATATGGTTGTGTTTGAAATGTGTCTGAGACAGCTTGATATAATTTAAGGCAGCGTGTGATATTTGTGCCCGTATACGCTATCTGTATGTGATTCGAATTTGATGAGTGTGTTCGGGTGCCCAGTTCGGGCACTAGTCACGGCCTACGGGGTTGGGTCGTGACAGGACGGATGCATGTGAGAGGAGTTTTTAGATGTTGAAGGATAAGTTGACCTTAGCACGGGTCCTAACTCTTCCAGAAGGAACAGACGGCTATGTGATTTATTGTGATGCCTCAGGTGTTGGGCTAGGCTGTGTATTAATGCAACATGGCAAGGTTATTGCTTATGCTTCTATGCAGCTGAAGAAGCATGAGCAGAATTACCCAACTCACGATCTTGAGTTAGCTGCGGTGATTCACGCCTTGAAAATGTGGAGGCACTACTTATACGGTGTTCATGTTGATATTTATACCGACCACAAGAGCCTCCAGTATATCTTTAGGCAGAAGGACCTGAATTTACGACAGAGGCGATGGCTAGAGTTGCTAAAAGATTATGAAGTTGATATTTTGTACCATCCTGGAAAGGCCAACGTTGTTGCAGATGCTCTCAATCGTAAATCCATAGGTAGTTTGTCATATGTGCGGCCGGAGAAAAGAGAGATAGCCTGTGATGTTAGTCAGCTAGCCAGCTTGGGAGTTCGGTTGGTAGACACAGGTGATGGAGAAGTTACAGTTCAAGATACAGCGATGTCATCTTTGGTAACTGAGACAAAGGAACGCCAGTACGAAGATCCTGTTTTAGTTCATTACTAGGATACAGTTTCTCAGAAAGAAAAGACACCTTTCATGGTCACAGAAGATGGAGTACTCACGTATCGAGGCAGATTGTGCATTCCCAAGGTTGCAGGCCTCCATCAGCAAGTTATGAGGGAAGCCCACTATTCTCGCTATTCTATTCACCCAGGCTCGACGAAAATGTATCATGATCTCAAAGATGTTTATTGGTGGGATGGCATGAACATGAAGAGACATATAGCAGAGTTTGTCGCTCAGTGCCCGAATTGTCAACAAGTCAAGATAAAACACCAGAAGCCCGGAGGTTTGTTGTAGGCTATAGAGATTCCGACATAGAAGTGGGAGGTAATTTTATTACAGGTTTGCCCCGTACTCAGCGGAAATATGATTCAATATGGGTCATAGTTGACAGACTTACAAAGCCAGCCCACTTCTTACCTGTCAGAACTACTTATACAGCTGAGGACTATGCATGGCTTTATCTTAGAGAGATTGTACGATTTCATTGTGTTCCTACAACCATTATTTCAGATAGAAGAGCGCAATTTACAACTAACTTTTGAAAATATTTCCAGAATGGATTAGGGACTCAGGTGAGTCTTAGTACCGCACTTCATCCGCAAACAAATGGGCAAACGGAGCGTACTATACAGACACTTGAAGACATGCTGAGAGCTTGTGTAATTGACTTTCAAGGTTGCTGGGATGATCATTTACCTCTTATCGAGTTCGCATATAATAATAGTTATCATTCTAGTATCCAGATGGCTCCTTATGAGGCTTTATATGGGCGGAGATGTAGATCACCTATAAAATGGTTTGATGTTGGAGAGAATTAGTTAGCCGGGGTAGATTTGATACAACAAGCATTCGACAAAGTGAAAGCCATCCAAGAAAGATTATTAGCGACGCAGAGTCGACATAAATCCTATGCAGATAACCGGCGTCGCAAGCTAGAGTTCGAGGTAGGAGATCGGGTTTTCTTTAAGGTTTCGCCTATAAAGGGAGCAATGAGATTTGGCAGGAAGGGTAAGTTAAGCCCTCGATACATCCGACCATATAAGATTATTCCTACAGTGAGTAAAGTAGCATATGAGTTAGAATTACCTTTGGAGTTAGAGTCCGTACATCCAGTATTCCATGTGTCCATGCTCCATAAATGCATAGGAGATCCCTCAAGAATCGTGCCACTAGAGGATATTCATGTGACTGAGCAATTATCGTATGAGGAGATCCCTGTGGCTATATTAGATAGACAAGTCCGACGGTTACGAACTAAGGATATGGCTTCTGTTAAAGTACTCTGGAGAAATAATAATGTTGAGGAGATGACTTGGAAGGCGGAAGAGAAGATGACGACTAAGTACCCGCACTTGTTCTTGTTGTCCCAGGAGGCCCAGGTTGAGACATCATAACCCCCCCCCCCCCCAGGTATTGAATTTACTTATAGCTATTATAATTGGTCGTGTGGGGCCATGTTGTCATCTATATTAGCATGTGGCCCTGTGTGGCAATATTTTGGGTTGCTGTGCAGGATGGTAGTGGTATAATTACAGGGGAATCTCTGGCAAAATTTTCGTAGAATTTCAGAGAGTTTTAACATTCGAGGGAGAATGTTTCTAAGGGGGGAGGATGTTACACCTCGTAGTTTGGACGTTGAGTCCCATAGGTTTCAACTGCTTAATTGTGAACACTAGAGTGATATGCGCCTATTTTATGATTATAAGGGTTTACGATCATGTATGAGAAGTATTGGAAGGATTGGAGGATAAATGGGCGGAAGATGAAAAATAGGGCGAACTGGGCAGAATTGCCCTTCGCGTTCGCGAGATGGCCTCGCGTTCGCAATGGCCATGGAAATTCCAGACCATCGCGTTCGCGAAGGTCAATTATTAAGTCGGTTCCACTGACTTTGACCCCCTATATAAAGGGTAAAACCCCTCTTTTTTCATCATTTATTTCCCAAAAAACTCAGAAATCAGATGAGGGTGTGAGGATATCAAAAATTGAGTGATTTTCAAGTGGCGGAATATTAGTTTAGGTTCAGATAGCGCGTAGTTGTGATGGTAGTATCGTTTTGCAGTGGATTTGATTTGGATTCTAGGCGAACACTGAAGATATTACTGTCCTAGTAAGAATAAGGTATGAATTTCTCCCAATTGATATTACTTTAGGTCTATTTACGGAGATAGAGCGATTAAATGGTTGTATAATAAAGTAATTGGTTGAGAAATCGGATAAACATCATATGGGACATCTTATGGAGTATTTGGACATTGATGGTAACGTTGTTAGTATTGTGGTTGTTGTTGTTAGTTGTTGGTATTATGATTTCGGGCTAGGAATATAAACCGGGGAGATGATGCCGAATTTCGGCCGATCCTAGAAAGAGTTAAATTTAAAGGCTTAAGATAAGCACTTGATAATGAGCCTAACAATAGTATGAATTCCCTTGATTGTAGATTTGCGAGTTCGAGAAGTAGAAGTTGGGCGGATAGATAAGCTTCAAGGTATGTTACGGCTTTCCCTTTCTTTCTTTTTAGCATGATCCTATGATATCAGTGGACAATGAATACTCGAGCTTTCATACTACTCTACTCTTAGAAGCACTGGGAGTACTTCAGTCTTTGATGTTCCTGTACCCCTCTTATGATTGTCCCTTCTATTCATGGGTCCTGAGTGGTGTATCACGATTATGTTAGTTCACATTTATGCATTGCATTCATTGACATTATATGCATATTGACCCGTGACCAGAAGGCGTTATATACGCGTATATTTTATGTATATATATATATATATATATACATATATATATATATATATGGAAAGGGCGAGGGCGAGGCGTTATATATGCATTACCCTCTGATCAGCTGGTGCACAGTGATGATGATTATGATGCTCGAAAGGGCTGCCCGAAGTGTCACACCCTAATCTTGATAGTGCATGATGGGCACCCGACCCCATACTCAGGGCCGAGCGAACCCCTTTTAGCTCTCGTTATGTTCATAACCTCACTGGACTCTTGAGTTACGAAATGAAATGCATAACAAAAACTTGTCAAAACCGTTCTTTTCGTCCTTCTCAAATCAAGTAAAATCTGTAATCATATGGAATTTGTAACATAATGCATAATGGTACGACGGCTTGCAGAGCCGCTTACAAGACTGACATGCTATACACGTGACTCTGTCTGCAAAGTCTCTAACATAAATCAAGATACCATAATCATGAATACTCTGACTCGGCAACACTCCGGAAGGGAATGGAGCTCGCCAATCCAGCTGGTACATCTCCTAGAAATGTCCTCTACTCATCTGTATACACCTGCGTGGCATGAAACGCAGCCCCCGAAGAAAGGGGGTCAATATGAGCAATGTACTGAGTATGTAAAGCATGAATAGTAACATAGTAAGGGATGTAAAATATGAGTAATGACAGAATGGACATATAGGGCATACCGTAAGATAAAAGAGTAACCTATACAATGAATTACTTTTGGCGGTACCATGCATTCTGAGTGCTGCGGAACGTGCAGCCTGATCCACATATACATATATCCATAGTAATACTTCCCTTGAAAAACATTTCTTGTTCATATATATACAGAAAAAATAGAACATATCATGTTGCCGAGGCATCGGCTCCGATCCATTTAACCACATATATCCCGCGTCCGGGCATTCCGCGTCCGGGCATCCCGCGTCCGGAATGATATCATGTCATAAACAGGTACATGTATCGTGTGCATATCCCAGCGTCTATAGCGCTCTGGCCCCTTTTTCCCATCTTCCCCATATACATATACATATATCATGTGCATATATCTTGTTCATGTATCATATACATATATCATGTAAGCAGCATGCAGGAGAGCCCAAGGAAAGTTATGTCTCTATCGCAGTGACGTAAGGTCGGTAACCTCCGATTATATTATTGAATAATAATCATGACTTTGTCTCACCTTGAAGGAACAATTATTATCAGGTGAGACTAGCAACGAATAATAGCATTAAGAGAACATAGAATAAGATCATAAATCTCATAAGGCGTCACTTCATATACTTTGGAATCTTTAAAAATAGTCATCATCCATGAATAAAATTGGGAAATCAAGAAATAGCTCAACATTCATATATCGTCATTGAAATCGTAAACTTGGAACCTTTAAACATGGAATCGTTCTCATAATAATTACCGTAGAGAGATATTCTCATTTTTGGCATCATTGCCATCATGATAAAAACATGTCCATCCTTGTTGTCATAAGGGCTTTCAAAATCATAAACCTCTAGTTTGGGAAAAATACGGCATTTTGGAAAACAACTATGAATTGTTAGGAAAGGAATTATGCCTTGGAGTCATAAACATCTAACTTTTTAGAACAAGGAAGATATGGAAACATTTATGAAGCCATAACATAGGAATCATGCCTTTGAAAGAAAAGGACGAGCCTTAACATACCTGTTCCACCTCCTATTAGCTATGCTTATTTGTCCAAGCTCGCTAGTCTACATTCAAGAGGATTTACACAATCATTAGACTCATCGTTATACGTTTATCTTAGTCCTTCGAATAAATTCATTTATAATCTGCCGAAATTTCAGCAGCATTTTCCCCGTTTATATGCCTAGCCCAAAATTACAATTCAGCAACCAATCAACAACAACAATAATACCAACATCAACAACACCATTATTCATACCAATATATTCCATAAACATCCCACACGATGTTTTTCTCCATATACAACAACAATATACACTTCTTTCCATCCCAATCAAGGAGTATAATCTCATCAACACACCAACAATGTTAGATACCATTTCTTATACGCATAAATCAGTCCATCCACACAGCCACAACATGTTCAAAACAGCCCATAAACACAACAACTACAACACAACACTTTATGACCCTTCCTCCATAACTATTTTCATTTTTAAAGCTTGCTAGACCTTCAAATAAACTCAACACAAGAGATGGGATGAATAACATACCTTATATTTGAAGAAACTCAGCCACATCAAATCTTTCCAACACCAAGATTAAGTAGAAGCAATAATAATCACCTTTCACGGACTAGTTTGGCGTAATTTTGTTAAATTCTTGGTTTATCGGACTATAATGTTTGGGGGAGGTGTGGAGAATTTTCTAGGACCTTTGAGAATGTTATTATGCTGAAAAAATGAGGTTGATTGGGTATTTATACCTCTGTTAGGTCGGTTTCACCGACCTCCTCATGTGGGGCCCGCGGAGCCATTTTGGTCCATTTTGGCAGCTTAGGGTCTTGCCCTTAATATGGCCATAACTTTTGATCCCGAAATCGTGTGAGGGCCCACAACCTATGGTTGGCAAGCTAATTCAATTATCTACAACTTTCATTCTTTGTGTCTTTCAAAATTTCAAACTTATAACATCGTTTTGGCCCCTCGAAGTCGGATCATCCGAAAACGTTTCCTTAAATCATCCTTTTAGAGGGCTTATGCCCATTTTTGGCTTATGGGTCCTTCTTACGACTTGCTCAACTTTCCATATACTACTCGTATGTCTCTTCATATGTCCTTTATAACACTCTGACGTATGGATCCCACTTAGCTTGTCGCAACGAGAGCTTTTCATCAAGTGTCATATGAACCAATTCTGATGTCTGCGATTGGATAGTTAATGCCTCACAAATCTCAACATACAGAAATTACGGGGTGTAACATCCTTCCCCCCTTAGAAAACATTTGTCCTCGAATGTTGCAATATTTCCAACCCACGACACCATCTTTGATTCCTTAGAACTGTTATTCTTCCCTTAGGGTCCGATTACCATTTATTTAGACTCTAACTTGGCTCAGTTTCTTCTCATCTTCCCTTAACTCCTTCGTTGCTCCAGGAAGATTCTTTCACTTCTTTGCTTGCAAGTACATGGTCGGAAATTAACTAGCATCTTGATCTCATCCGTCTCCATTATTATAGTCTTGACTTATTGTGTCGTAGCTGTTCCTCGGCTCGTAAGTATTTCTCTTTTTCCTCGTTCCTTGTTTCCCTTGTTAGTAACACACTATCTTTCTCATATACGGTACCCTTATTGTCAATTCATTTCTACGTCCTTTCGTTACCTTCACGATGTGCCAACACACCTCGAACTCTAGCCCCGAGGTAATAAATCTCCTTTTCTGGAGCTTGAAACGTCATAGCTCCTTTCAAATCTAGTATGTTCTTCCCCCCTTATTAAGGAGATCCTTATACGCTAATAGTCTTCGAGTACCCTCGTCTTCGATAATTATCTACCGCCCTTCACTATCTTCTTAAGGCCGGGGTTTCGTCATCGTATGGTCTGACTTGTCTATCGATATTCTTGCTACTTACACTCTCGTATTTAACTAGAATACTTATAAGGGTATCCAATTCTGATGCCTTATTTTTCGTCTTTCCATACCCCTGTCTTTTATGACTAACGGTGTCCTGGACTCACAAGTTCATGGGGACGTCGAGATTCACTATGTCCTTTTATGAAGTCGTCGGTTATACCTTCCTCCTTGTCTTTCTTCCCGACTTTGCGCATAACATATTGAAAACTTCTTACCCTAAGTTCTTCTTTCATTTATGCCTATATCATCATTCTTGTCCATATTGCCATATCTTCCCATCCACCATTAGTCCTTTCGCCCATTTAGCTCACTTACTCGTAATTCTTCTTAACTACGCGTTTGTGTTGCAGCTGTGCAACCATGTTTTTCGAGCGTCCTGCTACTTTTGCACTTAGCACAGAATTCTTACCGTTTACACTCTCTCTGTCCTCATTCATCGAAGCTTTATTTCTATCCTCGTTCATCGAACCTTTATCTATCTTTATGGTGCTACGGCCGAGCGGTCTCCCATGCACGTTCCTTGCATTTTATCCCATTTCCTCTATGATCGAATCTCCAGGTCTTCACGTTAAAGTATCCTTCTTATTCCCATGGTTACTTTACTCCTAAATGCTCTCCTCTTCCTTTGGCCAACCCATTAGTATACCTTTCCTACTTTCATCCTTAACCCTCCTTGGGTTTCTTCCTCCTCGAGCACCTTTCTTCTCTTGTCATTTGTAGTATCGGCTCTGAAGTTCATGAAATATTCCTTTAAACGCACAGATCTGTTCTATTCTTAAGTCATCCTTTCAGGAAAGCTCCTCCATGTCAGAGGCAACCACATCAATATGGCTACACATTTATCCCTCTATATACCTTTCAAGGGTCGAAAATCTCCTAGCATTGTCGCAGGGCTTATTCATTCTTTCTCTTTCTTCACTTTCTTTGTCATGGTCACCATTCTCTTAGCCCTTCTTATTGAAATTGGTTCTCGAACCCCACACGTTCCTCTCTTGTTTCATATTACCACACTCTATCCCTTTCACATGCCTACCTTTAAATTTTTACCCAAATAGTCTCGTGCCTTGCCTGTAGTTTCTCTCGGGGGTTTTACTCACTCATGTTTCTTACCTTTCACCTTTTTCCGACATTTTGATCTCCTTACCTTCCATCTACTCACTTTCCTTCTTTTCCAAATATCGTTGTATTAGGACTTTCCAATCTTAACCGGTAGTGGAAGCAGCATCAGCTTACCTTGTAACACTTGTACCATATCTTTTGTTCAGTCCCTTGAACTCCGTTACCTTGTTCGATTGATGCCTTCCATACACCGTAACGTTAGTTGCCGGGATACACATACCCATCGATACAGTCATAAATAGGATACCATATGCATACTTATATATATATATATATATATATTTACTACCATCTCGCTTACAAAATATTTCCAAATGCTATTCAACCTCATCCTAGTTCCAGAGCTGGGATGCACTTTCTTTCTCTTCACCGGTCTAGTCTGCCTCGTCCTACGCGACCTCCTAAGGTTTCCAACCATTCCGTATACTCTAATTTCCCTTAGGCTACTCTAGCTTCTCCTTTGCCTCTTATGTCTAAATCTATAGGACTTTTAGTACACTTCCCAGGGGGGTCACCCATCCTAATATTTCTCTCACCTTAGCATGCTTAACCTTGAAACTTCGATGAAATCCAGTGCATTAATGCCGATATAACCAAATCCACCTCTCCGCATGACCTCCATTACATGATCTGGAGCAAGTTGAAGTCTTACAGATTCCGAAACATTCTCGTAACACGTCTTTCTCCTTAACAATTACTATTTTAGCCTTTTTAATCCCCAATATTCACCTTTCACCTGTGTGTATGGCTACCTTTCATCCTGGATTTCCAGATTCCTGATGGTAGGGAACACACCTTCGTCGCCATTACTTATAAATACTCGGTTATCAGCCTGTTTGGATTTCCACTCACCATTCTTATATAATACTCTACAACAGAACTTATTTGTCAACTTTCCCTGAATCCCCCAATAGGCCTTGCTCCTACTAAACCTCGAATGTAACCCATTTTAATCCTTCGGACTGCTAATCGTCTTTCTCGCAATTATTCTTCATGCCATGCCTAGTCCATAACTCTTCTAAAACAACGCATCCCACTTATTGTCTATTTACGATATTTCCTTTCCATGCTTCTTCCTGTTAGGTGTACCTAACTAAAAGACCTGATTTTGAAAAATTATGGCAGAGTCTCCTTTACAATTCTTACCATCCAAAACCTGCATGCAGCAATTACCAGCAATGCCTCACAGGGCATATATATATATACGACATATTCCAGCCACCTAGGGCTCCCAATTTCAGGTAAAAGGACAAAAATATCAGAACTTACCTCTGTGACTTCTCATATCATCACTCACCTTCTCTCGTCGATACTGGGCGTCTGCTGAAATCAAAGGTTAGTATAAGGAATCTCATTTCCTATGACTTGACTCTATCGCACGATCTAAGACAGAAAGAAGGTCAATGATCCCTAGATGCCCTGCAGCCTCCTATTTATAAGTGTGGCTGGCTTCACACCCATAAATAGGACTCTACCGGACGCGACTTTGCAGACAACTCCTAGGACGAACGGCTCTGATACCAATTTGTCACACCCTAATCTTGATAGGGAATGATGGGCACCCGACCCCATACTCAGGGCCGAGCGAACCCCTCTTAGCTCTCGTTAGGTGTATAACCTCACTGGACTCTTGAGTTACGAAATGAAATGCATAATAAAAACTTGTCAAAACCGTTCTTTTCGTCGTTCTCAAATCAAGTAAAATCTGTAATCATATGAAATTTGTAACATAATGGATAATGGTACGACGTCTTGCAGAGCTGCTTACAAGACTGACATGCTATACACGTGACTCTGTCTGCAAAGTCTCTAACATAAATCAAGATACCATAATCATGAATACTCTGACTCGGCAACACTCCGGAAGGAAATGGAGCTCGCCAATCCAGCTGGTACTGTTGACACCCAATTTTGTCCCGCCTCTCCTCCGAAATACCTATTTACGCTTCTAATATTTTTGAAAAATTAAAAAATATATATATTATATCTTACTATAATTACTAGCCACTTATCAATACCGACGTTTCATTATTCTATTACAGTTACTAGCCATTATTATTATTATTATTATTATTCACAATTTTTATCATTTCGGCATTTTACCAGCTCACGCACACGCATCGCATTTATCTTTGCATAATTAAATAATAGTGTTTATTTACTGTGGATTTTTTCGAAATATTATTGCACGGCTATTTACAACGCCATTTTTACCTGAGCACTAATAATTACATATCATGGAAAAATCATCATGGCTTTGTCTCACCTTGAAGGAACAATTATTATAAGGTGAGACTAGCAACGAATAATAGCATAAGAGAACATAGAATAAGATCATAAATCTCATAATGCGTTACTTCATATACTTTGGAATCTTTAAAAATAGTCATCATCCATGAATAAAATTGGGAAATCAAGAAATAGCTCAACATTCATATATCATCATTGAAATCGTAAACTTGGAACCTTTAAACATGGAATCGTTCTCATAATAATTACCGTAGAGAGATATTCTCATTTTTGGCATCATTGCCATCATGATAAAAACATGTCCATCCTTGTTGTCATAAGGGCTTTCAAAATCATAAACCTCTAGTTTGGGAAAAATATGGCATTTTGGAAAACAACTATGAATTGTTAGGAAAGGAATTATGCCTTGGAGCCATAAACATCTAACTTTTTAGAACAAGGAAGATATGGAAACATTTATGAAGCCATAACATAGGAATCATGCCTTTGAAAGAAAGGGACGAGCCTTAACATACCTGTTCCACCACCTATTAGCTATGCTTATTTGTCCAAGCTCGCTAGTCTACATTCAAGAGGATTTACACAATCATTAGACTCATCGTTATACGCTTATCTTAGTCCTTTGAAAAAAATCATTTATAATCTGCCGAAATTTCGGCAGCATTTTCCCCGTTTATATGCCTAGCCCAAAATTACAATTCAGCAACCAATCAACAACAGCAATAATACCAACATCAACAACACCATTATTCATACCAATATATTCCATAAACATCCCACACGATGTTTTTCTCCATATACAACAACAATATACACTTCTTTCCATCCCAATCAAGGAGTATCATCTCATCAACACACCAACAATGTTAGATACCATTTCTTATACGCATAAATCAGTCCATCCACACGGCCACAACATGTTCAAAACAGCCCATAAACAGAACAACTACAACACAACACTTTATGACTCTTCGTCCATAACTATTTTCATTTTTAAAGCTTGCTAGACCTTCAAATAAACTCAACACAAGAGATGGGATGAATAACATACCTTATATTTGAAGAAACTCAGCCACATCAACTCTTTCCAACACCAAGCTTAAGTAGAAGCAATAATAATCACCTTTCACGGACTAGTTTTGCGTAATTTTGTTAAATTCTTGGTTTATCGGACTATAATGTTTGGGGGAGGTGTGGAGAATTTTCTAGGACCTTTGAGAATGTTATTATGCTGAAAACATGAGGTTGATGGGGAATTTATACCCCTGTTAGGTCGGTTTCACTGACCTCCTCATGTGGGGCCCGCGGAGCCATTTTGGTCCATTTTGGCAACTTAGGGTCTTGCTCTTAAAATGACCATAACTTTTGATCCCGACATTGTGTGAGGGCCCACGACCTATGGTTGGAAAGCTAATTAAATTATCTACAACTTTAATTATTTGTGTTTTTCCAAATTCCAAACTTATAATATCGTTTTGGCCCCTCGAAATCGGATCATCTGAAAACGTTTCCTTAAATCATCCTTTTAGAGGGCTTATGCCCATTTTTGGCTAATGGGTCCTTCTTACGACTTGCTCAACTTTCCATATACTACTCGTATGTCTCTTCATATGTCCTTTATAACACTCCGACGTGTGGGTCCCACGTAGCTTGCCGCAACGAGGGCTTTTCATCTAGTGCCATATGAACCAATTCCGATGTCTGCGATTGGATAGTTAATGCCTCACAAATCTCAACATACAGAAATTACGGGGTGTAACATCCTTCCCCCTTTAGAAAACATTCGTCCTCGAATGTTGCAATATTGCCAACCCACGACACCATCTTTGATTCCTTAGAACTGTTATTCTTCCCTTAGTGTCCGATTACCATTTGTTTAGACTCTAACTTGGCTCAGTTTCTTCTCATCTTCCCTTAACTCCTTCGTTGCTCCAAGCAGATTCTTTCACTTCTTTTCTTGCAAGTACATGGTCGGAAATTAACTAGCATCTTGATCTCATCCGTCTTCATTATTATAGTCTTGACTTATCGTGTCGTAGCTGTTCCTCGGCTCGTAAGTATTTCTCTTTTTCGTCGTTCCTTGTTTCCCTTGTTAGTAACACACTATCTTTCTCATATACGGTACCCTTATTGTCAATTCATTTCTACGTCCTTTCGTTACCGTCACGATGTGCCAACACACCTCGAACTCTGGCCCCGAGCTAATAAATCTCCTTTTCTGGAGCTTGAAACGTCATAGCTCCTTTCAAGTCTAGTATGTTCTTCCCCCTTATTAAGGAGATCCTTATACACTAATAGTCTTCGAGTACCCTCGTCTTCGATAATTATCTACCGCCCTTCACTATCTTCTTAAGGCCGGGGTTTCGTCATCGTATGGTCTGACTTGTCTATCTTCTTGCTACTTACACTCTCGTATTTAACTAGAATACTTATAAGGGTATCCAATTCTGATGCCTTCTTTTTCGTCTTTCCATACCCCTGTCTTTTATGACTAACGGTGTCTTGGACTCACAAGTTCATGGGGACGTCGAGATTCACTATGTCCTTTTATGAAGTCGTCGATTATACCTTACTCCTTGTCTTTCTTCCCGACTCTGCGCATAACATATTGAAAACTTCTTACCCTAAGTTCTTCTTTCATTTACTCCTATATCGTCATTCTTTTCCATATTGCCATATCTTCCCATCCACCATTAGTCCTTTCGCCCATTTAGCTCACTTACTCGTAATTCTTCTTAACTACGCGTTTGTGTTGCAGCTGTGCATCCATGTTTTTCGAGCATCCTGCTACTTTTGCTCTTAGCACAGAATTCTTACCGTTTACACTCTCTCTGTCCTCGTTCATCGAACCTTTATTTCTATCCTCGTTCATCGAACCTTTATCTATCTTTATGGTGCTATGGCCGAGCGGTCTCCCATGCACGTTCCTTGCATTTTATCCCATTTCCTCTATGGTCGAATCTCTAGGTCTTCACGTTAAAGTAACCTTCTTATTCCCATGGTAACTTTACTCCTAAATGCTCTCCTCTTCCTTTGGCCAACCCATTAGTATACCTTTCCTACTTTCATCCTTAACCCTCCTTTGGTTTCTTCCTCCTCGAGCACCTTTCTTCTCTTGTCATTTCTAGTATCGGCTCTGAAGTTCATGAAATATTCCTTTAAACGCACAGATCTGTTCTGTCACACCCTAATCCACCTAGGGTGTGATGGGCACCCGACCCTTACTTAGAGCCGAGCGAACCCTCTGACATTTAGTACATACATAATCCTTTGGACTTTTAAATCAAATAAAGATGAAATGCATAGTAAAATTTTCAGACGTATACTTTTTCGTTACTTTCAAATCAAACAAAATCTGTAATCATATGAAACTTATATCATAACACAAATGACACATCGACTGATGGAGCCGCTTACTAAACTGACAACCAATACTCACAACTCTGTCTGCAAAGTCTCTAACTTCGAACAAAACATCATAGCACATACACTCTGACTCGGTAGCACTCCAGGAACAAGTGGAGTCTACCAACTCCGCTGGAACATCTTCTATACTAGCTTCAACTCATCTGGGTGTACCTGCGCGGCATGAAACGCAGCCCCCGAAGAAAGAGGGTCAGTACGGAAAATGTACTGAGCATGTAAGGCATGAAATATAGGAAACAGAATCATGACTGAAACAGAGAGTTACCAAAATCAAGTATGACCTTTTAAAACATCGAAGTACTTGCCTTTTCAAATGAAAATCATGTATATCCATATCATATATCATGTATGCATATAACGTGTCCCGGCCCTCCAGTGAGGGACTCGGTGGATGAGATAATACATGTCACATCATATATCATATATGCATAACGTGTCCCGACCCTCAAGTGAGGGACTCGGTGGATAGAATCATGCATGTCAACATCACATATCATATATACATATAACGTGTCCCGGCCCTCCTTTGCGGATCTCGGTGAATAAAATCATCATATGCCATCCTGGCCACCATCCCCATATCATCGTAACATCATATACATATAACGTGTCCCGGCCCGTAAGTGAGAGGGACTCGGTAAACAATGCAGAGGAATGCGCACGATAACATGTCCTGGCCCGGGACTCAGTGGATAGACACATTGAGACTTGCACGAACAGAGTAGTGCGAAACCACATGCACATAAATCAAGACTCGATAGATACGTATACTTACCGACATATGAAGGCTCAGAAACAAGTTTTGAGTCAATCCGACTTAGTATAAGAAAGTTATGAGCGTTTGAAGTACAAAACGTTCTACAAGCGTTTCAGAAGCCATTTTTGAAAAATCAAAGCCATAATCATGTCAAGTACCTTTCGGATATCGTTATATATCAAATCGGATAGAGCTTTTGGAAGCATATGTACGTATCAAATTAGATCACAGACTCAACGGAATATTTAACGTGTTATCATTTGACAATCAAGACATTAACCATATCACTAATCTCTCGAATACCAATTCGGAAACATATCAAATAGAACTTCGGACCATCATGGATACATATCAAAACCATATGAAACAGCTTATGGAAGTCAAGAATATTAGCCATCCTAGTGGCTCTAAGAATAGGAAATTCTTTGAATTCATACATACACGTTATTTGCTCGTTTCATAGAGATCATGCCAAAGAAAGAAAGGTAAGTCTTACATACCTGCTCCTCGTCCTATTAGCTATGCTTATTTATCCAGGCTTGCTAGTCTACAAACAAAAGAATTCACATAATCATTAGATTCATCATCATATACTTGTCTTAGTCTTTCAAACAAGTTCGTTTATAATCTGCCAAAATTTCGGCAGCATTTCCCCTGTAAATACACCATCCCCGAGAATCTAACTCGAGCAATTTTATCAACAACAATCCCAACAGCCATACTAACAACTTCAACAATCAATCCAAAGTACATTCTAATATTAACAACTCTTGTCACAAAATTCAACGGCATTTCATTTATATTCAATTCCATCACATATAGTCAAGCCAACATCAATGCTTACACATTCAAATACTTGCCCAAGACCTTACAAACACAATTCAAGAATACTTCAAACAAGTCATACAATATTCAAAACAATCTAGCCAACATGCCATTTCACCCGAAACCTTCCAAATGCAACGAGAACCATAACAACACACTTTTTTCTTTCAAATTCAATTACAACAACCCAACATAAAATCTTCCAACACATGTCTCACTTCCAAATTCATGAATTATGTCAACAACCCATACATTAACAAATTTATTCTTACCAATATAAGAAACCATACTAATATCGCATTAACTTCGTCAATAATCCACAAATGATTACAAATTCATTTCAGGCCACCAAACCTTCATTCTACATCACATAATCCATAACAACAACAACTAACATACTAAGTAAAATCATATCAACATACCCAACTAGGGCAGCCCTTATACGGCCACCACCACACACCCACACATTTCATGAATCTCATCCAATTCCACATACAACAATATGCATAAATAATCCATAACACATGTAAAGGAGGATTGAGCCTTACCTTTGTCCTTTGACTCCTTCACTTGGCTAGGCTTATGAATTGCACAAATGAGTGCTTTGCTTATTCCAACAACTACTCCATGTTAATAAGGACCTTTCAATTAGTTGAAATGCTAGGAGAAAATATTTTATTTTTTGATCATCTCCCATGGTTCATGTTCGGCCAACCATGGCCGAACACCCTCCTTGCTCCTTTTTTTTTTCTTTCTCTCCAACTTCTTATGTTGCAAGAAAATGAACCCTCTAGATGATTTGTTCTTGCTACCACACACACACACACACACACACACACACACACACACACACACATATATATATATATATATATATATATATATATATATATATATATATATATATATTCTACTATTACAAGTAGACACATGGCCCTTCTCCCTTTTTCTTGAAATTTCTTAAAATAGCAAATATGACTACTTGGCTTATGTAACAAGCTTGGTCCATATATATGTTTATAATTAGCCTTATTAAATAAAAATGTGGACATATACTTATATGCCAAACGGCCAACTTGACTTCCTCAAAAAATTTCAAGACTTCTTGTGAAATTCCCATTTTGCCCCTAGCCTTCCGCAATATTACCATGAGCCATTTTGTGAATTTTCCTTTTCGCCCTTAGCCTTTCTCAATATTTCCATACTAATAATATTCATAACAACTTGTACATTAAAATAATTTTTGAAAATTGTCTTACCCTTAACTTGCCACGACTATCTCGAAATATCTGAACGTACAAAATGCGAGCTATAACATGTTCTATTCTTAAGTCATCCTTTCAGGAAAGCTCCTCCATGTCCGAGGCAACCACATCAATATGGCTACACATTTATCCCTCTATATACCTTTCAAGGGCCGAAAATCTCCTAGCATCGTCGCAGGGCTTATTCATTCTTTCTCTTACTTCACTTTCTTTGTCGCGGTCACCATTCTCTTAGCCCCACTTATTGAAATCGGTTCTCGAACCCCACACGTTCCTCTCTTGTTTCATATTACCACACTCTATCCCTTTCACATGCCTACCTTCAAATATTTACCCAAATAGTCTCGTGCCTTGCCTGTAGTTTCTCTCGGGGGCTTTACTCACTCATGTTTCTTACCTTTCACCTTTTTCTGACATTTTGATCTCCTTACCTTCCATCTACTCACTTTCCTTCTTTTCCAGATATCGTTGTATTAGGACTTTCCAATCATAACCGGTAGTGGAAGCAGCATCAGCTTACCTTGTAACACTTGTACCATATCTTTTGTTTTGTCCCTTGAACTCCGTTACCTTGTTCGATTGATGCCTTCCATACACCACAACGTTGGTTGCCGGGATACACATACCCATCGATACAGTCATAAATAGGATACCATATGCATACTTATATATATATATATATATATATATATATATATATATATATATATATATATATATATATATATATAAATATACTACCATCTCGCTTACAAAATATTTTCAAATGCTATTCAACCTCATCCTAGTTCCAGAGCTGGGATGCACTTTCTTTCTCTTCACCGGTCTAGTCTGCCTCGTCCTACGCGACCTCCTAAGGTTTCCAACCATTCCGTATACTCTAATTTCCCTTAGGCTACTCTAGCTTCTCCTTTGCCTCTTATGTCTAAATCTGTAGGACTTTTAGTACACTTCTCAGGGGGGTCACCCATCCTAATATTTCTCTCACCTTAGCACGCTTAACCTTGAAACTTCGATGAAATCCAGTGCATTAATGCCGATATAACCGCATCCACCTCTCCGCATGACCTTCATTACATGATCTGGAGCAAGTTGAAGTCTTACAGATTCCGAGACATTCTCGTAACACGTCTTTCTCCTTAACAATTACTATTTTAGCCTTTTCAATCCCCAATATTCACCTTTCACCCGTGTGTATGGCTACCTTTCATCCTGGATTTCCAGATTCCTGATGGTAGGGAACACACCTTCGTCGCCATTACTTATAAATACTCGGTTATCAGCCTGTTTGGATTTCCACTCACCATTCTTATATAATAATCTACAACAGAACTCATTTGTCGACTTTCCGTGAATCCCCCAATAGGCCTTGCTCCTACTAAACCTCGAATGTAACCCATTTTAATCCTTCGGACTGCTAATCGTCTTTCTCGCAATTATTCTTCATGCCATGCCAAATTCATAACTCCTCTAAAACAACGCACCCCACTTATTGTCTATTTACGATATTTCCTTTCCACGCTTCTTCCTGTTACCTGTACCTAACTAAATGACCTGATTTTGAAAAATTATGGCAGAGTCTCCTTTACAATTCTTACCATCCAAAACCTGCATGCAGCAATTACCAGCAATGCCTCACAGGGCATATATATATACGACATATTCCAGCCACCCAGGGATCCCAATTTCAGGTAAACGGACAAAAATATCAGAACTTACCTCTGTGACTTCTCATATCATCACTCACCTTCTCCCGTCGATACTGGGCGTCTGCTGAAATCAAAGGTTAGTATAAGGAATCTCATTTCCTATGACTTGGCTCTATCGCACGATCTAAGACAGAAAGAAGGTCAATGATCCCTAGATGCCCTGCAGCCTCCTATTTATAAGTGTGGCCGGCTTCACACCCATAAATAGGACTCTACCGGACACGACTTTGCAGACAACCCCTAGGACGAACGGCTCTGATACCAATTTGTCACACCCTAATCTTGATAGGGCATGATGGACACCCGACCCCATAGTCAGGGCCGAGCGAACCCCTTTTAGCTCTCGTTAGGTTCATAACCTCACTGGACTCTTAAGTTACGAAATGAAATGCATAATAAAAACATGTCAAAACCGTTCTTTTCGTCGTTCTCAAATCAAGTAAAATCTGTAATCATATGAAATTTGTAACATAATGCATAATGGTACGACGGCTTGCAGAGCCGCTTACAAGACTGACATGCTATACACGTGACTCTGTCTGCAAAGTCTCTAACATAAATCAAGATACCATAATCATGAATACTCTGACTCGGCAACACTCCGGAAGGAAATAGAGCTCGCCAATCCAGCTGGTACATCTCCTAGCAATGTCCTCTACTCATCTGTTTACACCTGTGTGGCATGAAACGCAGCCCCGAAGAAAGGGGGTCAGTACGAGCAATGTACTGAGTATGTAAGGCATGAATAGTAATATAGTAAGGGAAGTAAAATATGAGTAATGACAGAATGGACATATAGGGCATACCGTAAGATAAAAGAGTAACCTGTACAGTGAATGCCTTTTGGTGGTACCATGCATGCTGAGTGCTGCGGAACATGCAGCCCGATCCACATATATACATATATCCATAGTAATACTTCCCTTGAAAAACATTTCTTGTTCATATATATACAGAAAATAGAACATATCATGTTGCCGAGGCGTCGGCTCCGATCCATTTAGCAACATATATCCCGCGTCCGGGATGATATCATGTCATATACAGATACATGTATCGTGTGCATATCCCAGCGTCTATAGCGCTCTGGCCCCTTTTTCCCATCTTCCCCATATACATATATACATATATCATGTTCATGTATCATGTGCATATATCTTGTTCATGTATCATATACATATATCATGTAAGCAGCATGCAGGAGAGCCCAAGGAAAGTTATGTCTCTATTGGAGTGACGTAAGGTCGGTAACCTCCGATTATATTATGGAAAAATCATCATGGCTTTGTCTCACCTTGAAGGAACAATTATTATAAGGTGAGACTAGCAACGAATAATAACATTAATAGAACATAGAATAAGATCATAAATCTCATAAGGCGTCACTTCATATACTTTGGAATCTTTAAAAATAGTCATCATCCATGAATAAAATTGGGAAATCAAGAAATAACTCAACATTCATATATCGTCATTGAAATCGTAAACTTGGAACCTTTAAACATGGAATCGTTCTCATAATAATTACCGTAGAGAGATATTCTCATTTTTGGCATCATTGCCATCATGATAAAAACATGTCCATCCTTGTTGTCATAAGGGCTTTCAAAATCATAAACCTCTAGTTTGGGAAAAATACGACATTTTGGAAAACAACTATGAATTGTTAGGAAAGGAATTATGCCTTGGAGTCATAAACATCTAACTTTGAGAACAAGGAAGATATGGAAACATTTATGAAGCCATAACATAGGAATCATGCCTTTGAAAGAAAAGGACGAGCCTTAACATACCTGTTCCACCTCCTATTAGCTATGCTTATTTGTCCAAGCTCGCTAGTCTACATTCAAGAGGATTTCCACAATCATTAGACTCATCGTTATACCCTTATCTTAGTCCTTCGAATAAATTCATTTATAATCTGCCGAAATTTCAGCAGCATTTCCCCCGTTTATATGCCTAGCCCAAAATTACAATTCAGCAGCCAATCAACAACAACAATAATGCCAACATCAACAACACCATTATTCATACCAATATATTCCATAAACATCCCACACGATGTTTTTCTCCATATACAACAACAATATACACTTCTTTCCATCCCAATCAAGGAGTATAATCTCATCAACACACCAAAAATGTTAGATACCATTTCTTATACGCATAAATCAGTCCATCCACATGGCCACAACATGTTCAAAACAGCCCATAAACACAACAACTACAACACAACACTTTATGACCCTTCCTCCATAACTATTTTCATTTTTAAAGCTTGCTAGACCTTCAAATAAACTCAACACAAGAGATGGGATGAATAACATACCTTATATTTGAAGAAACTCAGCCACATCAACTCTTTCCAACACCAAGCTTAAGTAGAAGCAATAATAATCACCTTTCACGGACAAGTTTGGCGTAATTTTGTTAAATTCTTGGTTTATCGGACTATAATGTTTGGGGGAGGTGTGGAGAATTTTCTAGGACCTTTGAGAATGTTATTATGCTGAAAAAATGAGGTTGATGGGGGTATTTATACCCCTGTTAGGTCGGTTTCACCGACCTCCTCATGTGGGGCCCGCGGAGCCATTTTGGTCCATTTTGGCAGCTTAGGGTCTTGCTCTTAAAATGGCCATAACTTTTGATCCCGACATTGTGTTAGGGCCCACGACCTATGGTTGGAAAGACAATTCAATTATCTACAACTTTCATTCTTTGTGTTTTTCCAAATTCCAAACTTATAATATCGTTTTGGCCCCTCGAAGTCGGATCATCTGAAAACGTTTCCTTAAATCATCCTTTTGGAGGGCTTATGCCCATTTTTGGCTTATGGGTCCTTCTTACGACTTGCTCAACTTTCCATATACTACTCGTATGTCTCTTCATATGTCCTTTATAACACTCCGATGTGTGGGTCCCTCTTAGCTTGCCGCAACGAGGGCTTTTCATCAAGTGCCATATGAACCAATTCGATGTCTGCGATTGGATAGTTAAATCCTCACAAATCTCAACATACAGAAATTACGGGGTGTAACACGAAGGGGCCATTATACTATTATGCCCGAAGGGGCCATTATGCTATTATGCCCGAAGGGGCCTATATGATATGTGGATCGGGCCTTACGTTCCTCGGCACTATGACCTATGCATATCATACGCCCACAGAGGCATTTTCAGTAAGCAGAGATATACAAATATGTTCAGATAGTCAAACATATAGATGCATTCACACAGACATGTCCAGATAATCGGAGTTACAGATGCATTCAGTCAGTCAGTTTAGCTTACGAGTTTCAGATTTTCCTTCATGACTCCTATGTGTATGTTACTCTTATGCCTTATATACTCGGTACATTATCCATACTAACTCCCCTATTGTTCGGGGAGGGGGGCCTGCGTTCATGCCCGCAGGTATAGATAGATAGAGAGGCGATCCAGCTCAGTCGATCCTCTTCCCAGCTCAGTATATCCTCTTATCGGAGTTACAAATGCAGGGTGCTAAGTGTTTTTCGAAGGTAGACTTGAGGTCCGGTTATCATCAGGTGCGGGTAAAGGAGGCAAATATTCCGAAGACAGCATTTAGGACCCGATACGGGCATTATGAATTTAGAGTGATGTCTTTTGGGCTGACCAATGCTCCAGCAGTATTTATGGATTTGATGAACTGAGTATTCAAACCATTCCTACATATGTTCGTTATTGTATTTATTGATGATATTCTGGTTTATTCACGTTCAGAAGAGGAGTGTTACACCCGTAGTTTCGTATGTTGAGATTCGAGCTACCTTTCGGGAGGTGTGTGAGCTTAAATGTGTTAAACTTATAGTTATAAGGATTCAAGTTCATATAATAAGTTATGAAAGGATTGAAGGGCAAATGAATTAAGGAAATTAAATTTGTCGGACTTTGGAGAAAATATGAGGAGCAAATTTTGTCCAACTTGGGGGACGAATAACTCTTAGCATATGAAGTGTTTTAAGGTGAAACAAAAGCCCAAAATAAATTTCGTCGAGTCTAGTTTCCAACACAACAAACCTCTCATCGATTGGACTTCAGCGTAGTGAATTATGGACGTTACAAGTTCAGCTGACAGAGCAGAAAAGCGTGCTACAGTGCTGCTACAGTACCCGACTTGCTACGGTACTGCTACAGTGACCCGACCCGAATTTGACCCACTATTTAAGGACCAAATCTGACCCAAAACCTCATTTTTCAGCCAAGAATTCTCCAAATATTTCCCAAACCTTCTAGAAAATTCTCCCAACTTCTATCCACTAGATTTTAACGCGAATTAAGTATAATCTCCGGATTTCTGGTTGGACAGCGCGTAGTTGCGATTATACTATCGTATTGCGGTGAAACTTGGCTTGGATTCAAGGTGATAATCAAAGATATTGCAATTCTAGCGGCTGAAAGGTATGAATCTTTCCTTATTAGTATTGATTTAAGCTTATCTACGGAGGAAAAGTTACTAAATGAGCATATAATGAATTTATGGGTCGAGAAATTGGATAAAACATCGTGTGAGATGTTCATGGAATATTTTGGTGTTGATAATATTGTTGTTGATGTTGGTATTGTTGTTGTTGTTGTTAGTTGCTAAATTGAGATTTCGGGTAAGGCATATAAACAGGGGAGATGCTGCCCGAATTTCGGCAGATTCTAAAGGGATTTTAATTAAAGGCTTAAGACAAGTGTATGATGGTGAGCCTAATAATAGTATGAACGATTTTATATGTAGATTACAAGTCAGGAGATAAGTGGAAAGGTCAAGGAGCAAGATTCCAGGTATGTTAAGGCTAAACCTTTCTTTCTAAAGGCATGATTCCTTGTTGTAAACCTTTGTACTATATCCATAATATCGTTGCTTCCACAAATGCTAGAAGCCTATGAATCTCATGATCCTTATGATATTATTGAGCTTATTCATGACCTTTGGAATTATTTATTGTGATTGATATCACCTTATGATACTTGTTCCTTCAAGGTGAGATATAGCGATGACGATAGTTCCAATAATCCAACGAGTTTAGGAAGGTGTCTTAAGGAATGTTTTGTGGGATATGAATAGAGTGCTAGTAGAGGGTCCCTAATGAAGTATTTAACGTTCGAAGAAAGGGTTATGTTGTATCTTGGGACTTGGTTAATGTTTAGTCAAGCGGGAAGAAGTACTAATGGCCTGAGTTGTGCTTATAAGTCTTATGTAATCATGTAGACCCTACGAGTTAAGTGATGACCACGGGAAGGGCATAGAGATTACTTGTAGATGTTTAGTTATGATGTTGATTATAGTTACCACTGGAGTAGAGAATTATGGACGTTACAAGTTCAACTGACAGAGCAAAAACGCATGCAACAGTGCTGCTACACTAACCAACTTGCTACAGTAACGGCTACAATACTGCTAAAGTGACCCAACCCGAATTTGACCCACTATTTAAGGACCAAATCTGACCCAAAACCTCATTTTTCAGCCAAGAATTCTCCAGATATTTCCCAAACCATTCGCCGTTGTGTGTGTTGTTGATATTGTTGTGATTATTTTGGGTTTTTGGTGAGTTGGGACGGAGTAAGAAAAATAAGGGAAACATTTTCGAATTTTCGTTAGATTGTTTGTTACCTTACAATGAATAGTAAAGAATGACTTTCATCTAATTGTGGCATAATTATTGCCTTGTTATAGATTACAAACCTGGGCAAGAGATTTTAGATGAATAGGCTCGCTTCAAGGTATGTAAAGCTATCACTTCCTTCTTTTTGGCATGAGTTACATAAAATAAGCGGACGATGAACGTACATAATTCCAATGAATTCTAGTCCTCAGTGATACTTGACATGATAGTTGTCTTTGATTCTCCAGTGTTGGTTCATTCTAATTATTCTATTGAGTCTCAGATGATGATTTAATTTGTATATGGTTGCTCCTGATATTCTATTCGTGCATCACGTTATTACATCATTTCATCGAGTCCCGGGCCGGGTATGTATTCGTGCACAGTTTCATTGCATTGTTCACCGAGTCCCTCACTAGAGGGAGGGGTACGGTATATATATATATATATATGATTATCTCACCGAGACCCTCGCTAGAGGGCCGGGTACGGTATATATGTTTATGACTTCATTCACCGAGTCCCATAATGGGCCAGGTACGGTATATTATATAGATATGCATGACTCTCATCTCATAAGGCACAGGTGCATTGGTATCTTTGATTATCATACTTGTCTCCTGTCATCTTTTGCTCAGTCATGAACTTCTTTATTGCACTTCATGCTTTATATATTCAGTACATTTTTAGTACTGACCCCCTTTCTTCGGGGCCTGCGTTTCATGCCCGCAGGTACAGACACTCAGTTTGGTGATCCTCCAGCCTAGGACTTCTGCTCAGCTGTTTGGAGAGCTCCATTGTTCCGGAGCCTAAGTCATTTTGGTACAGATCCTTTGATATAGACTTATGCATATCCAGGGGTACGGCGGGGCCCTATCCCATCATTTTCACCATTATACTCTTAGAGGTCTGTAGACATGTGTGGGTTGTATATAGGTTTTGGTCAGCTATATCGACATGGTTCGTTTTGGGTATTCCTATATATAGTGGCAGCCTTGTCGGCTTGCATATTTTGTTATGTTTTGTTTAGTTGTGACTCCTCTGGAGACAGGTTCATTATGATATATGATGTTATGAGTCCATAACTTACTTTTACAAATTTCCATATTGTCCTTAGTTTTAGTCTGATTATATCTAGCAGATTCGGATACAAGTGTCTAGCTCGGGCACTAGTCATGGCTCATCGGGTGGGGTCGTGACAAAAGTGGTATCAGAGCAGTTTATCCTCGGAGTGTCTACAGACCGTGTCTAGTAGAGTCTTGTTTATCGGTGTGTTGTGCACCACATCTATAAACAGGAAGCTACAGGACATTTAGGATGTCACTTTTCCTTCTTACTCTAGATCGTACGACAGAGCTATGTTATCAGGATAATCCCTCTCTAACGAATTATTGTGTTTTCTGCTATGCCTCCAAAGAAAATGACAGTAGCCCAGAAGGGGAAATCGGTAGCAGGAGATACTAATCAGACCCGGAGAGTTACTAGGGCTCCTGCCCAGTTTATGCCTGAGGTTGTACTCCAGTCGGCGAGCTCTACTACACCCCCACCTCCAGAGGAATTTAGAGCAGCAGCAGCTCCAGTTCAGGGGGTAGCACCACTAACAGCTCCTGAGGCCCCAGCACCTAAGCCTCCAGCTCCTCAGCCAAGGGCGGAGGATAGGGCAATGAGAGACACAGTTCAGCTGCTGACCAGATTAGTGGCAGGGCAGGCTCGCAGGCATGGACTAGGAGTTGACCATGCAGACAGATCTGATAGTTTGAGGGTTCGTGACTTCTTAAGTTGTAACCCTCCAGAGTTTTTTGGGTCAAAGCCCGAGGATGATCCGCAGGAGTTTATTCGGCAGATACAGCGTACATTGAGGATAATCAAGGCTTCTGAGACTGAGTCTGTTGAGTTGGCTTCGTATCAATTGCGGGATGTAGCTATTAATTGGTATGAGTCTTGGGAGTTATCTAGGGGCGAGGGTGCTCCTCCAGCGGTATGGGATGATTTTGTGGAGGCCTTCCTTGGCGACTTTCTGCCTCCAGAGATGAGGCGAGCTAGAGTTGATAGATTCTTACATTTGAGGCAGAATGGCAGGAGCGTTCGAGAGTATAGTCTTGAGTTTGATTCGTTGGCTAGATATGCGCCTACTATTGTAGCTTATATGGCAGATAGAGTACATCGTTATGTGATGGGACGGGATCGTTACTTGATCGATGGTTGTATGGCAGTGGCTCTTCAGCCAGGTATGGATATTGCTCGGGTACAAGCATATGCACAGGGGGTAGAGGATCGGCACAGGGGACGTCAGCCAGATAGAGATCATAATAGAGGCCAGCATAAAAGGGCTAGATCGGTGGGTTATCCTGGTGAGTTTCGAGGCGGGCAGCCTCAACAGCATGTTAGATATTCTTCCCAGCTAGCACAGAGTGCACCCCCACAGTTCACAGGTAGGAGATTCGACCGTACAGGGTATTCAGGAGCTGGTCAGAGCTCCAAGGCTTCAGGTTCGCAGATGAACAAAGGTTCGAGTCAGTCGAGGCTACCTTTGCCTCGATGTTCTCGGTGTGGCAGGCCCCATTTTGGGGAAAGTCATCTTACTACAGGTGCTTGTTTTTCTTGCGGCTGTCAAGGCCATGTGATGAGAGAGTGTCCTTATGGAGGTGGTACAGGTGGTATGGCTCGGCCTACTGAATCGGTTGTTGGTTCATCTTCTTCTGTAGCTATGCGCCCCACAGGGCAGGGTATTTAGATATCAGCAGGCCGTGGTAGAGATCGTGACGGGGCTTCCAGTTCTAGCGGTCCCTCCAAGCGCATATATGCTTTGGCTAGTAGGCAGGATCAGGAGGCGTCACCGAATGTGGTTAGAGGTATATTATCGATTTTTTCCCGGGACGTATATGCATTGATAGATCCAGGTTCCACCTTATCTTATATATCTCCCTTTGTTGCTAGTAGAATCGGAATAGAACCTAAGTTGATAGAACCATTTGAGGTAGCTACACCGGTAGGAGATTCTGTCATAGCTAGGCAAGTATATAGAAATTGTTCGGTGGATATATATAGTTGTCATACCATAGCAGATTTGATACAGTTAGACATGACTGAGTTTGATGTTCTTATGGGTATGGATTGGTTGGCTTTTTGTTATGCTAATGTCGATTGTAGAGAAAAGATAGTTCGATTTCAGTTTCCAAGCGAGCCAATTATAGAGTGGAGAGGGAATACAGCATCACCAAGGGGTAAGTTTATTTCATACCTCAAGGCAAGGAAGATGGTTAGAAAAGGTTATATTTATCATTTGGTTCGAGTGCATGATATGAAAGCAGAGGTACCGGCTCTTCGGTCAGTCCCGGTAGTTAATGAATTCCCAGATGTATTCCCAGATGACCTTCCAGGTCTTCCTCCAGAACGGGAGATAGAGTTCACTATAGATCTACTGCCAGATACCCAACCCATATCTATTCCTCCCTATAGAATGGCACCTGCAAAGATGAAGGAATTAAAGGAGCAACTGAGAGACTTGTTAGAAAAAGGCTTCATCAGGCCTAGTACATCACCTTGGGGAGCACCGGTACTATTTGTGAGAAAGAAAGATGGGTCGCTGCGGATGTGTATTGATTATAGGCAGCTGAATAAAGTAACAATAAAGAGCAGGTATCCCCTCCCCAGGATTGATGATCTATTTGACCAATTACATGGTGCTAAGTGTTTTTCGAAGATAAACTTGCGGTCAGATTATCATCAGGTGCGGGTAAAGGAGGCAGATATTCCGAAGACAGCATTCACGACCCGATACGGGCATTATGAATTTAGAGTGATATCTTTTGGGTTGACCAATGCTCCAGCGGTATTTATGGATTTGATGAACCGAGTATTCAAACCATTCCTAGATATGTTCGTTATTATATTTATTGATGATATTCTTGTTTATTCACGTTCAAAAGAGGAGCATGCGGACCATTTGAGGACGGTACTTAGGGTACTCCATCACCAAAAGTTGTATGCCATGTTTTGCAAAAGCGAATTCTGGTTGACTTTAGTAGCATTCTTGGGGCATATTATTAGAGCTGACGGTATTCGGGTAGATACGCAGAAGATTGAGGCAGTAAAGACTTGGCCCAGACCTACGACACCTACTGAGGTACGTAGTTTTCTGGGGCTAGCAGGATATTACAGGAGATTCGTAGAAAATTTTGCCTCAATTTTAGCGCCTTTAACAAGGCTAACTCAGAAGGCAGCTAAGTTCCAGTAGATTGATACTTGTGAGCAAAGCTTCCAGTTGCTGAAAGACAAGTTGACTACGGCTCCAGTTCTAACTCTTCCTGAGGGACCAGATGGTTATGTTATTTATTGTGATTCTTCAGGTGTTGGACTAGGTTGTGTGTTGATGAAGCATGGTAGGGTTATAGCTTATGCCTCTCGAAAGCTCAGAAAGCACGAGAAGAATTATCCTACTCATGATCTGGAGTTAGCAGCAGTGATTCATGCTTTGAAGATATGGAGGCATTATTTGTATGGTGTTCATGTTGATATTTATACGGATCATAAGAGTCTCCAATAGATCTTAAAGCAGAAATGGCTGAATTTACGACAGAGACGGTGGCTAGAGTTACTAAAAGATTATGATGTTGATATTTCTATACCATCCAGGGAAAGCAAATGTTGTAACAGATGCTCTTAGCCGTAAATCTATGGGTAGCTTGACAGATGTGCAGCCAGAAAGAAAGGAGATGGTTCGTGAGATATATCAGCTAGCCTTGGAGCCCGTTTGGCTAATTCTGGAGATAGTGGAGTTTTTGTTCGAGAAGTTGCTGAGTCTTCTATCAGAGAAGAGGTAAAGAGACATCAGTACGAGGACCCTGTTTCGGCACAGTATAGAGATACAACTCTTCGAAAAGAGAAGACCCTATTCGAGGTTGCACCTGACGGAGTGCTACGATATGGAGGCAGATTGTGTGTACCTGATGTTGCAGGGTTACGACGGCAGGTTATGGGAGAGGCACACTATGCCCGTTATTCTGTTCATCCAGGGTCAACGAAGATGTATCATGACCTCAGATGCTTATATTGGTGGGATGGCATGAAAAAAGACATAGCGGAGTTTGTTGCTCAGTGCCCGAATTGTCAACAGGTTAAGGTCGAGCATCAGAAGCCTGGTGGATTATTGCAGGAGATAGAGATCCAAACTTGGAAATGGGAAGTGATTAATATGGACTTCATTACAGGCTTACCTCGCACTCAACGGAAGTATGACTCTATATGGGTTATTGTGGATAGGCTGACAAAATCAACCCATTTTCTTCCAGTCAAGACTACTTATTCAGCTGAAGACTATGCGAGGTTATACATCAGGGAGATAGTGAGACTTCATGGGGTTCCCACATCTATTATATCGGACAGAGGAGCTCAATTTACAGCTAGCTTCTGGAGATCATTCCAGAAGGGATTGGGGACACAAGTGAGTCTTAGCACGGCATTTCACCCTTAGACTGATGGACAGGCTGAGCGTACTATTCAGACGCTAGAAGATATGTTGCGAGCCTGTATTATTGACTTCATAGGTAGCTGGGATGATCATTTGTCACTTATTGAGTTTGCTTATAATAATAGCTACCATTCTAGTATCCAGATGGCACCATACGAGGCCTTATATGGGAGGAAGTGCAGGTCACCTATCGGTTGGTTCGATGTAGGCGAGACTAAGTTAATCGGCCCAGACATGATTCAGCAAGTTGTTGATAAGGTGAAGCTTATTCAGGAGATATTATTGGCAGCCCAGAGTCGACAGAAGTCATATGCAGATAATCGACGTCGACACTTAGAGTTTCAGATTGATGATTGGGTGTTCCTAAATGTATCTCCCATGAAGGTTATGATGAGATTCGGCAAGAAGGGGAAGCTTATCCTGAGATACATTGGGCCTTATCAAATTATTCGTAGGGTAGGCAAGGTTGCCTATGAGTTGGACCTACCATCTGATTTGGAAGAGGTACATCCAGTCTTTCATATATTAATGCTACGTAAATGTATTGGTGACCCTTCTAGAGTATTCCCTGTAGATGATGTCCAGGTAACAGAGGAGTTGTCTTCAGTCAATATATTGTGGCGAAATAATAATAGGGAAGAGGTGACTTGGGAAGCAGAAAGCGAAATGAAGAATAAGTATCCTTAATTGTTCCCTATGCCTACAGGTAATTTAATTCCTTACTTCGACTATATTGATTGGTAAATGAGACTATATGATATTGTGGCCCTATAAGGCATCTGTGGGTTACTGAATGTAGGTTGGTAGGTAGCTATAGAGGAAACTCTATCGAAATTTTTATAAGACTCTATAGACTAGTTTAACATTCGAGGACGAAAGTTTTTTTTAGAGGGGAAGGATGTTACACCCCGTAAGAGTCCGTGCTACTTGACTCAAGACAAGAATGAATGAGTTAAGAAAGTTCAAGGAAAGTTAATCGAGTTAGTAGGAATATCGTTATATATATATATATATATATATATATATATATATATATATATATATATATATATATATATATATATATGGTTTCCTTAAGTATCCCGAGGTGACATGGTAACCTAAAGGATTTGAAATCATGTTATGAGTACGTATACGAGGTAATGTGAGTTCCCTTTTAAAGTATTTGAGATTATTAGTAATGATATAGAAGATGGACAAAAGATATGAATATACTTTTGCGATTGGAGTTTGTGAGTTCTCTAGTTATGTTTAAGGTTATTGTGATTCTTCAGACCCTTCGAGATGCGTGTATGGATTGTTATGGATGTATATGAGTAGGTATATGTATGTATAAGAGGTTAAATGAGGGTTGGTAGAGGATTAGAAGTTAAACGGATCTAAACGAAATGAATCGAAACAGCTTCAGTAAAATCTCGGACCAGATTTTTAGCCCATATTCTTGGAGGCATATCTCCTAGTATATGAGGAGTTTTAAGGTGTTTCAAAAGCCTAAAATTAATTTCATCGAGTCTAGTTTCCAACGCAACAAACCGCTAATCAAAATGGTATCGGGATAAGGAGTTATGGACGATTCAAGTTGGTCTGGCAGGGCAGCAAGTTGAGACCCGACCCAAACATTCATATTTCGGCCCATGAGGCCCTCTAAACTTAATATATAAGTCACCACTTTTTCCTATATCACTTCACACGACCTAAAACAGATCCAAGAACCCTTATGCTCTCTCCCAAACCCCCTTTCTAATTGAGCCATCATATAAACTAAATCCTAGCTCCTTGACATGAGATTAGTTAAAGAGAAGTTGTAGCCTACGTTCTCTTTGAGTTGTTAAGCAAGCAGCTGGAAAGAGGAACTAGATTCTTGAAGATTCTGATTGTTAAAGGTAAGTTCAACCTCCTGCTCATGTTATTAAGTTGGATTAAAGGCTTAACATGGTGTATACGTGAAGGAAACGTTGATATACAAGCGATATACGGACTTAGATGTTATTGTAAGTTGGGGGTTTTTTTGTGATGATATTTTGGGGCTGTTTAGTATGATTTTCGTGGCTGTTTTGTGATGATATTTTGGGGTTGTTTGGTATGATTTTCGTGGCTGTTTTGTGATGATATTTTGGGGCTGTTTGGTATAATTTTCGTAGTTGTTTTGTGATGATATTTTGGGGTTGTTTGGTATGATTTTTGTGGCTGTTTTGTGATGATATTTTGGGGCTGTTTGGTATGATTTTCGTCGCTGTGTGTGTTGTTGATATTGTTGTAATTATTTTGGGTTGTTGGTGAGTTGGGCCGGAGTAAGAAAAATAAGGGAAATGTTTCCGGATTTTCGTTAGATTGTTTGTTAGCTTACAATGAGTAGTAAAGAATGACTTTCATCTAATTGTGGCGTAATTATTGCCTTGTTACAAATTACAAACCTGGGCAGTAGATTTTAGATGAATAGGCTCACTTCAAGGTATGTAAAGTTATCACTTCCTTCTTTTTGGCATGAGTTACATAAAATAAGCGGACGATGAACGTACATAATTCCAATAAATTCTAGTCCTCAGTGATACTTGACATGATAGTTGTCTTTGATTCTCCAGTGTTGGTTCATTCTAATTAATCTATTGAGTCTCAGATGATGATTTAATTTGTATATGGTTGCTCCTGATATTCTATTCGTGCATCACGTTATTACATCATTTCACCGAGTCCCGGGCCGGGTATGTATTCGTGCACAGTTTCATTGCATTGTTCACCGAGTCCCTCACTAGAGGGCGGGGTACTATATATATATATGATTATCTCACCGAGACCCTCACTAGAGGGCCGGGTACGGTATATATGTATATGACTTCATTCACCGAGTACTATAATGGGCCGGGTACGGTATATTATATAGATATGCATGACTCTCATCTCATAAGGCACAGGTGCATTAGTATCTTTGATTATCATACTTGTCTCCTGTCATCTTTTGCTCAGTCATGAACTTTTTTATTGTACTTCATGCTTTATATATTCAGTACATTTTTCGTACTGACCCCCTTTCTTCGGGGCCTGTTGGTCAGCTATATCGACATGGTTCGTTTTGGGTATTCCTATATATAGTGGCAGCCTTGTCGGCTTGCATATTTTGTTATGTTTTGGTTAGATGTGACTCCTCAGGAGACAGGTTCATTATGATACATGACGTTATGAGTCGATAGCTTGCTTTTACAAATTTCCATATTGTCCTTTGTTTCAGTCTGATTATATCTAGCAGATTCGGATACGAGTGTCCAGCTCGGGCACTAGTCATGGCCCATCGGGTTGGGTCGTGACATCATGGTATACACATCCCTCTTGCAAACCCATCATAAACAAC
Source organism: Lycium barbarum (assembly GCF_019175385.1). Classification (NCBI taxonomy): domain Eukaryota; kingdom Viridiplantae; phylum Streptophyta; class Magnoliopsida; order Solanales; family Solanaceae; genus Lycium; species Lycium barbarum. Next base: position 66,480,409 of record NC_083342.1, read on the forward strand.
AACATACAAAGGGTTTCATGAGCGAAAAGGTCATAAGGAAAGGTATCACACGAGATATTGTTAGCAATTTGTAGCCAAGTTTTACCCTCCTTTTCAAGATAATGCATTTTAGCAATCAAGTCAAATTCCTTCAAGAGGAGGTTTTTCTCATTTAGAAATGGATCATCATACCATAGTGGTTCTTTAATGACTTTGTGATCCCCACGAATGGCTTCATTTTCAACATCACAAGATACAAAGCCATGCATTTCACAATCATCTACTAAGTAACTATCAAGTAAATTATCATCCTTGAAGAGAGTAGATTCAATCACAAGATCACATTCAAAACAAGTAAGTTCACTCTCAATAGGATCAATATCAACACAAGTGCTACCACTAGATGGACACAATTTACTCTTGCAAGAAGAGTCAATATAGTCATTAGTAGGATCAACTAGTGTGTAAGCACTTTTCACCAAGATGATACAAGATGAAGAACGAAGACAACAATAAAATGCAAGAAATAAAAGAGATAAACAAAAGGAAAAGAAAAGATAGATAATTTGACACAGCTTAAGATTCAATTTAGCAACCAAAGTTATATAAAACTAAGACCTCTAAACTATCATCAAAAGAAACACCAAATTCTTAAGTTGACCTCAAGGGAATTGAATCCCAAGCAACCAACCTCTCAACAACACAAGAATTAATAAGATCCTACCAAAGGCCTCTTACAAGTTTCTCGCTCTAGAGATAACCCTAAAACACTCAAAATATTCATAATTCATCCAAAGCTAAGTAAATCAAATGAAAGACAAGCTATGTATACAAGCTAAATAAAGAAGACTAATAGAAAATTACAATGCTACCCTTAATGAAGTAAGGACCTTGTTTGGCTAGTCTTCAATTCAAGAATTGGCCTTCAATGGCCAAACACGGGCTCCTTGCATAAATGACCCTCTAATAAAACTTGTATGCATGGCCTTCTTGCAAGCATAACCTACCTGGCACAAATAGCCAACTCCCGATCTTGTCCAAGTTTGCAAGTGGAGCAAATTAACATAAATGTCCCTCTTTGCACGTTTGGCCACTTTGCGCATTTGGTCCCCTTTCTAGTAGCTTCTTCTTCAATCAACTCCCAAGACACCTTCCACACACCATAAGCTATCTTGTGTGGCTTGTAAGAGCCTCCAAAGGCCTTCCATGCCATCCTTGTCATCCACGCCGCTTGTAGAGTTTGAAGTTCCATGGCTTGGTCTTGGGTGGATGTCTTGAAGTGAAGTGTGCCAAGTAGGATCGTATCATCCTTCCCTTCTTCGAAAGGATTCGTCCTCGAATCTGAACCTTGAAAAACCCAAGGGAAGACATACGAAAACATACTACTCAAGGATTGAGGGTTAGCACACAACGCAATAATCACATATTCATGCCAAGGATGAACAAACTTGTGGTACAACCACACATCTATGACAATCATGACTAACATTTGCACACATGAGGTATCAAGAAGTTGATTCCTCCAAGGTTCATGACATAAGGATAGAGTAATAAAACCAATGGATTCAAAATACGAAGTATGCAACTAGACATTGGTTCTATTTGACATGTAGCATAATGTCCAAACAAGAACACTCACATTTTTCAAACAAGGACTCCCCCAAGATAGTGTTCTCAAATCACACAAGGTGTCACCCGGATCAAAGGGGACGAACATCCCTATAACATCCCTATAAGATTGTTATATCCCGTATTTTCGTGGATTCGGGAAAATTCGAAATAATGTTGATTTGTTGGGAATAAGGCCATATGTTGATTTGAATTAATATATGTGTGTGTTGTTCATGAAAAATATTAATGTGGAAGTGCCGAGGAAGGCCAAGGGCAAAATTGGAATTCCGGAAATTAGTTTCGGGAATTACAAAACGAGAATTTTAACCAATTGGGCTCAAAACAATGGAAAGAAAAATGAGGCCCAAAATGAGAGGGGTGGCCGGCCATAGAGAGGCCCAAACCCACCAATTTTAATTCAATATTTTCCATGTGCTACTTAATATATAATGGTTCTTATCTCATAGAAAGTTCAAGAAAATAAGACAAGACAAACAAGAGCAAGAGCTCAAGGGCCATTCGGCCAAGGCAAGGGGAAAATCACCCCTCCAAATTTTGATCCAAAAATTATTTTCTTGTGGTATTCCTACCATATTAAGGGCCCTCTACAACATGGTGCAATTGTTTGGGAAGGAAGAACCCTTGTTTCTTCAATATGACCACATGTTTGAGTGAAGAAGATTGGAGAAAAAGGTAAGAATTTATCCCAAGTTATTATGTTATGAAGGTTTGTTTGTGTTGTAGTATATGGAAATGAGTAGAATTCATGAAAACATGGAAGTTTGAAAAGTGGGTGTGCATGTGTGGTATGTGGCCGTGTGTATACTATGTTGTATGCATGTGATGAGTTGAAGTTTATGTTGTATTCTAGTTGTGTGTAGGATGGAATGCATATTGGAAATGGAAGTTGAATGAATTTAATAGAAGTTGGAAATATAGGGATGTAGCCGTGTGGTACCCTTAGTGCAATGAGAATGATTTAATTTGATTAATATGTTAGTAGTGTGATTGTGATGCTTGCAATGTATATAAAGGTACAATGATGTAAGTTTGCATTGAAATGGAAAGTAGAAGCTTATGTCGTTTTAGTACGATTTTACGACATTATGAAAATGAAGTTGTTAGGTTGCAAGTTATGATGATTATTGATGAACTTGAAATATGGAAACATGTTATGAATAAGTATGTTAAAGATTAGAAGTTTCGGATGAATTATGACTTTGGTGGAAGTTTGTATATTGTGTATATCTCATGAATATTTTGTAGAAGTGATATGAAATGCTTCTAAATTGCATTGTAATGATCTTGAATAATGATGAATATGAAAACATTGAGCTCGGTTTGGAAGTGTGAAGTCGGAATGAAAGTTATTGTATTATGTCGGAAAGAAGAATAGTGGTGCCATATTGTGTTTTGTGGTTATTATGGTTGTTCCTAGTATTGCTCTAGGGTTGTTGTTGATTATTTTGGCCGAGTTGAATTCTCGGGGATGCTATATGTATAGGGGAAATGCTGCCCAAATTTCTGTAGAAAAGTGTTGACTTTAGATCTAAGCCTAAAGGCTTATGGTTAACATTTGGTAAATGTGAACATTTGCAGATTTTGGACGAAACGGGAAGTGAACTTGGAAAGGCGTAAAGTGCGTAAAAGGTATGTAAAGCTACCCCGATTCTTCTTTTGGCATGTCCTAGATGTACTAGGATCGGATTCACGCCTCGGAGAATATTCTGCTCATCGGAATCCGCCTCTGAAATTGTCACATTTTCGTTCAGTAGAATTGAACCCTTTTAGTATGCTTTATAGAAAAATTATGCAAAATTTCTCCAAATAACTTAGGAAGTTATGGAATGCCCTAGAACCTCTGTAGGTGACCCCATAAGCTTAATACACGTGATTTGAGCCCGCCGCTTTGGTTGTCCCGAGGTGGGCCCGCTATTTCCGATTTTACCCTTATGGTCCTTTGTAACTTGATTTCAAGCAATTTTTAAGGAAATGTCTTATCTACTTTTCCAACTACTAATGATGCTTATTCGGGACACTATACTGAGTCTCTGTAAAGGTACGATATTTTGTATTGCATTTAGTCCCACTATTCCCGCTTTGCTCTCTTATTGTACTATTGCCTTATTTTCGAACAAGATAAAATGAAACGTTTTAACTATCCTTTTAACTACTAAGGAAAAATATTTTAACGAGTCCCTCGAGTCTGGTAAACTATTTTGGAATATGAAAATGATCCCAAAGGGATTACTCTTCCGTAACTCATTATGACATACGACATACACCTACTATGATTCTGTCCGACTTCATTGATTCGATTTGTCATTCGATATGCCTCATTGAGTCTCTGGAAATCTGTGATATTTTTGTTGCATTTAGTCTCTCACTACTCCATTCGTGGATGCCCCAATGTTTCCCACACTGAGCCCGGGCCAGGATATGTTGTCAAGCGTATTCCATTGCATTGTTCGCCGTGCCTCGATGTGAGGGGGCAGGTATATATGTACATGGGTTTTGGAGTATGCTGTGCCATGTACACACATTCTGATATGATATGATCTGATATGGCCATCTGATATGATATGATATGTTAGGTTACGGGGTTATCCCCTACTCTGTTCCTTATGTATGGTGGCACCAGCGTCGGGGGGTGGCCACGTTCTGTTTCGCCGAGCCCTTGGCAGGGGCCGGACATGATATGGTATATGTTTCTGAACACACTCCTCATGTTTTGAAAATATGCATTTGATACTTCGGAGGTCACACTCACTTCTCTGTAAGTCCTGTTTCGGTTATGATCTTGTTCCGTATTGGGACCAGGTACGACATATGTTTTCAACAAATACTATTTATGGTTTATGATCAATATTTTGCTAATATGGATATTCTGTCCATTTTCTGTACCTTCTGTTCTGATTATGACTTTGTTTACTACGTTCTGTGCTTTACATACTCAGTACATATTTCGTACTGACCCCCTTTCTTCTGGGGCTGCGTTTTCATGCCGCGCAGGTACAGAAGACAGATTTGCTGACCGCCTGCCTAGGACATCTATTCTGCTATATTGGGAGCGCTCTTTTGTTCAGAGCCTGTATTGGTACAGTCTGCCGCTATTATATATATGTATGCTATTCAGGGGTATGACGGGGCCCTGTCCCGTCTTATGATTATGTTATGATCTGTAGAGGTCTGTAGATATACTTGTGTGGGTTCTGTATATGTTTGGGTATGATATGATCTGTGACAGCCTCATCGGCTTCCATGTACGGTGTCGGTTCATTTATGGTTATTGTTAACGCCAAGCGACTTCTATATTTTAAAATATTCTGTCGTTTGCTAAGTTGGGTTATTAGGTACGTTTGAGTGTCCAGCACGGACACTAGTCGCGGCCTACGGAGTTGGGTCGTGACAAAGATGCACTCCCTATATGCTCAAGAATGTCATCATATGCAAACAAGTAATAAAGAAAGGTATCACGTAAAATAACTTCCTCATCAATATCACTCCCCAATGTAACCTCACCATACAGTTCAAGGACAAGATTATCCAAAGGGCTACTATGAAGTTGAACATGAAAGGAAGAATTTGCAATTTCTAGACAAGAATCACCTTCCTTTGTAACACTTTCCTTCCCCATAAATAGATCACTATTCCCTAAAGGAAGATCTCCATCATGGGAAAGAGTGTCTTCATCCCATAGTGGGTTACATATCACATTATAGTCTCCAAAGGAAACTAAACATTCAAAATTACCAAACACCCCACTAGGTTCATCAATCTCAATAGTCATGTCATCCTCAAATAAAACATTATCCTTTACAAGAGAGTAATCAATGAACAATGAGGAGTCAAAACATGTCATTTCACTCTCAAAAGAACCAATGTCATCTTTCAATGCATTTTTGCTCACATGACTATCTACATGACACACATCACCACTACAAATTGGAGTCTTATCACATGACACTAAAGTACGATCAAGAGACCCATTTTGACATGAAACAAACAAGGGTGAGATGTCACATTCTTTCAATTGACCAACTATATCAACATTATCACTAACTAGAGGTACATTAAATACATCACAAGGATCCTCAAGTAGTGAGTTATCATTACAAGCAAGTTGATCAACACTAGTTGGTAGTATGTTAAACTCGCAAGAATTACTAACATGATGACCACATGACATTGTACTACCATTTAATTCACAAGTGTCAACACTAGGTGGACACAAATCGATCTTCCAGGAAGAATCAATTTGGTCATCTAAAGGATCAACTAGTGTTTGAGCACCCGCATTCGATAATGCACTATCATTTAAAGCACAAGTGTCAACACTAGATGGACAGAAATAGACCTTGCAAGAAGGATCAATTCGGTCATCAATAGGATCAACTAGTGTAGGGACACTTTCAACAATGACATTATCAAGAGATGGCAAGGATTCACTAGGCTCAATGCAAGGTAAACTAACTTTCATACTCAAATTGGCATTAAGATCACTCAACAAAGTAAGAGTATTAGGATAAGTTATTTTACCTTGATTCTCATGTAAGGGATCTTCCTTGCCTTGAGACATAAAAGGGAAGCTCATTTGACCACATGAATTAATGGTCTTGTCCACCGTTCCTCCTTTCAAGCACTTCCTTTTCAATGCTGCCTAAATCTCACTTGGGGTTTCTATAGGTGAGGGAATATGTTGAATTTGTGGCATCTCACAAGAGGGACTTTGCTTCTTCCCTTTTGACTTTTTCTCTTGGGAAGTGGTTTTGCTCCTATAACCCTTTTCATGTTGTTCGGGATAATGGCCTCTCAAGCTCTTTTAATTGCATCCCACGTAGTGATTGGATATCCCCTCTTGTACGCCCAATAGTGTGCAAGCTTCTTCTCAAAAGTCCCAATAGCCAATTTCATCTTCCTTTCTTGGGAATAAGGGTAACTAGCAAAGATTTCTTCCATCATGAACTCCCATTTCACATACTCTTCTCCACTAGCTTCCATAATCAAGATAGGCCATCTCACATTGGGCTCTTGCACTGTTATACTTGGATTCGTTCTACGAAGTACGTATGGAAATAGAGGTTTCCTCCTTTCATCCACGAAATACTTATGCCACTCTTGCTCATATAGGATCTCATGCCTTTGAAACCAAGGGCCACCTAAACATGCGTGACAAGTATCCATTGGAAGCACATCACACCAAACCTCCTTTTGGTACTCACCAAGTGAAATGAATACCATCACTCTCTTATCAACCCAATACCCTCCCTCATCATAGTAAGGATTTCGCCTAATCACACAAGGTAGCCTTAACTCTTCAACCGCACGAGGGGTGATGAAATTGGTGTAACAATGCTTCTTCTCGTAGTACTTCCTATCCGAAGCAAAGTGGCATGCGTGGGAATGTGAGTACTAGTTGGAGTCGTCATATGCAAAAGAAGGTGATTCCAAAGAGGCGATTCATGGAGACCAAGGTAAACCTTTGTGGTAGAGAGGGAATCCTTGTGCTTGATGATGATAAGCATGCCCACTAGAAGCCCTTCCATAATCAACATTAGCACTTCCACTACCTCTATAGACATACCCTCCACGAGTCCTATTTGTATAAGGATTTTCTCCATAAGACACATGCGAAGGAGAGTCACACCTTGAGTCGTCTTCATCATCATGATGTATAGCACAAGAATTTCAGCTTCATTATCTTCACCATACGAATCATAACAAGGTTCTTCTTTATCCCCATCTTCCTCATGAGACACACGAGTACCACTTTCTTCATATTCTCCTTCAAAATGGTAATTCTCTCCCCGAACTTCCTCATGATCACCATTTCCCATATAGCTCTCTTATTCCCCATCGTCACACTCTTGTTAGCTCCCATAGTACTCCCCTTCATAACTACAACCATCATCGTCATAACAATCATAATCGCCACCACATGAATCAGAATCCATGGAGAAGTAGGTCTGCAAATAACACTTAGCAAACACGTTAGTAGTAAATAAACCTCACCACACTTGTGTTTACACTCGTTCGTGCTAGGCTAGCACCACTCAAATGAACTTACACACTCTTGCCTTTTACCACTCAAATGGATTGGCCGATGTTGATTCTCGATTGGATTCGGTTGCTTGCAATATGCACAATTGCTTCTTGAGGTCGGAATGGATTCTTGTTAGACTCGAAGAAAGAGAACGACTCACTTAAAACAAACGCACTTGAGCCAAGAAATTAACAACGAGGTAAAAACGAAGAAAAGCTTGAAAGAATTGGTATGAATGAAAATAGGACTCAAGAACTAGTTAGCAACTAATAAGATCGATTACTAGTTGTTAACTAGTTGTAAGAATCAAAGAAGGGACGTTAAGAAGGAATCAAACCGTTTTTGAGCACTTAGACAATCTTATGCAGGTCGTGCGTTAGCTATGCGTCGCACACCCGTCGCACAAAACACCCCTCTCTGAATCTGACACTTAGAAAAAATTTTGGAGTTTTCAAAGTCGTGCGATGGCCATGCGTCGCACAAGGATCGCACAAAATACCCCTCTCTGAATCTGTGCAACACACATTCTGCAGAGAATCAAAAATTTTGAATTTTTTTTGGACCCGTGCGATGGCTGTGCGTCGCACGTGCAGTGAAAAAAAAAATTGGTTGGATTTTCAGATTTGGTGAGGTGGCTTGGGCCCACAAATACCTAGTATTTTGCTTTTTTGGCCCAACAAACACCTTTCTACACTTGACCTAAAATTTTTTGGATCAAACAAGATTTTTGGTCATCTTCTTCCTATGAAGGTATGAATATTCTTCAATAACACCCACCAATTTCAAAAATCCAACTATACCCAAATCAACTCCGAATTACCTTAAATTTCGGATTTAGGTTCTCTTTGATGTGGAGAACAAAACCCAATAAGTTTCAACGTTAAATTTCTACCAAATCAGAAGACCCACTTTTCAAGTTCTTGAGTTCTTCAAATCAACAATGGTGAAAATCTCAAAACAACTTGGAATGACTCGAAACTTCGAATTTGAAACCCTAAAACTCTAAGGAACTCAAATCTAACACTAGAATCAACAACAAACAAGGATTTGAAACAAATTTTTTTTCTTTTTGATTTTTGAATTTTGGGGATTTTTTTTTTGTAGAATCAAATCCCAAGCTAGATTTGTTGAAACAAACCTAATTTAGGCTCTGATACCAATTGATACAAGATGAAGAACGAACACAACAAGAAAATGCAAGAAATAAAAGAGATAAACAAAAGGAAAAGAAAAGATAGATAATTTGACACAACTTAAGATTCAATTTAGCAACCAAAGTTATATAAAACTAAGACCTCTAAATTATCATCAAAAGAAACACCAAATTCTTAAGTTGACCTCAAGGGAATTGAATCCCAAGCAACCAACCTCTCAACAACACAAGAATCAACAAGAGCCTACCAAAGGCCGCTCACAAGTTTCTCTCTCTAAAGATAATCCTAAAACACTCAAAATATTCATAATTCATCCAAAGCTAAGTAAATCAAATGAAAGACAAGCTATATATACAAGCTAAATAAAGAAGACTTTAAGAATTGACCTTCAATGGCCAAACACGGGCCCCTCCTTGCATAGATGGCCCTCTAATCAACCTTGTATGCATGGCCTTCTTGCAAGCATAACCTTCTTTGCACAAATAGCCAACTCCCAATCTTGTCCAACTTTGCAAGTCTGGCCAATTACAGAAATGTCCCTCTTTGCACATTTGGCCACTTTGCGCATTTGGTCCCCTTTCTAGTAGCTTCTTCTTCAATCAACTCCCAAGCCACCTTCCACACATCATAAGCCATCTTGTGTGGCTTGTAGGATCCTTCAAAGGCCTTCCATGCCATCCTTGTCATCCACGCCACTTGTAGAGTTTGAAGTTCCCTGACTTGGCCTTGGGTGGATGTCTTGAAGTGAAGTGTGCCAAGTAGGATCGTATCACAAGACATCATCAATTAAAAAAGGGTCACTAATTCCCACACAAGGCAAAACTTAACCTCTACTCAATTTGTTATCAAGCACAAAGTGATCCACATTTGCTAAAGTAGAAGGGTTAGCTTTGTTACCTCTTTGTTGAAGCACATCACCTTTGTCAATTTGGTCAAGTTCCTTGTATTGGCCTTTCTCTTTGGAAGAGGGTCGCACTATTGCACTTTCCAAAGGGCCTTGGAAACTCGAGTCCATGTCCCCTTTGTTGTGATCATCCACATAAGTACCTACAAAAAGAACAAGACAACTAAAGAAAATAGAAAGGATAGAGGGGTTAGCTTGACTTGGCACCAAGTCCTTCTCTTCACCACACACACCTCTCCTCTCCTCCTAACATTCCTCTAGCAACCATACAATTCTTACTCTTCTCTTGGGTAACCATACAATTCTTACTCTTCTCTTGGATCGAACCTTGTCCTCCTTGAGCAACCAAGGTCTCCTTTTCACTAACAATCATTTCCTCCTTTTTCCTCATTTCACGTAGTTTTTTCATGACTCTATAGTCTTCACGCACTTCATGGGGATTTAATGGAGCAAGGACATAATTTTTACCTTTGACCACAAAAGAATACTTGTTGGTCCGCCCACTTTGTTGAGCATCCACATCAAATTGCCAAGGTATTCCAAGCAAAATATGGCACGCTTGCATTGGCTGGTCATAAGATTTCATCCTCATATCTTCCAATGCTCAATTTGACAATCGTTTTCTTGATCACCCGTATTTCTCCACTTTCATTGAACCATTGAAGCTTGTAGGGGCTAGGGTGTTTTCTTGTGGTGAATTTCATACTTTCAACCAAAAATTGGCTAACCGCATTAGTGCAACTCCCACCATCAATGATCAAGGAACAAACCTTGTCCAAAATCTTACACCTAGCACGAGACAAGTAGGCTACGAACCTCATAATAGTGCACTCCTCTTGTTTTTCTAACTTGGCTTTAATCCGCAAGTCCTCAAACTCATCAAAGTACTATTCCATGCTTTTGGACCCTTGTTTCAACAAATACACCCTTTTGAGTGCATCTTGACGATATGTGGATGGAAGCCACCTTGTTTCCATGAGCTCAATTAAGTCGTTCCAAGTTGGAAGATCATAGATGTTTTGTTGAGCCCTTTGTAACTTCTTAGATTCCCACCATGTGGAAGCATATCCCTCAAATTGAGTGAGGGCATACTTTGTCTTTAAGGCCTCAGACACATTGTTTGTGAGGAAAATACGCTCACTTTGCAATTTCCATTCAAGGAACGCTTCCGTATTGCTACCTCCTTGGAAAGTAGGAAGGTTCACCTTGATGGTGTTCAAATTATGCTCACTATCTTGCCATCTTCCCCGGTCTTCATAACTTTGGGCCCTTCCTAAATCCACATGACCTTGGAACCTAGCGTCATGGCCCGAAAATCTCTCAAAGCCTCCTTTTCCTCCCTTTCCCCGGTTATTCATCCCTTCACGCCTTCCTCCTTGTCGGTTCTCATCCCACCACCTATCTCGTGGGTAATCATCATACTCCTCTTCATTCATGGGATATTGGTATTAGCGTTGGTATTGGTTTTGGTTAAGAAAGGGAACTCGTATTTGGGCTTGGTGTGGAGCTTGGGGTGCTTTTTGTAAGATTACTTGAGGGATTGCCTCATTCGAGTTGTTTTGGTAAACTTGGGGATAGGTTTGTCGATTGGTGTTTTGGAATGTGGATGTTTCGGGTGGAAGGTTGTTTGTTTAGGGTGGTGGAACTCTTTGGGTGGAGGTGATTGTGGCGTTGGGGTCGCACAAGGTATGTGCTTGTCCCGGGGTGTCACGACCCGACTAGGGGCCGTGACGAGTACCCGATACTTGTACCGAGCACCCCTTATCTATCATATTACCTTTACCTCATGGCAAGCTGTGTAAACAGAGCCATATATTTTTTTTTGAACCTTAACATTAGCAGCGTCACCGTAAACATAAGTAGTAAGCTTTCCGCTATCGCGTTATACTGGGACGCGAACAATTCAAAATACAATACATCTAACTGTGCATAGCTGACTGTGCATATCTGTCTATGAGCCTCTAGACATAGTACACTTATACATAGAAAGGGCGGAGTACTGTCGTGCCCGAATGTACATACACAAAATAGTACCGCTGGAGTGAGGCTCCGAAACAACTGGAGCGCTGTCAAGTGTGGCTGGTAGAGCTTCTAAGGATCACGTCCACCTGTCTGCTGACCTGCGCGGCATGAAACGCAGCGTCCACAAGAAGGGACGTCAGTACGAATAGTGTACCGAGTATGTAAGGCATAAAAGATAATATAAACAGTAACATAGAGTACAATTAACGATATCATGGAGTCATAGGACATATAACGAGGCGAGAAAGTAACCTGTGCATAGAAAGGCCCTTTTTCAGACCGGCTGTCATGTAGGCTTGTCATTTCGTCTTTGAAACGTTTCTTTTCATGAGCATAGGAATTAACATTTATGTATTACTTATTCTCGTATACAGAAAACAGTATAATTCAGTAAACAGTATCTTTTACTCACATTTACAGACGCCGAATACATCGGCTCTCCCAACCCCCTCCCCAACGGTGTCCCAACACATTACATCATATATATGTATCATACATTATATAAATATACAGACGCCGCGTACGACTCTCCCATATCCCGCGTCCGGGCCCGCGTCCAGGATAGAATCCAGCTGAATCAGGTGGTGATATAACTGTGGCCCTTCCCCTTTCCCCCATACACATATACATATACATTTGCTTATCTTTTATACATATACACGTCTCATATACAATTACTTATCTTATTATTATATACATATCCATACACATATACCTGTATTATATACATATATCATATAAGCGCACAAGCGTCAAGGAAAATCATGTATCCATCGGAGTGACGTAAGGTCGGTGACCTCCGATTACGTTATGGAATGCTAGTGATAGCTTTGTCTCACCTTGAAGGAACAAGTATTTTAAGGCGAGACTATCAACGGAGAATAGTATTACAGTAACCGTAGAATGAAATCGTGGGCATCATAGATGACCGTCATAGGCTTTGGAGTCAGAGAAAATAAAGATATAGCTAGGAATTATAATTACGGCTCAAAAATTAGTGCATCACTTTCATGTTTACATAAGATACTTAGCTTAGTCATCTTAGTCATAGAGCCGTTCCGGTCGTACTTATCAAAGGTACATTCTCTTGTCTAACATTGTCATTATCATTATCCTCATAGAAACATTCTCGTTAGAGTAGTCATAGTACCTATCATTCGGTAACGAGATTGGGATCAAAAGTCCCCTTTGGATTTACTTCAAGTAAGTCAACCACGACTATAGAAAAATCCGAGAATAACGGGCCCACCTCGAGCCGGATGAGGTAGCGTATACGATTTACGTATGTTACGTGTCATAGCGTTACTTGTGAGGGTCTTAGGGTAATCGGGTCCCATTTATACAAGTTCTAAGGGTGTAGGAGGTTTTTCCAACAATTGGCACACTTTCTAGTTCAATTCTATTGAACAAAAAGTGGAAAACTTTAGGTACGGATTCCGGGGAACCGAGTTGTCCCCGAGGCTCGTACCCAACTTATTACAACTAAGACATGCCATAGAAAGAGGGGTGAAGCCTTACATACCTTTTTCCGCTCCTTTAGCTATTCCAAATTCACGTTGCAATCTCGTCGAAATCTGCAAATTGGTCATTTTTACCCAAAACTCTCATTAGGATACTTAGAGTTGAAATTTTAAGGTAATACTTGGCTACCGAAATTTCGGCAGCACCTCCTCTGTAAATATACCATCCTCGACATTCAATTTAGTCGAATTCTAGTCAAACACAATCCGAGAATTCAAACCCGGCCAAACTATTAACATAATTCAACAACAATGCCAACAACAATACTAACAATTCACATATTTCATTCAAGATGCATGATCTCAATTTACCACTTTCTTCAAAGCCTTCCAACTTCAATGAACACAATAACAATCTTATTACATATTCCAACAACACCATACTACTCTCATTATCTTCCATACATGGGAAAACATAATATTCAATATACATAAACTTCAACCACAAGTCTCCAACTACTACAACTTCACTAAGTTCTTTAAGCATTCATTAACAACATAGGATCCACAACACAACAACAACCAACACAACATGGAATTAACTCAATCTTTCATGCAACACAACATACAACACACACACACACTCACGGCTTGGCTATGTAAGCCACGGCCACACACACACCTTCACAACACATGCATTTCATTCCATCTTTATACTCCACAACACACTTAAGCATCCATAATATATAAGAAAGGACTCAAATATTACCTTTTTACTTTGAATCTTCACTTGGCTACACTTGCAAACTTGCCAAGATTTGTGTTTTCCTTGCTCCAAAGAACTCTTCACTATATTAAGAACTCTTCAAAGAATTGTTTGGATGGAAGAAATGAATTTTTTGATGAAAAATCCCCAAGGTCTCTCTTGCTCTAGCTATGGCCGAAAGGGTCTAGATGTTTTTCCCTTTTTTTTCTTTTCTCCTAAGGTCTTGAGTTTTCTAGAGAATTATGGAGCCTTGGAAGACTTAGTCTTCTTTTTAAATCCCTTGGGTTTTAATTCTACATGGGCTTGGCCCATAAAGGGAGGGTGGATGGCCAACATGGCCCAACACCAAGCCCACTCCCCTTTTTTTTTTTTTTTTTTGAGTTCTAGAATTCATGAAAAATTATTTTCCAAATTCCAAATTTGCCCTTCGTCTTTCTCCGAATTCCCACGAGTCATATTGCGAATTTCCCTTTATGCCCTTGACCTTCCTCATTATCTTCACTTCTAAATTTTTCATAAGTAACTCAGGTGTCAAACAAAATAAAATACGGCCTTGCTTGTCGTCTTCCCGCGATTGTCTTGAATTATCCGATTGCACAAAAATGCGGGATATAACACGGGGTAATGGTTGGTGTGGTATCTTGTTGTCACGACCCAACCCCATGGGCCATGACTAGTGCCCGAGCTGGACACTCGTATACGAACCTGTTAGATATAGTCAAACTGAGACTAAGGACGAAATGGAAACTAATAAAAGCAATTAAAGATTCACAACGTCGTATCATCATAAACCTGTCTCCTGAGGAGTTATGGCTGACCAAAGAATAACACAATACGCAAGCCGACAATGCTGCCACTATACACGGGAATATCCAAAACAAACCATATCGACACAACTGACCAAAACCTACTCACTACCCACATATGTCTACAGACCTCTAAGAGTATAAAAGTGAAATATGACGGGACAGGGCCCCGCCGTACCCCTGGATATGCATAGATCTACATCAAAAGATCTGTACCAAAATAATCTAGGCTCCGGAACAATGGAGCTCTCCAAAACAGCTAAGCAGAAGTCCTAAGCTGGAAGATCACCAAACCGAGTGTCTGTACCTGCGGGCATGAAACGCAGCCCTCCGAAGAAAGGGGGGTTAGTATGAGATATGTACTGAGTATATAAAGCATGAAATACAATAAATAAACTCATAACTGAATAAAAGATTAAAGGAGGCAAATATGATAATCAAATATGCCGATGCACCTGTGCCTTACGAGATGAGAATCATGCATGTCTATATCATATACCATACCTGGCCCATTATGGGACTCGGTGAATAAAGTCATCATATACCATACTCGGCGCCATAATCACATCATCATCATCATATATATACATATATACCATACCCGGCCCTCTAGTGAGGGACTCGGTGAACAATGCAGTGAAACTGTGCACGAAAACATACCCGACCCGGGACTCGATGAAAGATATATTAACAGCATGCACGAGTAGAGTAGTGAGCAACCATATACAAACTAAATCATCATTTGAGACTCAATAGAATAGGTAGAATGAACTAATACTTGAACATCAAAGATAACAATCATATCAAGTACCCCTCAAATGTCACTATGGATTATATCAAATAGAACTTCAAGAATCATAGACACGTATCAAGATAATATGAAATAGGTTCTAGATATCAAGAACACTAGCCATCCTAGTGTCTCTAAGAATAGGAGTTTCTTTGGAGTTATATGCTCGTCGTCTATTTGTTTATAAAGATCATGCCAAAAAGAAAGAAGGGATAGCTTTACATACCTGTCGTAGATCAACCGTAACCAAGCTTGCTTCGTCGCCCCTTTAGCCTATTTAATATGAGAGTAACACTATTGTTAATAAACTACGACTTCCCAAACTTATAAATCTACAACCAATCACTTATGGGAATCACTTCTTAGTTCATACTTCTTGATTAGTATTTTGATTAGTTAAGAACTTAATGAAAATCGGGCAGCATTTCCTCTATATAACTTCCCTAGCCCGAACATCCAATTAATCTCCGATTATCACAACAATACCAACAACAACGATAACAGAAATAATCATATCAAATCCTTAAAATCTAGCCCATAAACAACTCAAACAACCCAATAACCTCTCTTTATCCTTTTTCAATCCAAATCATTAACATCTAAGCCTATACACCAAACAGACCAACATACGCTTCATATACTATACTTATACACTTCTTTCTTCCAAATTTATGAGCCAATCAACAATAACATGACAACAACACCAATTACTCATACACAAGAAAACTATCTTAATATCACAATAAGTTCTAAAACAACCCATAAAATATATACAAGTTCTAGCATGATTTAAACTTTTCTTTCACAAATTCCTCATCCATCAAATTGTACAAAGATCACACCAACTCTAGGACATGTAGGAGGGAATAAACCTTACAATAACATGCCCCAAGCAGCCCATCAACTATAACAAGAACAGCTCCTAACCTCATGAACGTCTAATCCAATTCATATCTCAACAATTCCATATAAACAACTACAACTTTAATTATCATGATTCCTTCACTTTTAACGCACAATCAACAACACCAACAACAATCAAACTCGATTAAATTGAAACAACTACAATTCAGCCCAACTTACAATACCAACGAATTCATCCAATTTTCTTACTTCCAATTTCGCCTAATACAAACTAATCATTCCATTACAACATCATTAACTCCAATTACATTACAAGAAGAAGAAATCTTACCTCGAATTAGTTAGGACAGATCCTACAATCACTTGCTCCAATTGTGCCACTTCTTCTTTTTCAATTTAAATTCTAACTTTGTTGCTCCTTTAAATGCTTAGAACACCTCTAGGGAATTAAAATTCTCTTCCTTTCAAATTATTGAACTTGGCCGAGAGCTTGGCAGCCATGGCTGTTCATGGTTCTTGCTTTCAATTGAATTGAGAAGATGAAATATGATATGATTAGTCATCACTAATGAGTCATTGTTATATATATATATATATATATATATATATATATATATATATATATATATGCAGCCTACCTTGTTGACATGTGGCCAGCCCACTTGACATGTGTCCCATTAGCATGTCATCATCCATGCTCCAATCAAATTCAGCCACGTTTTGTGGGGTCCACTTAGTGGTCTAATTAGCTTAATTAATCATTAATCCCCACTTAATAATCTTATCAAGGTTAATTAATCCCTAATCTTAACTAATATCTCCACCAATTGTAATTAATAAGCAAACCGTGTATTATTAAAATCGGGATTAAAAAGTCCTTGTCTCATATCTCAAAAATAATCTTGTCCTTGAACTTATGTCGATTAGCTTACAAATAATCCAACGTACAAAAATACGGGATATAACATCCTTCCCCCCTTTGGAACATTCGTCCTCGAATGTTAGACTAGTCCTGCGCTCCCAGTACTTCCTTAAATGTTCTTTTATTGAATTATGCCCTTCACATGCCTTTTTCATTGGTCGATTCCCTTCAATTTATTATAACGCATTCCAGATCTCTAAGCAACCATTCCCATAACATTTCTCCTTACCCTTACCTCTCGAGGTAATAGTTCCACGTCGTTGTCTTTACTCTCCTCTTCATTTCACAGTTGGTTGACGGTTGTATTGCGAGCTCTTCTGCTGAAATCTTACTCTCTCCCTGGTGCACTTAGTCATAACTCGACTCTTTCTTCTTCTATAAGTTACTCCCTTAAGATGTATCATTCAATTCATCTTACCTCTTAATCTTTACATAAGATTTTATAACGCCCAGACATCCCTCGTCGATTTATTAGACTTTATAATCCTGGGAGTATTTCATGCCTCTGGTAACCTGTAGACCCTTGGCAGACTCTACGAATAAAACGAAATTTCCCAAGGTGTAACATTATTTTACTTTAATAACCTTACATTGCTCTGCTGTTCCAGTCCATATTCTGGAGTCTTCAGCCTCATGTATCACTTCTCGACTTCTTCTTTTTTTAATGATTTTGACTGTCACTTTGCTTTTAGCTCTAAATCTCGATTTTTTTGAGTTGGCTATCAAGTAGCGCTGGAGTACCCTCATATATAACTTTACATAGTTGCTCTGTGATTTATCTATCATTAACTGGTATAATTCTGAAAGAACTTTTGATTTGACATATAAATTCATCGTCTTCTAGTAACTAGCTCGTTCTATTTCCTCTTTACTCAGATTTGCTCTTAGTTTTTCTGTCACACACTATGTTGCAATCTTTACAAGAATATGCGAAGGTGCTCAAATTAGCCCAAGAAATACCTTAGTGTCGTTTCACTATTCTTCATGCTTTACCTTGCATTCTCCTCTCATATCTTACAATCGGTATCGGGATAAATCTTCGGCTCAACCATGGCCATGTCCTATTTTCCCTCAGTACTAAGTCTATCTCGGTAATTTGGCTCAAACCATCTTTACATCTTTCCTTAATGCGCCCGAAATATCGTAACCACATTGTTATTACTGAATCATTACTCTTCGTATCAAGTACTCACTTGGTCTCATTCTTAGCATACAAATATTCGTAGGTTGTATAACTATTCTTGTACAACTTGTATAAAGTATATTCAATCTTAGTTATAGTCTTTCCTTCTCCTGGTTCATTCTGCTTTACATATCTCATATGTACTAAAACTCGCTCGTAGCCTATCTTGTCATACTCCTTTCCCTTCCTTTATTCCCCCCTTTGATTTTCTCATATCCTACTATAGGAGATTTTCTATCCCTTCCCTTTGTTACTTATAAGTCGCAATATCATTAGCGCACAACTCTATTGCCAAATCTTAGCCTCTAATCTAGTATAGCATTGTTATCCTTTATATCTCTTAAGTTACTCGTTACCATTTTCTTGTCGTACTCTTTCTTTTTGTAAGCACTCATTTTTAATGTCATATCATTCAAGATCTTTACAACTAATTCTCAGCACTGTCTCAAATACCATCCTGACTTCTATCCGCTCATTGCTGGCTTTCAGATCTTACCAACTTGTTTCAGCAAGGGATCTCACTTGAAATTTAAGTATCTATATCAGATATATTGCAGTGTCAAATGTTTCCATCTTACACTTGCATTTCTCTCACCCGCTTCCCCCCTTAAGGGTGTACTTATACCATTATCTGTTTATATTCTGCTCTATGTCCCTATTTCCAATCTCAAATTCATCAGATCCCTTTTTCCAACTCACTCGGTATACTGTACCATATCCATATCTTTTCTTTGTAATATATAACTTTGATTATCCACGTACGAAACCTTAACAAAATCATGAAGCGACGAGAACCTTTCTATATATAGTACAAAATCTCATCTGACCATCTGTAATCGAGTAATGCAACCCATGTAGCAACTCATCCAAGGCCACATTCCACTTACTCCAATCAGTAATTAATTAGTACTTAAAGTCGTTCCAAATTCTCAATTAGGTAGCACTTATATTCCGATGATAAGTGTCCAAAGTTCTCCTGTAATATTATTTTTGTCCCAACCTATATCATCTGTTTCCTTTAATAAATTTACAATACATTATTTTTTCCTCAGGCCTACAATCCTTGTCCTTTAAGGATTTCACTATTTCCGAGGTGAAGTCATATACACGCAGTACTCCTTTATGCCTTATGCTCTTTTACCCTTGTTGTGTACCCAACACTGACTTCTAACTTACTCAAAATCATATCAAGTTCATCTTAATAATGGTCTTATCTTATCACCTTGTCGTCGTACTACACCTTTAAGTTCATAGCTATATATTTCCCTTTTATTTTATACTCGTACTCAATGGATTACGTCTATCTTAGGTGCTTCCTTTAGTATTCCCTTACCATTTCTCCAGTCTATGTCCATTTTTTTATTCTGTGCACGAGAAATCTCATGCTACCTCTGTATCCTTCCGAAAACACTACTTCTGCATAATCCCTTTCTCATTTTCAAAACGTATTCTGTTCATCCCTATTTGTTCTTATCATCCCAGTCATTTTCTAGCACTCATTCTACCTCGTTGCTCATCTTTCTATAGTTTGATCCTTCACAGTTCCGTCACTTATATTACTCATGTTCCCGGCTATACATGTCATAACCTATTACTGCACTGTTATCTCGCTTTCTTCTTATTTCCTTCTTTCAATTAACTCCTTCTTCTCTTGTGCTCGCTATCATTTCCGTTATCACATAATCTTTATTCTGAACTTTCCCTATAGAAGAACTTTATAAGTCTTTCTTATTCGTTCTATAGCTCGCCTTTATACTTTAGTCACATAGATCACGTCATATCTTTTAGTTACCTCCTCGCTGGGCTTTACTCATTTTCATACCAATCCTTATTATATTCACATTATATCCTGTTTGCAATGAATCCTATAGTGTAGCACTTCTTAACCTTATTCACGATTCTTACTATGGTTTAACTACACTCTGTGGAGTAGGTGTACTCAACCTTTTACCCTTTCGGGTCTATTTTATCCTTAATACCTCACAAGTTGTCTTATCAATACATTCATATTCGTCACAATTATTCTTCCTCTGTACTCTTGTCTCAATCATACTATTACTTCTTCTAACTATAAACTCGTCATAATTTATCCCTGCTTGTATCAGTTGATACCTCAATATAACACTCTATCAAAATTTGCCAGCCTTTTCGAAATCATCTCTTATTATCACAAGCCCTTCCAAATTTTCCTAGCATTTCCTTTTTACCATATTGATATCGACCTCATAATTACTATTACCATCAATCCAACGGTTAACTTATTTCTCGAAGTCATCCATACTTGCAACTTAGTCAAATCTTATTATTACTGTTGACATGACCTTTCAAGACTTTTTACGAACTTATATCTCATTCTCTTTTTATTTCTAGGAAAATTTTGGCAGAGTTTCCTCTGTATTTCTTACTATCCCAAAACCTGCACGCAGGAAATACCAACAATGCCTCACAGGGCCAACATATATGTATATATATATATATATATATATATATATATATATATATATATATATATAGTAAGTTCATATGATAGCCACACAGGGCTCCCAATATCAACAACCGTATAAAAATAATGAACTTACCTCGTATGTCCAACTCAAACTATACTTGTTATACTTTCCTATTTACTTTCCCTTTCAATCTTTAACTGCAGGTTTCAATCATACCTACAACATTCATCCCGTATCTGACATATACCCTGCTTACCTATCTTTTTACTAATTCCTTCAGCTTCTCCTGTTCACACTTTATAACTGAACTTATCATTAAGAGATGCATTTAATCAATTCTTCTGTTGTATTTACACTGACTTACCTCTATGACAACCAATCCATTATCATATAAATACATATTCTAATAACATAGCCTCAACGAAGTGACTTACCTCTGTAACTTTCAATATCATCAATCACTTTCTCCTGTCGATACCGTTCTTCTGCTGAAATCAAGGGTTAGTATAAGGGATATCATTTCCTATCTCTTGGCTCTATCGCACGATCTAGAGTAAGAAGGAAAGGTAACATCCTAAATGCCCTGTAGCTTTCTATTTATAGATGTGGTGCACAACACACCGATAAACAAGACTCTACTAGACACGATATATAGACACTCTGAGGATGAACTGCTCTGATACCACTTTTGTCACGACCTAACCCCATGGGTCATGACTAGTGCCCGAGCTGGACACTCGTATATGAACCTGTTAGATATAGTCAAACTGAGACTAAGGACAAAATGGAAACTTATAAAAGCAATTAAAGATTCTGTTACACCTCGGAAATTTCCCCGTGAACGTACAATGAATAGACTAATGAAGAATACGAGTATACGATGTTTTAATCAGAAGGGAATGACGTTTGATAACCCTAAGTAAGATTTCAAAGGCAACGGGAATAAGAGATAGGTTATGCTCCACAATGACTAATTATAGGTTCTGAAGACGTGAAAGTTGCAGATTAGCACTTCCGCCCAGTCGATCGTAAAATGAAATACGGACCGTAAAGTGGTATACGGCCCGTAAACTACCATGTCGTATTACGACTTACAAAACTTCAACATTCTGCCAAAGACTTGAATGGTTAAAAACGACTTAAAATACGGACCGTAAACTGAAATACGGCCCGTAAACTGAGTCGTAAACCACCATGTCCTCAGCCTGACTTTATGGTTCTGTTATGCTTTAATACGTCCACAGAATACAGGCCGTAAACTAGAATACGGGCCGTAAACTGGGTTTACGACCACTGTACACTTCAACTACTATTCATTTCGGATCAGATTTTAAGTCATTAAAAGGAGACCCAAGCTCATTAATTCATTTCATTTCCACGATACTTCTCTTTAGAAACCTCTAGAACATTCTCCACTCTTCATTTACAAGAAAACAGAGGAAATCAAAGATCAATATCAAGAATCCAAGTGAATCAAGTGTATAAAACTCATCAAAATTCATCCAAGCTAAGAAATTTCAAAAGAAGCAAACTAGGGTTTTGGTGCAAAAAGAGTAATACCACTCAAGGCTTGTTCCTACAACATCTAAGGTAAGTTTTATGGCATTTACATGTTATTTAGGGTATGGAAGAGTTGAAAAACACTTGGATTATAGAAGGATGTAAGAAATGGGTCATGAAAGTGTGAATAGTAGCAATGTTGAGTAAAGGTTTGAATTGAGCCATGATCATTGATAATTTGTGATTATAAAAATGTCGTGAATGACATTTAGAACATGGAATAGGTATCCTATGTGAGAAAATGCAACGATGAACCATTGCTATGATTATGGAGAAATTGAAGACAAATTGTGAAATACGGATATTGTAAATGAATGATGAGTTTTGTCTATCATATTGAGAATGTTGTTATGAACGCTTGAGAGTTGATATAGAATAGGGGAAGAGTTGCATAAACGAAAGGAAATGTTGTCCAATTTTCTCTAGCGTTAGTAAGCTGTTTTTGTAATCGCTAGCTAATGTCGATACAAATTCTCTTGAAGGTAGAACGTACGCACTAAAGGAGAACAAGCAAGCGATAGATTAGTAAACGACAAAGGTATGTGAGGCTAGTCCTTTCTTTCTATGGCATGAACCCTACAGTATGATTTTTCCTCCTTCTCCATTAATCCTTTATATCCCGAAAAACTAATAGTCCATGTTCATGAATAGCCTTATGAGATGAGAGATATATATATGATGTTCCTATCAAGTTAATGATGTTATTCGTTGTGTATACTCACCTTATATACTATTTCCTTCAAGGTGAGGAAAAATACTTATAAATGTCCATAATGGAATTGGGGGTTCACGACCTTATGTCACCTCGATAAAGTATAATTAACTGAGTTATTGTGCATGCATTATGATGAGTACATGTTGATGACATTACACCACGCCCGTAAGGCCGGGCAGCACCGCTAAGGCGGGTGGCTTATAGATGATTACACCGTGTCTATATGGCACGGGCAGCACCACTAGTGGGCGGCATGAGATGATACCCCGGACGCGGGAGGCCTGGACGCAAGCTAATGTTATGACTATCACACCGATCCGACATGGACGGGCAGCTTATACATTATCAGACCGTACCTACATGGACGGGCAGCTTATACAATTATGCATACATGACATGATGATGATTATGAGTAAGCTAGCATGCATTATTTCCTTTGTACTTGACAGTTAGATACAGATGCTCCATATTGATATTTCTTCTATATCATTGTCTTATTTCATTGTTTATGCCTCTCATACTCAGTACAATGTTCATACTGACGTTCGTTTCTTTGGACGTTGTGTTCATGCCCACGGGTAGATAGGGAGGTAAGCTTGATCCAGATTCGTAGTAGCTGTCAGCTGATTCGAAAGCACTCATTTGTCCCAGAGGTGCTTATGATTATTCTTTTATGTATATTCATGTATATGTATTTTGGGCATGATGGGGTCTTGTCCCGTCTTTATGTTTAGCACTCCAGTAGAGACTCGTAGATGCGCAGTGTGGGTTAGATGGTCTCACGAGATTGTTACTATGTACATATATTATTTTGATGGCCGAGAGGCTTATGCATATAAAAGTATTTTATGTTCTCAAATGAAAAGATGATTTTCTTATGTCTTGAGTATAAATTGATAAAAGAGCATTAAATGAGTAAGATGAGTAGTAGAACGAGTGGTGCTCGGTGGCTAGCCCCGGGTACCCGTCGCGGCCCCTAGCTGGGTCGTGACAAAAGTGGTATCGGAGCAGTTCAGTCCTAGGAAGTGTCTACGAGCTGTGTCTAGTAGAGTCTTGTTTATGGTGTGTTGCGCGCAACACTAATAAACAGGAGGCTACAGGGCATTTAGGAAAATGACCATCTTTCATCTTAAGAGATCGTGCGATAGAGCTGTATTATAAGATTATCTCCTCCGTAATAGTCTGCTATGATTTCAGCAAAGCTGATGAATGGAAAAGCTATGGTAGCCCAGAAGGGCAAGATGGTGGTTGAAGAAGGGCTTGAACGAAAGACGTCTATAGATATGGAGGAGGGCGAACCCAAGAATAAGGTCCCACCTCGGTGTTCCCATACTTCGCCCACTTTTGAGAATCATAGGGAAGCCTCAATTTTAGCTCCAGCACCCCCCGTTCCTCCACCAGATGCCTTGGGCCAAGAGATAAGACAGGTCATTCTTCTATTGACTCAATTGGTAGCCGCTCAAGCTCAGCGGCAAGATGTGGGCCACGATAACAGGGGTTGGAGAAAGAGAGTTAGTTCTTCAGGGTTTGATCTTAAGCGTAAGGGTGCTCTGAGGCAACAATTCTCTAGGCACTCAGTTCGTTCAGCAAGTGGTGCTCCTCCGAAGTTTCCTGGACCCAGATTTGATGGATCTACTTATTCTAGGTCACCCCAGAGCCTCAGAGTTTCTAGTTCTCGGATTCGGAGTGTTTCTAGTCAGACGAGATCCCCGGTACCACGCTGTACTTAGTATCGCAAGTTACATTGGGGACCGTGCCGCTTGGACTCGGATGTTTGTTATACCTGTGCTCGGCCAGGCCATCTCATGCGCGACTGCCCATGGAGGCGTGGTAAAGGTAAGGTTCAGGCTACGGGAGTGATAGCTGGCTCTTCGTCGTCGATACGCCCTCCAAGGCCAAAGCCACAAATGTTAGTAGGTGGTGATAGAGACCAAAGAGGAACGCCCAGTCCAAGTGGATCCCAGCATCATATCCATGCGTTAGCTGAGCGACAGGATCTTGAGTCTTCCCTTGATATGGTCCCAGGTATATTGTCAGTGTCCTTTTACGATATGTGTACATCGATTGATTCGGATCTTATGCTGTTATGTATCACCCCCGTTGTGATGATTGTGTTGAGGTGAAAAATATGAGCCAATCCGACAATTTGAGATGACTATATGTGTTAGTAACCTGGTGATAGCCAGAATCGTGATTTGCGAGTAAGTTGATTGACAGTGAATGAATATAAATAATATATGTATGTATATAGATATTGGAATTCTAGACCGAGTGTGCAGGCACAACTTATGAGACAAACTCTACTATTTATATTCTGTAATGGTAAGTGATCTTGTGCTATGCAGTTGCGCATTATGTGTGTTCCGATATATGTCCTATTGAGACATCAGATGTGTTTTCTGGGCTATGTGCAGGTTTGGGATCGTTATGCTTACGAAAGAAACTTTGAAAAATTTTCCTAGAATCTAAGGGAGATAAGGTATAAGCTTGTGACATGTCCTGACGAGAAATGATGATGTGCAACAGGGTAATGGCAGGACGAGATTAAGTTAGGAGTATCATTGACAACTACAAGAGACTAGTAACGGTAATTATAAGATCGACAATGATATGGTAAAGAGAAATACTAGGGTAAATTAGGAAGACTAGTAGTGCTAAAGCACAACATAGAAGAGAAAAGGTAACTCCAATAGAGTGCGATACCGAGGTATTGATTAGAGGGATAAGCACGAGAAAGACGCTATAAGTTTACTAGCGAATAAAGTAACAGTACCCGGAGACATAGGTACAAATACGAAGGGTTATAATGAATGAGAACACGTTGGTAAAACGACTTATATGGTAAGTGTAATAGAACTGATTAGAAAGAGTAACGGGTTGAGTATGCTTACTTCACGAGGTTTACTCTGTGTTATAAGCAGGCTTGCGAATGAGTTCAAGAAGTGTCACTCTATAGAGTTGATTATGATCAGGGTATAATGAGAACGCAACAAGAACTGTAATGCAAAGCATAGCGAGGAAACGACTAAGGATGCGACATGTTTCATATGAATAAAGAGTAAATGCAAGTGTGAAATCAACAAGCGAGCCATGGGGCAGTAGATGAGAAAGCTTATAAGACTTTGTTAGGGGAAAGTCCAGCATAGGGATTCCTCAATGACAGAAATGATAGCCAGTAAAAAGGGGGAAGTCAACTTAAAAAAAGAAATAAATCAGAGGAAGGTGATATGGCAAAGTAGCAGTAGTTTGTGATTGGCATAATCGAGAGCTTGAGTGATATCTTTAGCCGGATGTAAAAGACCAAGACTACAGAAAGATGAATAACGAAATAGGAAGATTATTAAGAAAAGGATCAACACAATAAGGGTGAGAGGAGATGATCAGAATGAATAGAATAAGTTTTGGAAGCAAAGAATGGATTGTACAAAGGTAGTATATTCTAAAGGACAAAGTGGTACTCAGTTAGGGATAGGGTTCCTCATACGAAGAATGAAGGATTGATTATAAAATGGGAGAAAACAAGATAAATTGAGGAGGAAGGAATAAGAACGAGAATAGAGAGAGAAGGAAATATGCGAAATACGCGTGCTTGAGAAGTAGTTGCGTTATAATTAAAGGGAGATGCATTTCCTACGAATATCTTGTATCAAGTTAGAACGAGTAAAGTATAAGAAGTAAAGAGTCAAAAGGAAAAAGATGATCGTGAGTTATGAGTTTACTGTACGACGATAAAGCGATGGAGTAAAGCTGTCATCAACGACAAATATAATACGATTATGATTGGCTTTGAAATCAGTGTTGAGTGCAAAACAAGAGTGAAAGAATAAGAAGCATGAGGGGTATTAGTTGCGTATGAGACTTAGGCCCTGGGAAACAAAGATGACGTTACAGGTGAACTTTGAGCACCGAAGAAGAGGGCAAGTGACATTATATGGATGGTAATGATAACTAGACCTACTACTATGGTGAGCATCCCAATGGGACAAAAGTTATTAATTGGAGCGGATTTAGACATTGACTCATAACCACTAAATGAGCTAATTAAAATACATTCTTGTTCGGATTGCTATATCGGTTGTATTATTTGGTTACAAGACTGCAAGGTGAGTATGCTAAAACTTCACACATGAATTATTGTAGCTATAGATTATGGGAAACGGTATGAATAAGATGTAGTAAATTCAAGCCTTGAAGGTGAGGCAACGGATTTGAGAATGGTACGAGTAAAACCCTTAAAAGGGGGAAGCGAATAAGAGGATACAAGTGCGAAGGTTGGAATGATAGGCCCTAAGATGTGACAGACATGAAATCTAAAACAAAGAGTGAGAGTTATGCAGAGATTAATGTAATGACTAGTAAATAAACGAACATAAATTGAGCAGGCATCTGAAATTGTACGGAAACCATTCGCGAACACCTTGAACCACGTGACATTGAGAGTAAATAACACAAGGGGTATTGTAAAGGATGACGGTGTTATACTAGAATAGAGGTAAAGACACTAGCGGTAAAGTCGTTGTGAATGATATTTCTATTTATAAGCGACAATTAAGAAAGAGACCTAAGCAGGACACTAGATATGATAATCAAGGAAAACAAAATAAAGAAGGAAGAGAGCACGACGAGATAAGTTACTACAGATAGACAAAAGACTTTTGGTGTGAATGATACCGAGCCTAGTCAGGGTCGGGTGCGCGAAACACCGAACCATCGTGGTCGGGCATGCTATGTAAATGATATATATACGAATACGACTATGGATACTATATGTAAATGAGTACGATTATGAATACGGATGTGCCATAATCACATCATCATCATCATATATATACATATATACCGTACCCGGCCCTCTAGTGAGGGACTCGGTGAACAATGCAGTGAAACTGTGCATGAAAACATACCAGGCCCGTGACTCGGTGAAAGATATATTAACAGCATGCACGAGCAGAGTAGTGAGAAACTATATACAAACTAAATCATCATCTGAGACTAAATAGAATAGGTAGAATGAACTAATACTTGAACATCAAAGATAACAATCAAATCAAGTACCCCTCAAATGTCACTATGGATTATATCAAATAGAACTTCAAGAATCATAGACACGTATCAAGATAATATGAAATAGTTTCTGGATATCAAGAACATTAGCCATCCTAGTGTCTCTAAGAATAGGAGTTTCTTTGGAGTTATATGCTCGTCGTCTATTTGTTTATAAAGATCATGCCAAAAAGAAAGAAGGGATAGCTTTACATACCTGTCGTAGATCAACCGTAACCAAGCTTGCTTCGTCTCCCCTTTAGCCTATTTAATATGAGAGTAACACTATTGTTAATAAACTATGACTTCCCAAACTTATAAATCTACAACCAATCACTTATGGGAATCACTTCTTAGTTCATACTTCTTGATTAGTATTTTGATTAGTTAAGAACTTAACGGAAATCAGGCAGCATTTCCTCTATATAACTTGCCTAGCCCGAACTTCCAATTAATCTCCGATTATCACAACAATACCAACAACAACGATAACAGAAATAATCATATCAAATCCTTAAAATCTAGCCCATAAACAACTCAAACAACCCAATAACCTCTCTTAATCCTTTTTCAATCCAAATCATTAACATCTAAGACTATACACCAAACAGACCAACATACGCTTCGTATACGATACTTATACACTTCTTTCTTCCAAATTTATGAGCCAATCAACAATAACACGACAACAACACCAATTACTCATACACTAGAAAACTATCTTAATGTCACAATAAGTTCTAAAACAACCCATAAAATATATACAAGTTCTAGCATGATTTAATCTTTTCTTTCACAAATTCCACATCCATCAAATTGTACAAAGATCACACCAACTCTAGGACATGTAGGAGGGAATAAACCTTACAATAACATGCCCCAAGCAGCCCATCAACTATAACAATTACAGCCCCTAACCTCATGAACGACTAATCCAATTCATATCTCAACAATTCCATATAAACAACTACAACTTTAATTATCATGATTCCTTCACTTTTAACACACAATCAACAACACCAACAACAATCAAACTCGATTAAATTTAAACAACTCCAATTCAGCCCAACTTACAATACCAACGAATTCATGCAATTTTCTTACTTCCAATTTCGCCTAATACAAACTAATATTTCCGTTACAACATCATTAACTCCAATTACATTACAAGAAGAAGAAATCTTACCTCGAATTAGTTAGGACAGATCCTACAATCACTTGCTCCAATTGCACCACTTCTTCTTTTTCAATTTAAATTCTAACTTTGCTGCTCCTTTAAATGCTTAGAACACCTCTAGGGAATTAAAATTCTCTTCCTTTCAAATTATTGAACTTGGCCGAGAGCTTGGCAGCCATGGCTGTTCATGGTTCTTGCTTTCAATTGAATTGAGAAGATGAAATATGATATGATTAGTCATCACTAATGAGTCATTTTTATATATATATATATATATATATGCAGCCTACCTTGTTGACATGTGGCCAGCCCACTTGACATGTTTCCCATTAGCATGTCATCATCCATGCTCCAATCAAATTCAGCCACGTTTTGTGGGGCCCACTTAGTGGTCTAATTAGCTTAATTAATCATTAATCCCCACTTAATAATCTGATCATGGTTAATTAATCCCTAATCTTCACTAATATCTCCACCAATTGTAATTAATAAGCAAACCATGTATTATTAAAATCGGGATAAAAAAGCCCTTGTCTCATATCTCAAAAATAATCTTGTCCTTGAACTTATGTTGATTAGCTTACGAATATCCAACGTAGAAAAATACGGGATATAACACTTGTGTTATATTCCCATCACCTTCGTTCCTAGAACGGGGAGTGCCCATTCTACTCGAACCATCTGCTTGAACCTTCTCAGTACTCACCATCCATTCATCTATACCACTTAACCTCCCAACCACGCCACGCATATCCCCTTCTATGCCATTCATCTTCGCTTCTAGTTTGGATTCCATCCCCGCTATTCTTTGGAGAATCAATTCCATTCCCTCCATGTTAGGGAATTCTTGCGCATTTTGAACCGACATTTAAACCTGCAAAACTAGCACACAACGTTAGTAATAAAAGCCTCACTTCACTCGTATTTAACTCTCAAACCTTACCACACTCCCGTGCACCTTCGAAGTTGTTAATGAATCGCTTAACCAATCGGATTCACATGGTTGCTTATACTTTGTGGTAGAATGGATTCTTGTTAAGATGAAAGAAGGACGACTCAAAACAAACGGACGAGAGCCAATAAAATTTCAACAAAATAAAACGAAGAAAAGCACGAAAGAAATTGGCACGAAAGAAATGCGGACACAAAAACTAGTAAAACACAAGTAGGAACAACTACTAAATGGCTACTAGTTGAGAGACACAAGAAAATGGAATGCTAAAATCAAGAAAATAAATAAAATTTCGAGCCCGGGTAGGTGATAACTTCAAAATGGGATCTTGAAGCCTCAATTGATCCAATGTGTCAATTTGAAATAACGAAATTTTTTAAAATTCTATCATTTTTTTTTTTGGTTCCCTACCTAAGGAATAGGGATACACCTACAATCAAGGCTCAAGAAATTTTTGAGAAATGAATTGAGATAAAAATGGAATTTGGAATTTGGAATTGAAAATTTACCTCAGATTTACGGATTGGGAGTTGTGTATTATACGGTCCGTATAATATTGACGGACCGTAAAATGGAACCGTAAATCAAGAGCAGAAACTCAAAATTTGGTACCCCAAATTTATGGACCAAAATGTACGGGCTGTAAAAAATTTACGGTCCGTATTTTCCAACAGTAAATCACGAACAGAATGCAACTTTTCGACCTCCAATTTTACGGACCGTAGAATTTATACGTATGTGGGACCGTATAATGGCTTTATCGATTTCGTATTGAACTCGTTTTCCTCGAAATTTGGGCCGAATTTTCTTGGATCTGATGATGTCTTGGGCCCCACACAACCTAGTACCTGCCCTATTTGGCCCAACAAACAACTTTTCTTTTGTACTAGGAATTTTTTTGGATCAAACCTTCCTTTTTGGTCTTCTTCTCAAGATGAAGATAAGAATGTCTTCAAGAACATGAAGAGCATTCAAATTTCCAAGTACCTCAATTTCAACTCGTTTTTCTTCCAAATTCCGGATCTAGGATCCCCTTCATATGGAGAACAAATCCCACTAACAATTTAGCTCCATTTCAACTAAATCACCAAACCCACTTTTGAGTTCTTCAAAGCTTCAAAGCTCAACAATGGTGATTCACTCCAAACTTAACCAAATGAACTCAACTCTTGGATTTAGGGGTTTTGTATATCAACAAACTCAAATATAACTTCAAATTTGAGAAACAAGAACAAAAAATTTTGGGTTTTAGAATATGGGTTTTTTTTTTTTTTTTTTGAATTTTCTTTGAACCAAGGATTGAAGAATATAAGAACACTCTTCTTAACTTGCTCTTGATACCAAATGATACGATTCTAACTAGGAAACTCTAGAAAAACAAAAGAATAAGAAAATCAAAATAAAGGGTGGATGAACAATAGAAATGGAAGAGGGTAGATGGATAGATACTTGACCCAAGAGAAAGAAATCTATGGACAAGAAAGGGTATATTAAACCCTAACCCTTCCAATCGGATTTACAAACCCTAGAACCTAAGCAATTTGAATCAACAAACAACTCAAATGAATCCACAAATGAGCAACATTGAATTCGATGGAAATAAACAATTCACTTCACAACTAGGAAGTAACACTTGGTTAACCAACCAAACAATCTATATTAATCTAAAGCTATCAACTACAATCTCTCATGAGAGTTTCTTCATTCAACATAATCTAAGGATGAAAATAACCTAAGTCTAGTATTTATACTAAGAGACTTAAGATCTAGGCTAGTTATTACAAGAATGCCATTAATGAGGCAAGGGTCTCGTTTGGCTAGTTGGATGTTGGCTTGAAATCCGAAAAGGCTCCTCTTGCACATATAGCAGCCATCATCCAATCCTCAAAGCTTGCAATTGTGACCATTTGCATCTATGGCCCTTCTTTTGCACGTCTAGCCACATTTGCATTTCTGTCCCTTTGCGACCCTAGCCACTTTGAGTGTTGGCCTTTCTTTCTTGTAGCTTCTTATTTCATTCCTCTCGAAGCTACTTTCCATACTTCATAGGCCTTCTTATGGGACTTGTATGCCTCTCCATGGGTCTCCAATGCTCCTTTGGTCATCCTCCTAGCTTGAATGGATTAGAGTCTCATGCCTTGGTCTTCAATGTGAGCCTTCAAGTGAAGTGTGCCTAGTAGGGTCATATCACTATGTCCCATCTTAATTTTCCCATGTAGCGCCTATGTGGTTTTTTTTTCCAATTAAGTTTACTCACCCATTTAAACACTTGTAACCCGCCAGATCCAATCCGACCCACCGATACCAAACTGCGCCTGATTACCTGATTACTTCCCTGGTTTCATTAGGTTTCAAGAGAGTCTCGTTGACTCTCAATTAGCACTCAAAATTTGTGTTACGATATTGAAGTTATAGCTCTTGCTTAGCTAGACAATGTTTGCTCCAGAGATTCTACATCTTTTTACTTGCATTTGATCTCGTGTGCTTGAATTGTTTTTTATCCTTCCTTGCATTTAGTACTCTCACATTTGCCTTCATTCAGGTGTACTGATAAAAATTTCATCCAAATTCTTCTTAAGTTCACCTTAAAATCCAATTAACACAAAATTAGTGTAGAATCCACATTGGACTATGTTGAGGCGTATCCAACACAAAATACAACCAAATAGTAGCAAAAATGTGAGTTAATTAATATCAAAATAGTTATAAATATGAAACATAAAAGTTTATATGTCGAATAGAAAATAACATTTTATGCGTCACGAAAAATAAAATTATATTTATACGTTGAATAGCAGCTCCAAAGTTTTGAAACAAAAATTGAAAGCCACCATAAAAGAACAAGCTTTAAAGTTTTGGGTGGCTATTGAAAAGAGAAAAGAAGAAGGGAAGAAAAGAAAATGGTTGAGTTTTAATTTTTTGAGGGCCGATGGTAGACGGGAGGGCGGGTTAAAAGATTTTAAATGGGTGAGTAGATTTAATTGGACAAAGAACCACATACGTGCCACATAAGAAAATTAAGCGACATGAGGATTTAAAGGAGAATAGATAAATATGGCTTTTTTTACAGTACAAGGGTAAATATGTGTCACACCCCAACAATGATAGGGCATGACGGGCACCCGACTCTCATCAGAGTCGAGCGAACCCTTAGACATTCGCTCTATCAAAACCTGTCATTTCAAAAACTTTTAAGAATATAAAACTTTTCCAAATAGAGATCATTATCTTTATAACAATTATGAAAACTTTCAATCAAATAAGTACTTTAAACTAATTGAAATCATCTAAAATATATACTCTTTTAAAATCCACAAAGGACTCAACGACATCACTTGTCAACATCTCGACAAACATACCACAGGACACTGTCCGCAAAAGTCTCTAAGAAGTAAAACTGAACATTATGAGTCAAGACAGGGCCCTGACATACCCATAATCATACATATCTATACATGAATCAGCATAGCTCCAGAATGAGGTGGAACTTGCCAATCCCAGCTGACGTCCAAGCATCCTAGCTATACACTTAATCTGCCAAACAACCTGGGCCTGCGGGCATGAACGCAGTGTCCCCAGGAAAAAGGATGTCAGTACGGACAATGTACTGAGAATGTAAGGTGGTAACAAATCATAATCATAATTTGACATAGGAGAGAAGAAATCACAATCTAACTCAATACCTGCAGCCTTTGCTAGAAGAAACATAAATGTGCACGCGAAGTCTCAAAACAATCTTTAAGTAAATAATGCAATCCAAAACATATGCCGCTTCCGACATATTAACAGAATAGTCCCTTCGGACAGCAACTTCCAGCTAGTATCACAATTGTCCCTTCGGACGGCCGCTTCCGGCATAATAATGATGGCCCCTTCGGGCAGCCGCTTCCGGCTTAATATCACCCTCATATCAACACAAACTCAATCCACAAATATCAATTTCAATTTATATCATAAGTCACTAATCAATTCATCACAATCCAGTTATTAGCCTTAGTCTTTCATTAGAAATTATCAAATTTGTATCTCACTAGACTTAGGAGGACATACCTCCAGGTTTGAGGGTAGAATTGTTATGAAATTCTTACTACTTATATTCTAATCAATTTCATCTTATTGCCCAACCCAAACAATAAATGATCATATCAATATAAAGGGATGATACTATGGAATGCAAACAGAAATCGTAAATGAAATGAAGTAGTAAAATCTCGCACCCCCTTCGGAGTGGTTTTGAAAATCAAACTTTATGTTTCCTTTAGTATAAAACTCATTTCCTCGAAATCATTAGTAAAACCATATACACAACTCAACTTGGCACCTTATGGGTGTTCCCTTTGAAACAGAATAGGAGTACCATATCAATAAGCCATCACAAGAAACATTTAGACCTTACTTGTCTAAGAATGGAATCATATGGAGTACATATAGAATGAATAACAACAAGAATCATGCCAAAGGAAGAAAGGTTTTCCTTACATACCTGGTCTTAGTTCAACGGATCAAGAACTCAACTCGTATCTGCTCCTAGACCTATATCGAATAATATGACCTTAGTTGTTTTCCACTAACCTCACATATTAACTTTCGTAAGTCGCATATTAACAAATGATTCGGGTTACAGGAATTTCGGCAGCATCTCCTCTGTTTCTACTATTCCTCCAAATCAACAACCATACTCAATTTACAATAATCACTTTGAATTAATTTTCATACAACTAAAAGCAACACCAATAATAACATCAAATATGATTTACGGTATAATTTCCGTACTTTCTTATTTAGAAACTTCACCATGATCAAAATTGACTAAAATTGATCTAGATGAGGGTAAATCTTACCTTATGTGCCAAGAAATATTATTCTTCCACCTTACTTCACTTCAAAGAAAGCCCGGATTCAACAACACGAAAAAATGGAACCACGAGATCGAAGCGATACATAGAATCCGTATGTTTTTCTTGAGAAGAAATAATTATACTTTGTCTCCTTAAAATGGGTACATTGCTGCTTGTTTATGTGATCTATATGTGAGTTGTTACTGCCCAAATTGTTGCGTTGCTGCTGCCCAAAATTAATACGTTGCAGCGTAACTATTTTTCCTAACAAAAGAGTACCTAAGTAAAGTGGAAAATGAGCCCATAACGTTGCTTCCCATAAGAGTTACCTAATTCAAAGTCCAATGAATTATCCTTTATGAACTATATATAATACGTTATCACCAAAAAGATGACACATGAGTTTATAATGCATAGTCACCTAATATTCTTCCCATGGCAACATGTGGCAAGGTGATGCCACCACTATCCTATGTGACTATGGTATATATAAAATATACACTTGCTGCCACTTGTCAAGACCCACATGGGTTATGTCCACCTAATACTTATCCAAGAATTTTAAATAATTTCTTGTCTCCGATTACCATTCCACATTTAACCAATTACTCAAATAATTAATTTCTTGATCACAATTCACTCAAACAATAAATCATTTTTTTGACACCCCTCATATACTCATTATCATGACAATGTGATGTAACACTAATCCATATCCTCTTTATACATACACCAATATTATTTCAATCACCGCCATCCCACTTCCAAGTCTTAAATAATTTCGGGACTTGTCCTTTTATATACCGAGCTCTTAATTTGCATGCTTGAATATGACCAACTCCTCCGTGCTCGGATAAATTTTCTCGTGCTAGATGGTTCAATTTCTTCGTCCATCTTGGACCATGTTCCATTCAAATAAATGTCGAACCTCGACGAAACTTATTTTCTCCGATTCATTTAACCCTTAACCCTTACGACACATCTATACCATCAATCTAACCACCTATAAGCTTGGGGTATAACCTCATATTCTGTTACTAATTTCATTTAACTCACACGCTTTTCAATGCGTGAAAACACGGGATGTAACAATATGACTCTAAAATTGGATGACAAGGGAAAATATGCTGAAAAAGTATAATGAAGAGAAAATATAGTTTATTTGTGAGAGTACAAGGGTAATCGATTTTGTCCATTTAAATAATTTGGGTAGAATAGCTAATTATTCGAACTTTATTAATATGATTTATTCGTGCACATCTATTTTATTTTCTTTTTGTATTTTTTATTCCTCTTGTACTTCGCTATTTGATAACTTTTATCCGCGGAGCGATCTTAGCTTAAGGATGTGAGCACACACTACCAAGTGAATATTTATTATTTAAACTACTTTTTTATTTTACATAAAGTAATAGAGTTTCTGTCCTTTTTTTTTTTTTACAAATTTTGCCCGAAAAAAAAAAGAAATATACATTAAAACAAATAAATAATTGCATCTAAAGAATAAATACAAAGAAATGTACAGAGTGATACGAACCCAACAAGCACAAGGCCTCTCACAAGAAGTCAAGCAAGAGAACTTCAAGAGTTGCAAGCCTTGTTCATGAAAAAGGATGCCTTGGAGGAGATTGGAGAGAAGACTTCGCGGATTTACAATGTTTAGGAGTTGGCATTGGAAGAGTTGCAAAGTGGCTAGAAGCGCAAAATGGCTAAGAGTGCAACTATGGGGCTAAGATTGCAATTGGAGGTCATACTTGCAATTTATCGGGTTAGAATGGCAATTATAGGACATAATTGCAATATATGAGGCTTTTGATGCAATTGAAGACCCATGTCGGCATTTTTGCAAAAGAGCCACTTTAGGGCCTTTTGGTGTAATAGGCATTAGTATGAATAGTTCTTTTCATCCATTTGGAAGACTTAGCTTGAATATTGTGTGAACTCAAATATTGAGAGATTTTAGTTAATAGATAGATTGTTAGGTTACCTACACTAAGTGTGATTACATTGTTGCAAAGTGAGTTTGCGTATCCATTGAATTCATCTAGATTGCTCATTTGTGGTTTCCAATTGAGTCTTCTAATTGATTAAAATGCTTAGGTTCTTTTAGTTGAATTCACAATAGGAGGGTCTAAGTTTCATATACTTAGATTTGCCTATAGGATTCATTACTAATTGGGTCAAGTATCTATCCTCTATTCTCCTTAACCCCCAATTTTTCATCTATCTTTTTTTTCCCTTTATTTTGTTTAATTCATAGAGTTTCCTTAGGTTGAATCTTATCATTTGGTATCAGAGCATAGGCTAAGAGATTGTTCCCACAATTTCTAATCCTAGGCTCAAAATCTAAAAATTCAAAAAAAGAAAACGAAAAATTGTTTTGTGGTTTGGTTTTGTTGTTTTTGAAGTTAGATTTGAGTTCATTGAATTGGAAAGCATCTAAATCCAAAGTTTGAAGTTGTTTGGGTGGGTTTTGAAGTTTTCACCATTGAAGCTTCATCAAAGCTTGAAGAACTCAAAAGTGGGTTTACTAATTGAGAAGCAATTGAGGTAAATTGAATATTGGGCTTTATTCTCCTAGTGATAAGGAGCTTAGATTTGAAATTTGGAGCAAAAATGAGTTGGAATTAAGGTACTTGGAAATTTGAATGTTCTTTATGTTCTTGAAGACATTCATATCTTCATCTTGAGAAGAAGACCCAAAAAGAAGGTTTGATCCAAAAAAAATTCCAAGTCTAGAGAAAATTTATTTGTTGGGCCAAAAAAAGAAAGTCCTAGGTTGTGTGGGCCTCAAAACGTCATCAGATCCAAGAGATTTGGCCCAAAATCCAAGTAAAAGTCGTGCACAAAGAAATAATTGAAGCAAAGGACGTCCAAGTAAGTTGGGCGTACACCTAAGAACGTCCAATACTTGGAAGGCGTACATTGGCCAAAATTTCCAGTGAGTTAAGGTAGGAATACGGAAGAAGTACGGCCTAAGTAATTGGGCATACATATAAGTACGTCCCGTACATTCCCCGCATCCTTGGGCGTACATTGTCCATATTGTAGGTCGTACTTTGCATTGTGTTGGTCGTATTGTGGTGCAGTAGGGCGTACATTCCTAACATCCTTAAGAATACGGGACGTATTCTTTTCGTTCCCTTGGGCGTACATTGCTATATTTGTCCAGTAAGTTGCTAATTTGTACGTATTAAGTACGTGATACCTTGCGCGCACAAAGAGTGTAAGGCGTACATCCAGTCCGTCCTTCACAGAATTGGACGTACATTGCAAGATCTTAGACGTACATTCAAGGTAAACTTGTATCGTGATTCACGTTCGATTTCTTACGACTAATTGACCTTATTAGTTGCTAATTAGTTCTTGTGTCTGCATTTCTTTCGTGCTAATTTCTTTCAAACTTTTCTTCGTTTTATTTGGTTGAAACTTTTTTGGCTCTTGTTTGTTTTGCTTTTGAGTCGTATGTATTTCATCTAAACAAGAATCCATTTTACCACAAAGGATAAGCAACGTGTGAATTCGATTGGACAAGTGATTCATCAACAACTTCGAAAGAGCACAAGTGTGGTAAGGGTTGAGAGTTCAATACGAGTGAAGTGAGGCTTTTATTGCTAATCTTGTTTGCTAGTTTTGTAGGTCATCATGTCTAACCAAGGTGATAGGACGCAAGAGGTAGTAGATATGTCATCCATAGCGAGTTCATTGGCTATGATCATGAATCAAATCTCGGGCATGCAAGCGGGTATGGAAGAGATGAGATGACAGATGAATGGTGTGAGTGGGAAGTTGAAGGGTATGGATGAACGGATGGTGAGTATTGAGAAGGTTCAATGGAGGGTTCGAGTAGAATGGGCACTCCCCGTTCTCAGAATGAAGGTGATGGGGATAAAACACAAGACACTACACCAACCATTACCCTGGGGCGAGCACATGCCTTGTGCAACCCCAACACCACAACCACCTCCACCCAAAGAGCTCCACCACCCCAAACAACCAACTTCCTATCCCAAAACTCCACGTTCCAAAACACCAATCGACAAACCTATCCCCAAGTTTACCAACACAACCCGAATGAGGCAATCCCTCAAGTAATCTTACATCAAACTACCCAAGCTCCACCCCAAGTCTTTCATAAGATCCCTTTCCTAACCAAAACCCATACCAACGCCACTACCAATACCCTATGAATGAAGAGGAGTATGATGACTATCCACAAGGTAGGTGGTGGGATGATAACTAGTAAGGAGGGAGGCGTGGAGGAATAAATAACCGGGGGAGGGGAGAAAGAGGAGGTTTTGAGAGGTTTCCGGGCCATGACCCTAGATTCTAAGGTCATGTAGACTTAGGGAGGGCCCAAGGTTATGAAGACCGAGAATGTGGCAAGATAATGAGCGGAATTTGAACACCATCAAGGTGAACCTTCCTACGTTCCAAGGAAGTAGCAATCCAGAAGAGTTCTTTGAATGGAAATTGCAAAGTGAGCGCATCTTCCTCACGAACAATGTGTCTGAAGGCAAAGTATGCCCTCACTCAATTTGAGGGGTACGCTTCTACTTGGTGAGAATCCAAGAAGTTACAAAGAGTTCAACAACACATCTATGATCTCCCAACTTGGAACGACTTTATTGAGCTCATGGAGACAAGGTGGCTTCCACCCATATATCACCAAGATGCACTCAAAAGGTTGTACATGTTGAAGGAAGGGTTGAAAAGTGTGGAAGCATACTTTGATGAGTTTGAGGATTTGCGGATGAAGTCCAAGATAGAAGAGCATGAAGAGTACACTATTATAATGTTTGTAGCCAACTTGAATCAGGACATCTCTAAACCGATGAGGCTCAAAACCTATAATAGTCTTGAAGAGGCATTCCATAATGCATCCAAGGTTGAGGCGGATCTAAAAGAAGAGAGGTCCTACAAAGACAAAAGAAAATCGTCTTCAACTTGGAACAAAGGCAAAGAAAAGTGGAAAACTTCCACTTGGGAAAAGCCCAAGAGCAACACTCAAGCACCTCAAGCCAAATTCGACTACAAAGCCAAAGGTGATGACAAGGCTAAAGGAGGTAACAATCCTAACACCAACTATAATCGACCTTCTACCATCCAATGCTTTAAGTGCCAAAGGAAAGGGCACATTACGAGTGAGTGTCCTAAACGGAGGACCATCACAATAGTGAGGGATGGGTATCGAACCGATGATGAACATGAGGGAAGGGATGGTCATGAAAAAGAGGGAGAAAGAAGTGAGTGTGAGGGTGATTCCGATGAAAAGGTTGAAATAAGGTATGAGGAACCCTTGAATCATGCTATTGTGGCTAGAAGAGCCATGGGGGCTCTAGCTAGGGAAGAGAGTGACCAAAGGGAGAACTTGTTTCATGCACATTGAAAAATTGTGGATAATGTGTGCTCCTTAATCATTGATGGTGGAAATTGTACGAATGCCGTTAGCCAACTTTTAGTTAAAAGTATGAAATTTCCCACCTGCAAGCACACTAATCCCTATAAACTCCAATGGTTTAATGAATGCGGTGAAATGAGGGTCAACAAGTAAGCCATTATCAAATTTAGCATTAGCAAGTACCAACATGAGACTTTGTGTGATGTGGTACCCATGCAAGCTTGCCATTTATTGCTTGGAAGACCTTGGCAATTTGATGTTGATGCCCAACATAGTGGGAGAACTAACAAGTACTCATTTGTTGTCAAGGGGAAGAAGTACATTCTTAATCCACTAACCCCTTACCAAGTAAGTGAGGATTATAGAGTGATGAGGAAGCTTCGGCAGAAGTATCAAAGGGGAGAAAGGGAAAAGAGTGAGAAGGAGACTTTGTTGGTCATAAGTGGAGAGGGAACATCTCAAGATCGTTCCAAGAAATGTTTGTTGGCCAAACCAAGTAATTGCTTAAAAGGGTTGACGAGAGACACTTCATGGTGTGTCTTGTCAACAAGGATCTTCTCTTAAATGCTAACCAAGCTACTATCACTTTACCTAGTTGTTATAGCCCGTATTTTGTACGTTCGGATAATTCAAGATAATTGCCAGAAGTTAAGGGCAAGGCCATATTTTGATCTTGTTTAATATACAAGTTGCTTATGAAAATTATTGATGTGGAAATATTAAGAAAGGCTAGGGGTAAAAGGGGAAATTCACAAGGTGGCTCATGGAGATATTAAGGAAAAATTTGGGGTTAAAAGTTGATTTTGGAAAAATTATAATTCTTGAAACAAATGGGCCAAGTGGCCGTGTGGTGTGGGTGTGTGCCTTGGCCCACATGGATAAATTATATAATTAGAAAAAGATGATTAACTCACCATATTTTTCATATTCACTACTTGGAAATTTCAAGAAACTTGGAGAAAGCAAGAAGGAGGCCATTCGGCCATGTACAACCAAACAAGAACCTTGGAAAAGATTTTATCAAAAATTATTTTCTTCTAGCTTTTCTACCAATTGGAAGGTCCTCTATAACGTGGAGGAGTAGTTGGAGCAAGCAAACCATTCATTCTTGCAAGGCACAACTCTAGCCAAGTTGAAGAGCTAAGTGGAAAAGGTAAGGTTTAATCATCTTTTATATGTTATGGATGGTTTATGCATGTTGTTGGGTGTAGAAATGGATGAAATTCTTGAAACTAGGTGTGTTGATGTTGTAGCCGTGAGTGGGTTGTTTTGTGTAGAAGGAATGAATTAAATTTACTTAGTATCTTGGTTGTTGTGTTGTGGATTCTATGATGTTAAATGAAGATTTAATGGTTTGAAATGAAGTGGAAATTGTTTGTGGATTATTGAAGAAGTTAATGTGATATTAGTATGATTCCTTATATTTGTATGAATGAATTTGTTAATGTGTGGGTTGTGGATATAACTCATGAATTTGGAAGCAAGAGATGTGTTTGGAAGATTGTAAGTTGGGTTGTTGAGATTGTATTGAATATAAGAAAAATGTCGTTGGATTATGTAAAAGAAGTTACTAACGTTAGAATGTATTTTGGATTAATTGATGAAGTTGTTAGTGTGTAGATTGTTGGTGTAGTTCATGAACTTGGAAGAGAAGAAATGTGTTGTTATTGTTCTTGTTGAATTTGGAAGGTTTCGGGTGAAGTGGTATGTTGGTTGGGTTGTTTGAACATTATGTGAATTGTTTGAAAGTTCTTGAACCATGTTAGAATATATTTTGGATTGATTGTTGAAGTTGTTAGTATGATTGTTGGTATTGTTGTTGATAATTTGGCCGAGTTGAATTCTCGGATTGTTGTTGATAAATTGGCCGAGTTAGATTCTCGGGGATGGTGTATTTACAGGGGAGATGCTGCCGAAATTCGGCAGATTATAAATGAATTTGTTTGAAAGACTAAGACAAGTATATGACAATGTGTTTAATGATTGTGCAAATCTTCTTGAATGTAGATTAGTGATAGCAAGCTTGGACAATTAAGCGTAGCTAATACGACGCGGAGCAGGTATGTAAGGCTTACCCTTTCTTTCTTTTGGCATGATCCTTGTGAAACAAATAGACAAAGTGTATGTATGATTTCAAAGAAATTCCTATTCTTAGAGCCAGTAGGATGGCTAACGTTCTTAACTTCCGAAAACTGTTTTGCTATGTCTTGATACGTGTGTATGATTCCAAAAGTTCCATGTTGATTTGGTCCATAGCGATATTCGAAAGGTACTTGATATGATTATTGCTTTGATTTTCCAAAAATAGCTTCTGAAACGTTCATAGAAGGTTCTGTACTAAAACGTCCATAACTTTTTCATACTAACTCGGATTGACTTGAAATGTGTTTATGACTCTCAAGAGTCGATTTGTGTACGTACCCATCGAGTCTTAATATTTATTTGATATGCATATAGTTTCTCACTACTCTGCTCGTGCATGTGTCATTACCTCTT
Organism: Lycium barbarum; assembly: GCF_019175385.1. Classification (NCBI taxonomy): domain Eukaryota; kingdom Viridiplantae; phylum Streptophyta; class Magnoliopsida; order Solanales; family Solanaceae; genus Lycium; species Lycium barbarum. The sequence goes on from NC_083342.1 coordinate 66,523,542, forward strand.
TCACCGAGTCCCGGGCCGGTATGTATCGTGCGTATGGTTCACCGAGTCCCTTGCTTGAGGGCCGGGTTCCATATATATAAATTCCGGAGTATGATGTGTCCGGTTCCCGGGTACCGTGTATATGTGTCCGGTTCCCGGGTACCGTGTATATGTTATGGAGTATGATGTGTCCAGTTTCCCGGGTCCCTCGCTAGAGGGCCGGGTACCGTGTATATGTTATGATGTGTTATGTGTTACGGAGATGCTACGGAGATATGAAATCTTCTGGAGTATGATGTGTTATGGCGCCAAAGACAGGAGTGGCGGTCATGTTCCTATGCCCTATGCATGATTTTGATATGCATCATTTGTGTTCAAAAGTAAGCATTTTGATATCCTGGATAAGCTACTTACCTTCTGTACTTCTTCTGACATATGACTTCGGCATACATGGTTTGTGTTTGGAAAATAAGCATTTGGTATTCTGAATAATGTACTTACTTTTGTGCTGCTTGTTCCGGTTATGGTTCTGTCTTCTGTATTCCATGCCTTACATGCTCAGTACATATTTCGTACTGACCCCCTTTCTTCGGGGGCTGTGTTTCATGCCACGCAGGTACACACCAGATGAGTAGAAGATATTGCTAGAAGATGTTCCAGCGGGATTGGAGAGCTTCATTTCCTTTCGGAGTGTTGCCGAGTCAGAGTACATATGTTATGATTTCTGATTAATGTTAGAGACTTTGCAGACAGAGTCGTGGGTATAGAATGTCAGTCTTGTAAGCGGCTCTATCAGCCGATGTGTCATTTGTGTTATGTTATAAATCCCATACGATTACAGATTTTGTTTGATTTGAGCACGATGAAAAGAAAGTTTCTGAAAGCCTTACTATGTATTTCATGCTTATTTGATTTAAAGGTCCAAAGATATTATGTATGTAATAAGAGTCAGCGAGTTCGCTCGGCTCCGAATATGGGGTCGGGTGCCCATCACACCCTAGTAAGATCGGGGTGTGACACTAGTAGTATGTCTTCTCTTTTGCAGGAATATGAAGCCTTGTTCCCGGAGGAAATGCCCGATGGCTTACCTCCCTTGAGAGGTATTGAGCACCAAATTGACTTTGTACCGGATTCCCAAATTCCCAACAAACCGGCTTATAGGAGTAACCCGGAGGAAACAAAACAATTACAAAGGCAAGTGGATGAACTTCTCAAAAAGGGGCTAGTGAAGGAGAGTCTTAGCCCGTGTGCCGTTTCGGTGATTCTTGTTCCAAAGAAAGATGGCACTTGGAGGATGTGCATTGATTGTAAGGCCGTCAACAAAATCACGGTAAAGTATCGCCATCCCATTCCAAGGCTTGATGACATATTGGATGAGCTTTGTGGCTCAAGTGTGTTTTCAAAGATTGATCTTAGAAGTGGCTATCACCAAATCCAAATGAATCCTGGTGATGAGTGGAAAACGGCCTTCAAAACCAATTTTAGCCTCTATGAGTGGCTCGTCATGCCATTCGGACTAACCAATGCACCTAACACGTTTATGAGGTTGATGAACCATGTCTTGAAACACTTTATCAACAAGTTTATGGTTATTTATTTTGATGACATCCTTGTGTATAGCAAATCAATTGAGGAACATGTAGGCCATTTGAGGCAAGTATTTGATGTCTTGTTGCGTGAGAGGTTGTTTGCTAATATCAAGAAATGTGCTTTTTCTGTTGATAAAGTAGTGTTCTTGGGTTTTGTGGTGAGTGCAAATGGTGTGGAGGTTGACGAAGAAAAAGTGGAGTCTGTTAGAACTTGGCCAACTCCTAAAAATGCAACCGATGTGAGGAGTTTCCATGGGTTGGCAAGTTTCTATAGAAGGTTCGTAAAGAGGTTTAGTACAATTTCCTCTCCCTTGACTGAATTGATCAAGAAAGATGTTCCTTTTGTTTAGGGAGATGAGCAAGAGAAGGCGTTTCAAGAATTGAAATCCATGTTGAGTTCGTCACTATTGTTGCAATTACCTAATTTTGAGAAGACTTTTGAAGTTGAGTGTGATGCTTCCGGGGTTGGCATAGGTGGAGTATTGATGCAAGAGGGCAAGCCATTGGCTTACTTTAGTGAAAAGCTAAAAGGGGCGTCATTGAACTACTTTATTTATGACAAGGAGTTGTATGCACTTGTGAGGGTCTTGACCCATTGGCAACATTATTTGTGGCATAAGGAGTTTGTGATACGATCGGATCATGAATCCCTGAAACATTTGAAGAGCCAATCCAAGCTCAACAAGAGACATGCGAAATGGGTAGAATTGATTGAAACTTTCCCTTATGTGATCCATTACAAAAAGGGGAAGGACAATGTGGTGGCGGATGCATTATCTTGAAGGTATGTCTTGCTAAACACTATGACTTCTAGAATGATGGGATTTGAAAGCCTTAAGGGATTCTATTCTCAAGATCCCGACTTTAAGGAAATTTGTAAGGAGTTGACCCAAGGGAGGAGGGTTGATAGGTTCCAACTTGTTGATGGGTTCCTATTCAAGGATGGTAGAGTTTGTGTCCCAATGAGCTCATGAAGATAGGCCATTTTGGAGTGGCCAACACCCTTGATATTTTGAGTGTGCAATTCTATTGGCCCAAGATGCGACATGATATTGAAAAACTATGTGGTCAATGTTGGGAATGTAAGCAAGCCATGTCCAAGACTCGGCCCCAAGGTATGTATACTTTCCTTCCTACTCCTATTGGTCCTTGGATAGACATTTCTATGGATTTTGTGTTGGGTCTTCCAAGAACCAAAAGGGATCATGATAGCATTTTTGTTGTGGTAGATAGGTTCTCAAAAATGTTTCATCTTATACCATGCCATAAATGTGATGATGCATCCCATGTAGCATCCTTATTTGTGAATCATGTTCTTAAGTTGCATGGAGTCCCCTGCACTATTGTTAGTGATAGGGATTCCAAGTTCCTTAGTCACTTTTGGAAGAGTCTTTGGGGTACACTTGGTACCAAGCTCATGTTCTCTACTTCTTGCCACCCTCAAACGGATGGTCAAACCGAAGTAGTGAATAGGACTCTAGGGAGTATGCTTAGATGTATGATTAGAGGAAAGCCCACTTCTTGGGAGAGGACCGTTTACCTTTGATTGAGTTTGCTTATAATCGGTCCCTCCATTCCTTTATTGGCATGACCCCATTTGAAGTATGTTATGGTTTTAATCCTTGATTTCTTTAACCTTAACCCCTTTGGCTAGTGATGTTGTTGTGAGTTTAGATGCAAAGCAAAGGGCGGCCGAAATGATGAAACTCCATGCCGAGGTAAAGGAGAGCATTGACAAGGTCAACACCAAGGTAGCCAAGAGACAAAATCATGGGAGAATAAAGGTGGACTTCCAACCCGATGATTGGGTTTGGGTTCACTTTCGAAAAGAAAGGTTCCCGCAAATGCGAAAAGGGAAATTGAGCCCAAGGGGAGATGTGCCATTCAAAGTGCTTGAAAAGATCAATGACAATGCTTACAATATCGACTTGCCAAGTGAGTATAATGTTCATAATGTTTTCAATGTGAGTGATCTTTCCTCTTGTGTTGTAGGTATGCCCTTAGATTCGAGGACGAATCTTCTCCAAGAAGGGGAGGATGATATGAACCCAACAAGCACAAGGCCTTTCACAAGAAGTCAAGCAAGAGAACTTCAAGAGTTGCAAGCCTTGTGCATTAAAAAGGATGCCTTGGAGGAGATTGGAGAGAAGACTTCGCGGATTTACAATGTTTAGGAGTTGGCATTGGAAGAGTTGCAAAGTGGCTAGAAGCGCAAAATGGCTAAGAGTGCAACTATGGGGCTAAGATTGCAATTGGAGGTCATACTTGCAATTTATCGGGTTAGAATGGCAATTATAGGACATAATTGCAATATATGAGGCTTTTGATGCAATTGAAGACCCATGTCGGCATTTTTGCAAAAGAGCCACTTTAGGGCCTTTTGGTGTAATAGGCATTAGTATGAATAGTTCTTTTCATCCATTTGGAAGACTTAGCTTGAATATTGTGTGAACTCAAATATTGAGAGATTTTAGTTAATAGATAGATTGTTAGGTTACCTACACTAAGTGCGATTACATTGTTGCAAAGTGAGTTTGCGTATCCATTGAATTCATCTAGATTGCTCATTTGTGGTTTCCAATTGAGTCTTCTAATTGATTAAAATGCTTAGGTTCTTTTAGTTGAATTCACAATAGGAGGGTCTAAGTTTCATATACTTAGATTTGCCTATAGGATTCATTACTAATTGGGTCAAGTATCTATCCTCTATTCTCCTTAACCCCTAATTTTTCATCTATCTTTTTGTTTCCTTTATTTTGTTTAATTCTTAGAGTTTCCTTAGGTTGAATCTTATCACAGAGGAAATTCTATCATTTGGCAAAGACATTTATATTTGGCTAAAATAATGGAATTCCATCCAATTTTTTCTATAGATTTACCCTGAAATAGAAAAAAAACATTTTGAGTTTTTTTTTTTAATCAAAACCACCAATCCGACTAGTGGGAATTTATATAAAAATCCTTAAAAACCAACCAAAAACTGGTTGATTGAAACAAAAGAAAAGCAATAATAGAAAGTGGAAAAAATGAAAAACCGGCAACAATACTGAAAATCAGACACATGACAAGAATCTAGCAACTAAGACTCCAAGGGGTGACTTGATGCCATCTTTCAAACCTACAAGCTCTCACCAGGTGGAATGGATCAAAATCTAATGAAGAAATCTTCAGGCTACCTAGGATGTAGTATTTTCCTGTCTAAGTATCAGCATCACTATAGTCCAACAGCTACTGCATTGTGCCATGTGATGAATATGCTCTAGAACTAATTTTTACATTTGAGAATTCTATACAAGGGGATGAGCATGTTATTCACTATATCACACTTATACAGTTTTCAACAAAGTACTAACTAATCTAGTCCTCATAACTAGTACAATGGCCATCAGGAACTAAATCTGCAAAAATTGAACCTGTAGTGTTATGTATACTTGTTCTTCTTCTTTAGATCGGATATTTATGTATCCATATTCTCATATTAGAAATCCGAGTCTTTTAGTATCTTCCTAGCCATGGGAGGAAGTTCTTGAAAGCTGTTGAAATGTTGTGTACGTACAAAATCAAAAACCATATTAGTTAAAAAAATTAGCTAAGCTATTTCCTTCTTTGAACACATGTTCAAATTGAACCTTATGTCCGTAACACCTCGTATCTTAGAACTCATGTTAGACTCGTAACGTTAGAGTTTTAGAGAAAAATTTGAAAGTTTGTACGTATTACGAAAGTGGTTGACCAGCCTACTTCGGGTAGCGATAACTCCTTAATTAGTTGGGAATTTGGGAAAGTACCCTCAATGAAAGTTGTAGTACGTATAAATACCTTTCTAACGATATAAGGACCAAGCCAATCAGAGATTGGAGCAAGGAGATATGATCATCTAAATATGGCTAATAGTAAGGCACTTAAAATTCTATAGAATCGGCTAAGTTTTCGATACGTCTGCCTTCCAGTCAAATGTCGTGCAAATCCATTGGGAATTTGAGGAAACTTAAAACGTGAAAGTTGTATCCCTTTGACATAGCTTTCCAACGGTATATTGTGGAGCCCAAACAGAGCTCTATACAAGAAGTTATGACCATTTTACCGAACACTGCGTAGAACCAACACACGGGGCGCGTTAGGGCGCGTGAGAGCACGTGCGATGGCCCCGCATCGTGGGCCGATAGTGAAACTCTGAGTAGTGACCTACAGACTGTCGCGCAATGCACCCGCATCGCGAACCCATCGCGAAACAGGTCGATTTCAGGTTAAAAGTTGGGATTTCGCGTTTTAAGTTATATTTAAGCTTGGGGTTTATTTCCCTAACACCCCTAGTCACGAAAAATTACCCTAAAGTCAGGAAGAACAAGTCTCAAGCCCCAAGAACCTTCCAAGGTAAGTTTTATCATGATTCTAGGTTGAATTCAAGTTCCTAATCCCTTTCTAACTTGAGTAAACCTTTCTAACTCAATTCTAATATATACTCTAATAATCTAAGCAAGAAATCATTGTTCCTAAACTAGGGTTTCAAGAAAACCTATCCCAAGGTTTAAGAATTCAAGACTTTGGAATTCTTCTTCAAAGATTCAGACTTTTCTTCAAGTTTTGGAGCGATTAAGGTATGTAGAGTTACTATCTACGTGTGTGAACATCATTGTTCTTCCCCACGCCTCCTAATCCATAAAGTATGAAACTTTACAAAACTAGGGTTTCTATTCTATACTATGCTCATGATAACCCTAGGTCCATGTCTATGACTATATTATGTTTGAATTGTTATTATTCTATCATTGTGTTCTTGATACTCATTATGATTATTGAGAATCTGTCTGTAATCCATGAAAACCCATATTTTGTATTCCATGGGTCCTTGCATGCATGTTTTTGACTAAGAATGATTATTTCATGAATATCCTATATGTCTACAAGTTTTCATGCAACCATATTATATAATTAGTTTCATGCTTTGATACAAGATACATACATACTAAATATAAGTTATTTCATGAAACCATATTTACAAGTTATTTCATGAAATTGTGTTTACAAGTTATTTCGTGAAATCATGATTTCAAGACAAGTACAAGTTAATTCACGAAAATCATCGGCTTCTTAGCCAACTATATTATGTTTATGTTTTTGGGAGTTGCACAAATTACCGAGAAGGCTCAGATAGCCTGAAACTACGTAGCCACCGTAGGACAAGGATCGCTCCGCCCAGATAAGACGATACCTTAATTTTACACTGAATGGATCCATCAGGCACGATACCACCTTATACCCTGGCAAAGTATGAGGGCTCTTGTTACACCTCGGAAAAGTCCCCGTACATGTACAATGAATAGACCAACGAAGGGTATGAGTGTGCAACGTTTTACTAAGTAGGGAATGACGATTCATGAATTTTTGGAAATAGGAAAGTTGTAGAATTTCAATTCAGCCAGTGGTCGTAAAGCAGAATACGGCCCGTAAAGTGATTTACGGACCGTATACTGCCATCGTCCTCCAACATTCCAAAAAAAATTCAACTTTCTGTCCAAAGTTTAAATGGTAAAATACGACCCAGTTTACGGACCGTAAACTGAAATACGACCCGTAAACTGTGGCCGTAAACCATCGTGACCTCCAGCAAACCTTTCTGTTTTGATATGCTTAAAAACAACCACGTTATACGGCCCGTAAACTAGTATACGGTCCGTAAACTGTGGTTTACGACCACTGTACACCCCGACGACTGTTCATTAAAAATTAGATTTTGTGACTATTATAAGTGACTTTTTCATTCATTTTCATTCATATTTCATCTACAACCTTCAAGAACCCTCTAGAACTTATCCAAACATTTCATCCACAAAATTTAAGAGAATCAAAGGGAGATCAAGATCAACAACACCAAATCCATGAAACAAAGTGTGTGAAACTCAAGTGAAGTTCATCCAAACCAAGAAATTCCAAGGAAGGAAAGATAGGGTTTTGAGGAAGGAGGAAGAACTCCACTCTAGGCTTGTTCCACCACCATCTAAGGTAAGTTTTATGACTTTAGCATGTTGTTTAAGGTATTGAAAAGCTAAGATGCTTGAATTGTAGAAAGACATGGAAAATGGGTCTTAAATGGGAGAATAGTGTCATAATTGAATAGTAGTTGAATGGAACCATAAACGTTGATGTGCCATGATTATGAATATGTTGTCACGACCCGACTAGGGGGCCACGACGAGCACCCGGTGCTACCCCACCCGGGCACCCCCTTATCATGCATATCATAACATCTAGGTGAACCATAATTCATTTCATGCATTTTAAATCATTAATCAAGCTAGTCCCATTGGACGACCATCATCAATTAACATATCATGGGCATCTATGCCATGTCAAATATACAAGGCCGACGAGGCCAACAAAAGATATACAAAACATAGGCCGACATGGCCAAACATCTCTACCCACATACACATGACTACGAGCCTCTAAGAGTATGACATATCATGAGCGGGACAGGACCCCGCTATGCCCATAATTATATACACAAAAGAATGAGTACCCAAAAGATATGGCTCCGAAGGAAATGGAGCTCTCTATGAAATCTTCAAATAGGCAGCTATGGGTCAAGTCTGTCTCCCTGTGCACCTGCGGGCATGACGCAGCGTCCACAAACAAAAGGACGTCAGTACGAAGAATGTACTGAGTATGTAAAGCATGATTAACATTGATATACAACATAATGAACAATATATGGAATAGCATAGGAGGGGAGACAATAATATCATCATCATCATGTCGCTTACTTACTCACATCGTCATTCGTGCCCCATAATAAAACTCGTACCATGCTTGTGCTCGTATTAGTGTACATGTCCTCATTCGTATTCTTATACATAGTCTCATCACATTCTTTTACATAATATATACATACATAGTCATTTCGTATACATGGCATTTACATAGCGTACCCGACCTCATTGGATCAGTATTTCATATACATACTTGGCCAACCAAGGCTCAATGTTACTCATACCTGGCCCTACCAAGGCTTCAGGGTTATCCGTACCATCTGCAGATGTGTGCGCGCGTTTCGTAATCGTATACGTATTCTATACATATTCATACACATATATTCTACCCGGCGTTATAAGCTCGGGGTTTCATTATAGCCCTTCATAGGCACGTATGAGTATAACAGCCCGTAGGCACCTTTAGCATCATTATTATCACCATCATCATTACTATCATTATCGTTATTGTTACTTCTATATCGTAGTCTTACTCGTCACCTGAGGTGCGTAGCGCATTCGTAGTACCAATCAATGATAGTGAGCTTATGAGCTCGGAATGTGAAACATTTGTAGTCAACATGCTCATATAGAGGGATTAGGAGTTTGGCCAAAGAACCATGCCTTATTAAAGAAGGGTTAGCCTTACATACCTCTTTGTCGAATTATTCTACACTTGCACGTACTCCTTCGATGCTCACGTTTCTACCTTCATTAAGGCCATACTATCATTAGTATCGATAACTAGTGCACATGGCTAGAACTAGAGAAAATTGGACAGCATCTCCTTTATCTATACAACATTTGTCCATATCATAATTCAACCCCAAACGTCAACAACACATTTATAATATCATTTCCATGGCCATTAATCATCTACATTATCCACATTCTCAATTCACTTCCATTTGTCCCTATTTATGGTCACAACACCCAACTTCGTTCATCCATATACAATGTCTATTTCATGATCTTAACGTCATTTATAACACACTCATATCACAATACAACAACAATCATGATTCAATTCAAACTATGTCTCAAAAACGTCACTATTCATCATTCATGTCCTAGTGGACCATGTTTTCTACAATCCATGCATTTTAATTCTCCAATACCGTAAACATCATATAAAAATCATGAATCTTACCTTAGAAGTTGTAGGAACAAGCTTTTGTTGATAATACTCCACTTTGAGTAAAACCCTAGTTTTTCTCCATTTGGGTTTCTTGACTTTAGATGATCCTTGATGGGTTTCTACCTTGGATTTACTTGTTTAATGTGGTTGATGGATTAATACCCTTGAAAACTTGTACAAAAGTTGTAGAGAGATGTTTTAGAGAGAGAGAGGAAATGTGGAAATGATTTTCATGAACTTGGTCTTTATTTATTAAATCATCACCGAACTGTCGGGTTCCATTATACGGTCCATTATACGGTCCGTATAATAGACCGTGAAATGGGTCTGCCCAGCACCCCTTCACTGTGACTACTTGACGGTCCGTTATACGGTCCGTAAAACAGTTTTACGGTCCGTATAACTGACCGTAAAACGTTACCAGTGAGCAACCTTTCACTGTGACCATTCGACGGTTCGTTATACGGTCCGTATAAATTTTATACGGTCCGTATAACTGACCGTAAAATTACACCAGCAACCAACCTTCACTGTGATGGTTTTACGGTCCACTATACGGTCCGTATAACATTATACGGTCCGTATAATGAGCCGTAGAACTCATCAGTCACTGAACTTAGTTTCGCCACTACGTTTGATCTCCGATCCTCATGGAACCTTCTTAACACTTGTTTAACACTTCAATACTAATCTAAGGGACGTTATAACTGATGCAAGACGAGTTGCCTCAAGGACACTTAAAGGACCGTCTCGTAGAGCCAAAGTTTGGATGATAGCATGGAGAGGACGTGATACAAGCCGAGTTGCCTCAAAGACATTTCGAGGACCGTCCCGTGGAGTCAAAGTTTGGATAATAGCATGGAGAGGACGGATGCGAGATGGAAGAGCATTAAGTGGCCACCGAGCAGGGAAGGCTATGTTTACGAGAGGCCACATTCGGAAATTCAAGATTTCCATCTCCACAAGACAAGCCAAACAAGGCCCTTGCCTCATTAATGGCATTTATGTAATAATAGGGTCTTCTATTATTTAGTTAGTATAAATAGTTAGTCTTTCATTTCATTTAGGGACTTTTGACATTTGGAAGAAAAGATGAGTGATTTTGAGAGTTGTCTCTAGAGAGAGAAACTTATGAGAGAGGCCATGGATGGCTCTTGTTGAATCTTTGATTGTGAGAGGATTGGTTGTTTGGGAATTCAATTCCCTTGAGGTCATCCTAAGAGGTTGGTGCTTGTTTATGTTAATTAATTGAGGTCTTTAGGTTTGATACACCTTTAGGTTGCTTTTAATTCCATTTTCTTGTGTCAATCTATCTATCATTTACTTTCCTTGTCATTTTATTGCTTCCGCGTATCCGTTATGGTATCAATAACTCTTTCCCAAAATGCCCTTAAGTCATCATTAACCCGATACTCGTATTTCGCTAGTTCATTCACTTGCGTACCAACGGAAGATTTTTCCGAGGTGTAACATTCTCCCCCCCTTAAGAACATTCGTCCTCGAATGTTGAGAACACCCGGGATTTTATAAAAATTTCGCCAGAGTTTCCCCTATAACATGGCACTAACAACCTGTCACAACAACCCATAATATCGATGCCACACAGGGCCACATCATAACAACATGAAAATTTTGGCCACACACGACCCAGAAGCATAAAAGGAAAACATCCATACCTTATGATTTTGACGTCTCATCTTGGACTTCTCCCAAGGGCTGAAATAAATGCGGGTACTTGGATTGCATATTTTCTTCCGCTTCCCATGTCATTTCCTCTCGATTATTATTTTTCCACAAAACTTTAACTGAGGCCACTTCTTTGTTTCTAAGCCTCCGTACTTGCCTATCTAATATGGCAATGGGTATTTCATCATAAGTTAACTTTTCTGTCACTTGAATATCATTCACTGGGACGACCCTCGTAGGATCTCCAACACACTTCCGAAGCATCGAGACATGGAAAACCGGGTGAACTGACTCTAAGTCTGGAGGTAAGTCTAATTCATAGGCCACTTTGCCTATCTTTCGCACAATTTCATAAGGCCCTATATACCGGGGACTAAGCTTTCCCTTTTTGCCAAATCTCATAACGCCCTTCATCGGCAACACTTTCAAAAACACCCAATCCTTAACTTGAAACTCTAAGTCCCTTCGACGATTATCCGCATAAGACTTTTGGCGACTTTGAGCCGCCAACAACCGATCTTGTATGAGCTTGACTTTCTCTATGGCTTGTTGGACCAAATCGGGCCCCATTAACTTGGCCTCTCCCGTTTCAAACCACCCAATCGGGGATCTACACTTTCGCCCATATAAAGCTTCATATGGTGCCATTAGGATGCTGGAGTGATAACTATTATTGTAAGAAAACTCAATGAGTGGCAAATGGTCATCCCAATTTCCCCCAAAATCTATCATGCATGCCCGTAACATATCTTCAAGAGTCTGGATGGTGCGTTCAGCTTGCCCATCGGTCTGTGGGTGAAATGCGGTGCTAAGGCGCACTTGGGTCCCTAGACCCTCTTGAAAGGACTCCCAAAATTTGGCCGTAAACTGAGTTCCTCTATCGGAGATAATAGACACTGGGACACCATGGAGTCTCACTATTTCTTTAACATAAAGCCTTGCATAATCTTCTGCCACATAGGTCGTCCTGACCGGTAAGAAATGAGCTGATTTAGTGAGTCTATCCACAATCACCCATATGGAATCATACTTGCGTCGAGAACGAGGTAGCCCTGTAATGAAATCCATATTACTATATCTTGCAATAAGCCACCCGGCTTTTGGTGTTCTATTTTTACTTGTTGGCAATTGGGACATTGGGCTACAAACTCCGCTACATCTTTCTTCATCCCATTCCACCAATATATAGACTTAAGATCATGATACATCTTCGTCGTTCCAGGGTGAACGGAGTAACGGGAACAATGAGCCTCTCTCAAAATCTGGTGGCGTAAGTCTACCACATCGGGGACACATAGCTTGCCTCGGCATCGGAGGGCTCCGTCTCCCGAAATATCAAATGGTGACCCCTCTTTCTGAGCGAGCGTATCTCTGTACTGCATTAGCCTAGAATCCTCACCTTGCCGCTCTTTTACTTCCGCTACTAGCGACGGAACTGCCGAATTCTGAATGGTAGCTCTGCTGCTACCTGAGTCCACTACTCGGACCCCTAGGCTGGCTAGCTGCTGAAGCTCACGGGTCATTTCTCTCTTTTCTTGTCGCACATCGCATAAGCTTCCCATAGACCTGCGGCTAAGAGCATCGGCCACAACATTTGCCTTTCTGGGGTGGTACAGGATTTCGACGTCATAGTCTTTTAGCAACTCTAGCCATCGTCGTTGCCGCAAATTTAACTCTTTCTGCTTGAAGATGTACTGGAGACTCTTATGATCTGTATAAATATCCACGTG